>NC_063053.1:16199122-16538622 GCF_018812025.1 Megalobrama amblycephala | reverse complement strand
ACGCTTCAGATATACATTAACGTGTAAGCAGGAAAAAAGCACATGGATTCCGACATTTTCAGATCGTTTTCAGGCCTTATTTTTATGTGGAAATAAATCTGATATGAATCGAATACATAGATTTGCGCCTGCAGACAGACAGATAAGCAGACAGATTGGATATTCCCATCAATGTGAGTCGTACATCGCACAAAAAGCGAGTGGCGAATGACGTCAACTCAGGTGGACATCAATCGCGATTACATGACTCTTTTCAATGGCACAATGGAGGACAAAGGCTCAATCCAATGTTTTGCTGACCTTTAAAGCTGTTGCGGAAAGCAAAAGCTTGAATAATTTTGTCTGCATCAATTTGCAAATTGTACCGTTTTTACTTCCTTTTCTGCTTTTACAGCTTTTCCGTGGTCAGTACGTCTACCACGTCTATACGTTGTTTCGCCAAGTGTATAGTGTAAATGCAGATATCGGATATGGGCCACTTTTAAAAGAAGATCTAAGTTGGTCATCAAAAAATTCAGATATAGTCAACAGATTGGAAGTGGGCATCAAGACACGTGCCTGGAGCTGCTGAAGTTACAGTAAAACACGACTTGGTGGCGCTCAAGCACAAAACAGTCTTGCCGAGCACACAAGACGAGGAAGACCCCTACAAACTGGTGCTCTGGCAGTTCTTGGCCATAGCCTATCAATAGATGTGTATTATTTCTGTATTTTTGCTGTTTTTTTTTTTTTCTTTTACATTCAAGAAATATAGTTGAGAATGTCTATTTCATAAATGTTTATTTGCACTACTGTTTCTGACTACCATCTCTCATATATGCCATTTAATATCTGCATTTTTATCTTCTTTAACTTTACTAATATCATATGTTTATTTGCACTACCGTTTCTGACTACCATCTCTCATATATATGCCATTTAATATCTGCATTTTTATCTTCTTTAACTTTATTAATATCATAAATGTTTATTTGCTCTACCGTTAAGCACAAGCGACCACATACTGTCAGGGAGTGAATTTGCACGTCCACTCTGCGCATCGCCAGTGAAAATCGCTTGGGTGTGAACACAAAAAACGTGATACAATAAACGCGTGCGATATTCATCCCAGTGTGTACAGGCCTTCGCGCGCGATTATCGCCGACGTTTAACGGCTCGTGACTAAACAAAAGGCGCCAATGTGAGTGTGCACACCGACGCGAAAAACGCGAGACGTAAAAGCGTAATTTTTTAAAAAACGCCTCGGGTTCGTTTTTTGGTTTGACGCGCCGCGTTAAAAACTGGCAGACCAATGAGAGTGGCGCTTTTGTTCACGTGTCTGGAGCTGCTGAAGTTACAGTAAAAGACGACTTGGTGGCGCTCAAGCATAAAACGGTCTTTCCGTGCACACATTGATACTAAGACGACGAAGAGAAAGTAAGTAGACGAGGAAGACCCCTACAAATTATCCCTGTGTCTCAAACAGCTCCCTAGCTTCCTAGGTTGTATCATTATACCGTGTAAATGAATGTGGCCGACTCCCTGATCAGTGCCCTGACTACTGAACTAGGGAGCTGATTGAGATGCATGCAAATGGGTGCTCTGCCACTTCTTGGCCACACCAATAGATGTGTATTATTTCTGTATTTTTGTCTTTTACATTCAAGAAATATATAGTTGAGAATGTCTATTTCATAAATATGCTTATTTGCACTACCGTTTCTGACTACCATCTCTCATAGGGGAGAGTGGGGTAAAGTGAGACACTTTTTACATTTGCTCCCCTCTAAGCGAGCTAAAATGATATATCAGTAAAATTTACACATTTCCCATTAATTCAGGATGTTTCCTAGCCATAGAAATGATCAGAATGTATTCAGGACGAAGGTCAGTGAAAATATGATTGTTTTTAAAAAAGTCATCTTGTGTCTCACTTTACCCCAGCTTAGGGGTAAACTGAGACAGACCAGAGAAATCAAGGGGGTAAACTGATCCACTTACTTTTTCCACTCTGAAACTACCATAACAACACATGCTGTAACAGTTCGAATCCTGACAGCTAGCTTGACAACCACACATTCCAGAACTAATGTCGGACTATTAACAGAATCATGGGGATTGGTCAATTAAGCATTTTTTTTTCTAAACACTTGAAAGTAACTCTGAACAAAATCAAATACAACATAATATAATTCAAAACATTTTAATTAACATTCAAATGACAGATATAAGCAGTTAGATTAGAACAAAGTCTGGGGGTCAGAACACAGGACCCTTAGGGTGCGTTCACACTTGTCATGTTTGGTTCAATTAAAACGAACCCTGGTGCGATTGCTCAGTTAGTGCGGTTCATTTGAACATATGTGAACGCTGCCCTAAAAAGAGACCCTAAAAAGGACAGAATCCTCACGCATGTCAGTTTTTCTTGTCATAGTTGTGAGTTTGCCCATCACAGGTATCAGACGCACGTCTCGTTTGTGTGTGTGACGGATGGATTCTTGCCGCTGTTTTGACTACTTTACACATGTTATAAGCTCTTCACAAGTTCCCAGCTGGCCAAAATACCATCACACGCAGGTTACCGCTGCTATGCACACACAACGAGCGCATTTACCTCAGCACACAGCATTGTTTGGGATTTTTGTTAAGTTCCGTCTCAAAATAGGCAATACGTCATAAAATCTGGCCAATCACATTGTGAATGTATCCCTATGCCTCAAGGTTCGGTGTCTTTTGGTTCGGTGATAAAATTGCCAATCTGAACGCTAATCGGACCAGGACTAAATCTTCTTTGGTCCGGACCAAATGAACCAAACGAACCGAACTACAAGTGTGAACGCACCCTTAGAGCCAGCTAGTGTCTGGAGGTCAGAGCAAAGCACAATCAGAACCAGCTAGAACAGCCTGGGACTCAGAACACAGGACTAGACCCACCTGTATTAGAACATCAGCCTACTGTCATACTCTACAACTAGACCTACTCTACATTCCAGCCCTGAAGGTTACAGGGAAAGATGAGGAGTTGCTCTCTCCATCTCTCCAGGCCTTTTAGGTTGAGGCAGGTTCTTCACCACATCACCTTTAGGAACATGTGCCACATCATTCTCCTCGAGGGTTTTTTTTTGCCCCAGGTTGTCTTTCCTGGTGTTTTGCCTTGGCATGATTGCTTTTCTACAATGTTTATGACATTAAAAATAAAACAAATGTAATGTAATATTACATTAAAATATTTTTAAGACTAAATTTAACTTGTGCCTCATGTCTCACTTTACCCCAAAGCATTTGTCTCACTTTACCCCACCACTACATTTTAGAAAAAAACTATCTTTCTTAGCAATTCAGGCTAATCTTCAGCTAGCATCATCACATGGTTTTATATGTTGATAGTTCATCAACATGTATGATATAAGTTTTTCTACCTGAATCAGTCTGCTTTGGCACAACAGTTGATTAAGTTGACCGCAAGAAAATTTACTTTTACATGCAAAAAAAATATTTTTGTGAAAAAAACATGCTTAGCACAGCATCATGAGGTCCTCTCCTTCATGGCCAAGGGGAAATGTGAGGGGCTTGAAAACATAATTGTCACATAACCAAAAATGTGTTCCATTGCCGAGATACAGGGGGTGTCTCACATTACCCGATGTCTCACATTACCCCACTCTCCCCTATGTCATCTCATACATACAGGTGCTGGTCATATAATTAGAATATCATGAAAAGGTTCATTTTTTTATTGTAAATTATTTTTAAAAATGAAACTTTCATATATTCTAGATTCCCTACACGTAAAGTAAAACATTTCAAAAGTTTTTTTTTTTTTTTTTAAATTTTGATGATTAGAGCGTACAGCTCATGAAAGTCCAAAATCCAGTATCTCAAAATATTAGAATATTTCCTAAGATCAATCAAAAAATGGATTTTCAAAAGTATGTTCATGTTTCTTTAAAGTATGTTCATTTGTACACTCAATACTTCGTCGGCAGCACATATTACAGCAAATGACTTGCTCCTAGCACAAATTACAGCATCAGTGAAGTGTGGCATGGGAGTGATCAGCCTGTGGCACTGCTGAGGCACTATTGAGCCTTCAGATCATCTGTATATTGTTGGATCGACTGTTTCTCATCTTTCTCTTGAAAATATCCCATAGATTCAGGGGTCAGGCATGTTGGCTGGCCAATAAAGCACAGTAATATCATGGTCAGCAAACCACTTGGAAGTGGTTTTTGCACTGTGGGCAGGTGCTAAAGTCCTGCTGGAAAAGGAAATCAGCATCTCCGTAAAGCTTGTCAGCAGATGGAAGCATAAAGTGCTCCAAAATCTCCTGGAAGATGCCTGCATTGACTTTGCACTTGATAAAACACAATGGACCAACACCAGCAGATGTCACGGCCCCCGAAATCATTACTAACTTCAGAAACTTCCCACTAGACTTCAAGCAGCTTGGATTCTGTGCCTCTCCAGTCTTCCTTCAGACTCTGGGACCATGATTTCAACATGAAATGCAAAATTTACTTTTATCTGAAAAGAGGACTTTCTACCACTGTTCACTGTCCAGTTCTTTTTCTCCTTAGCCCAGGTAAGATGCTTCTGACGTTGTTTCTGTTTCAGAAGTGGCTTGGTAGTCCTTTTCCTGAAGATGTCCGAGTGTGGTGACTCTTGATGCGCTGACTCCGGCTTCATTTGACTCATTGTGAAGCTCTCCCAAATGTTTGAATCGGCTTTACTTGACAGTATTCTCAAGCTTGTGGTCATCCCTGTTGCTTGTGCACCTTTGCCTACCCAATTTCTTCCTTCTAGTCAACTTTGCATTTAATATGCTTTGATACATCACTCTGTAAACAGCCACCACATTCAGTAATGACCTTCTGTGACTTACTCTCTTTGTGGAGGTTGTCAATGATTGTCTCCTGGACCATTGCCAAGTCAGCAGTCTTCCCCATTAGTCTGGTTTCAAAGAACAAGAGATACCTGGAATTTATACTGTAGGGATGGTCATTTAATGAAACTCAAATGTAAATATTCTAATATTTTGAGATACTGGATTTTGGACTTTCATTAGCTGTACACTCTAATCAACAAATTAAAAAAAAAAAAAAAACTTTTGAAATGTTTTACTTTACATGTAGGGAATCTAGTATAAATGAAAGTTTAATTTTTTTAAATAATTTACAATAAAAAAATGAACTTTTTCATGATATTCTAATTATATGACCAGCACCTGTATATATGCCATTTTATATCTGCATTTTTATCTTCTTTAACTTTTTATTAATATCATAAATATGTTTATTTGCACTACCGTTAAGCACAAGCGCCACATACTGTCAGGGAGTGAATTTGCACGTCCACTCTGCGCATCACCAGTGAAAATCGCTTGGGTATGAACACAAAAAACATCTCGAAAAACGCTGGCGATAAACGCGTGCGATATTCATCCCGGTGTGTACAGGAGAGTGTAACTGATGCTCTGGGCTCTTCTGACAAAGCTGTCTGTGTAAGTGCTGGTTAAAGAAAGACTTACTGTGGAAAGAAGTTTCTTAGGGGCCGTTTACACAACACTGTTTTCAACTAAAAACGAAAAAAATTGTATGCGTTTTGGCCATTCATTTTCATGACAACTGCGTTTTGGGGGCCTGAAAATAAACTTTTGAAATCAATTCAATTTTGAAAAGGACACTGTTTTTATCTCCATGTAAATAACAAACACATGAATTTGTGAAAATAGTGACATCATGCATATGCGTATTACATGTTCAGTCTATAGACGCATAGTGTTTTTTTACAAAGTGACATTGCCAACTACTGGCGTGGCAGCATAATACAGCATTTTTAGTCGTTTTCGTGGATCTGTGTGAACAGAGATCGTTTTGACAACATTGTTGTCTGTACGTGAAAAACGAGAGGTCCTGCAAAGTTTAGCTCCAACCCCAATTAAACACACCTGAACCAGCTAATCAAGGTCTTATTGGGCATATTAGAAATTTCCAGGCAGGTGTGTTGAGGCAGGTTGGAGCTAAACTCTGCAGGACAGTGGCCCTCCAGGATTGAGGGTGGACACCCCTATTCTAGGCTCTACTTGTAATTGTCTCCTTTATATACCCTTATAATTGTTTGCCACTTTGCTGTGGTCTATAGTTTAACACGTGTTATGAGCTGTGGATCCTAGTCTATCCTACCTAAAACATAAATAAATCTATTGTATAAGATTCTATCAAGTTGACAATTATTTTTTCTACCCACTATTAGAATACTATTAGATGTGTTAAAGTAACCTGAAGAGAAACATAAAACTATGGCTGTCAATATAATAATTGTGATTGAAATCAATTGATTTCTGAAAGCATATCGAAACACATAATACTTCATTCTCTCTCTCTCTTTCTCGCTCTCTCTAACATTAAATTGGCACTAGACATAAACTTCGCCATACACACATGATTAGTCATTCTTAGAGTCCATTTCCTTACCTTATCACTGTGCTACAGTATAGCTGTGCTGAGTACAGGCAGCGTGGAGGCCTGAGGGCTGCGTGTATCTACGGCAGCTCATTCACCCACAGTCGCCTGAATGAGAAATGTGCATTTCTCCCAGCACTGACAACAAACCACGACTGCATGTCCCCAACAACATAAAGCTCCCTCACTCAGTCAAGAAAAAGACAGTGGGGTTTAGTTCTCTCTGTGTGTGTGTGTGTGTGTGTGTGTGTGTGTGTGTGTGTGTGTGTGTGTGTGTGTGTGTGTGTGTGTGTGTGTGTTTAAGAAGCTCCCTCTCCTTATTTTCTCCTCCCAAGGTTACGGTCATCTTTTTATACGGGATTATAAAAGGTTTCAGCCCAATGGAGGTGTTCAGTGTTATTTTGTAATTAGAATGTAATCCTCCTCTCATTGCACACATTCATTGGTAGATGCTCCCTGCATGCAATTGCAATAATGTGAATGAAAATTGTCAATAATAGCTGTCTCAAAGTACAGGAAAGGAACTGAACACATAAAAATCCCTTTCTGATAGGTACTTTTAAAGAAAGATTCTTTGAACAAAGGTTTAGTTTGATTACAACCTCAGCGTTTGTTTTCATACAACCTGCCTCGATAATAAAAATGCTTCCAATTGCAGCAACAGTCTGGCATACTACAGTTTTTATTGGACTAGTCCTAGATGCAGATTTTTTTTTTTTTTTTTTTTTTTTTTTAAACTAAAGATATCAAGAGAAAACAAATAAAAAAGGAAACATAGTAAGAAGTCCCTTGAAAAAAGGCAAATAAATAAATAAAATGTGAGAAAAGTTGAAGAAAGAAGGGACATGAGAAGGTAAAAAAGGGAAAGGTTAGTTGGGTGGCCTTTATAGATCTTTATGTCTGTTGAGGGGATCAGCAGGCAGCGGCTGATGAACTTCACTTTCTATTAGTGGCCATGGTGGGGATGTTCTCTCCCTACCGATCAATAGGCTGAAGGACAAGAGTGTCAGAAAAATGAGAGACCCTTCTCTTTCTTGGCAGGGCGGTCTCAGAGCGGACGGCGAGGCACTGAGTGCCAGAGACCCTTAGTCCCTCTGGAGTGGCTTTGAGTGAGGGAGCCATTTTGGGGGGGGGGCGAGGAGGAACTCTCATCATCCGTTGTCCTTCGGTTAACAGTTTGAAAAGGATAACTCCACCAGCAGAAAGACTCCACAAAACCTTTTCTGAATGGTTGGAGGTTTTTGTTTCATCTATGATCGTACTGTACAACAGTGAAGTAACAAATGAACAGAGCTAGGAACTTGTAGCAACTCTTTCTATTCTGTCTCTTTCTTAGAACATTTCAATACAAGTTCAGTTCAGTCGACGGCATTTGTTGCATAATTTCAACTGTGAGTGTGATATAGATTTTTTTTACAATAGTTAATATGATAGAAGTCAAAATATAGTAACATTTTTAGATACAGGGCCCTATCATACACCCAGCGCAATGCAAGGTTTTTTTGCTAGTTTCAGCCTGACGTAGTAATAATTTTCACATCCTGCACCACGTTGTTTAAATAGCAAATGCATTTGCGCCCATTTGTGCAACCATGGACATGCTGGTCTGAAAACGAGGTGTGCTCGGGTGCATTGTTGGCGCATTGCTATTTGGAGGCAACTGAAATTAACTGCAGCATTGGTCTAAAGTCAATGGTGCAATATTTTTTTTGTTATTTAAAGAGCATGTTAGTAATATGCGCCTATAGGCGGGTGCATAACATGCGTACACTCTGCTTATTACACACAGGGACGCACAGCAGCACACAAACATGCCAAATATTAAAAAATAAAAGGATTACAATGTAAAAGATTATTATTGTGTGCATAAAGATAAAAATGCTTTCGTAGAATCCGACTTGTCCCGTAGTTGGTCTGCTCGCATGCTTTCACCTCATGCACGAGCAGATTAATTTCCTCCCTAGAGAAGTGTTCAGTTTTTCCACTTGCAAATTCTGCCAGGTAAATAGTGAATCCTCCATGGCGCGAACGCAACTGGCTTTCATAGGGAATGGGAGATGAGACTCCGATTGGTTTATTGCACATTACGCCCAAAACACACCCATTACTCATTAAGAGAACAGGGACAAACCTTTTAGACCATGCGCCGGGCACGCCAACCATTTTCCCCGTCATTAAACTAGCAAAAGTCAGACACGCCCTAAGTGCACTTGTGCCGTGCGCTTTAGACCAAACACTTGAATCACGATATTTCTGTCAATTAAAAGAGATCAAAATGAAGCAAAGTGAATTGTTTCACATCTCTGAGCAACACACTGTAGCATTGTTTCGTTTTTCAGTTTTGAACAAATTATTGTAATTAGATTGAGTGAATGATTCAAGGACTACCTTGTAATGACAGCCACTTGTTTCAACCCTGACTGTCAATCAAATTCAAGGACTTGAACTACGTTACTGAAATAATAATAATTATATATATATATATATATATATATTTTATAGGGGTGTGACGAGATCTCGCGAAACTAATATGTGACGAGATTTCTCGTCGAGGCGAAAAGTAGGATGATTAGGAAAGAATATGCCACCGCTATGTTTACATTACGCCTCCACTATGGTTTTGCTTTGTATTTAAATAAAAAACATTTAATTCAGTTGGATAACGGTTGCCGCCGCTCCATATAGAGTTACGCGCGACCGTGAAAGCGAAAGTAAACGGGAGAGCGCATTCAAACGCGCTTTCAATACCCCGCGTTTTGAAAGCGGCTCCCTGTTGAATGCAAATATCTCTCAATATGAAAGCTATTTTAGGCCCGGCAGTGTAGTTGTAAACATCTCTTAGCTCTGTATCAAAGAATATTTGCACTTTGAATATTGAGAGACTACGATTATGGTTGCACTTATTGTAAAGTGTTACCATAAAAATGAATAACAGCTTTCTCTTAATCTTATTAAGCACAAACAATAAGGTTTCATTTGTTCACATTAGTTAATGCACTGTGAACTATCATGAACTAACAATGAATGACTATTTTTATTAACTAACATAAACAAAGATGAATAAATACTGTAGCAAATATATTGCTCATTGTTAGTTGATGTTGGTTAATACATTAATGCTAATAAATGAGACCTTATTGTAAAGTGTTACCATTTTTATTTATACTGTTTTTATTTCTATAAGTTTGTGGAAAGGATTTCAAATGTTGTAGAAGCTCATAAATCAGAAGCTCATATATATATATATATATATATATATATATATATATATATATATATATATATATATATATATATATATATATATATATATGCCATTTTTGCATAAATGGACCTGAAACATTCCTTTAAACACATCTCCTGATTGACTTCTGTCAATTACAAGGGCTCCTTAGCTCTCATTTACACTTGTCTGCTGTTCCCTAGACAGCATCAGCCCAGGAGAACAAACAGCAGAGGAAAGAGTATAGATTACTCCATCAGCGACCAGTTCTTTGATAGCTTCTGTGCGTTTTGGGCTGAGGGTGAGTCACACAGACACACACACACATACACACCCCGACCCCGGTCATGTCTATTCAGCCTCTCCAATTCAGACAGGCAAATTAAGCACTTCCCTATCCTGAAAAATCTCCCCTCCCTTTTCAAATGCTGAATATGAAATTAGCTTGCAACTATTGAAAGGCAGTACAGGATCATTTTGTGCTGAAAGGAAAGTAAAAGGTGTGCCTCGTGTTTCTCAAATGCAACTGATTTCCTCCATGAAAGGAAACGAGAAAGGAACAAGAACGTAAAAGAAGGGAAAATGTTGGGCCTTTTGTCCTGTCTGATTCTCTCTCTGTCTGTTTTTTCACTGTTTCTCTGTCTCTATGTATATCTGTCTGTCTTTCTTTCCTTCGAGAGGCTGTGGTAGAGCAGGTTTAGATGTGACCAAAAACGATCTTCAGACTCTAATATGGTGGTTTACATTAAAAATCAACAACATTAATTTCCATAATGCATTCTAATGGATTAGAGGGCTGTTTGTCAGGGTAGGTCAGCGTTCTGGTTTTAGTCAACACAGCAACCCACCTGACAAGAGCTATTATGTTTATACCTGTTATAAGCCATGAAAATAAAATGCACATAATTAGCTATTTCAGTCATGATCTCATTTATTCGCCAGCATCCCTGTTTGCACACCTTCGACCTCTCATTTCATATTATAAACCATCAATGGGGCAAAAGATACATTATCATTTGTGATATCAGGTGACAACTCACTCTCTGTGCGTGTTTGTGAACATGAGGTGGGGGGTGTAAAATGTGCTGTAGACCAGACACCAATTAAACGTCTATTTGATGGGGGCATTAGTTCATTCTGGTAAACTATCTGAAGCATTTAGAGGCAGATATAGGAAGGCTTTGTTAGCATGCCATTTGTTCTCTCTTAATGAGAAGGACCTAATGGAAAGGCTTTTTATTTGACAATACACTGTATCATAAACATTTGTTGATCTTTGCCTATATTTTGTGTTCGTGATATGTGAATTAATTACATAAACTGGACAGTACAAGACAACACTGCAGAAAACACACTGACCCATATCTTCTATACATGTTCTTTTCTTAAAGGGGCAGTCAAAAATGAAACTGCTGTAATCATGTCAATCTAATCCAAGAACTTTTGATTCTTTTTTCACTTTGTTTTCATACGATGAAAGTAAATCCAGACTCTCAAGCTCAAAAAAAATACAGTATACTACCGTTTAAAAGTTTAGGGTCAGTAACACCGTGTCTACACCAGACGCGACCGTTGTCACATTGCGCCTCGCCACAACAGCTAAAAGCTATCTACACTGAACGCGACAAACTGACCGTTGCAAAGCACTTTAATTACGTCAGAAATAGAACGGGGAATCCGTTTACTGTCGGGAATTTCTTGCATCACACCGTGCTTCGCCGCATCCAGTGTAGACTGATTATAATGGCTATATTGTCTTTTGACGCGACTCTCCGTTCATGTCTGCTGTAGACACGGTGTAAGATTTTTTTTTTTTTTTTAAGAAATTAATACTTTAATTCAGCAAGGACACATTAATTTGTTTAAACGTGGCAGAATTTTACAATGTTAAAAAAAATTTGTTTCAAATAAATGCTGTTCTTCTGTTCTTTTTTTATCTTTTTTAATTTTTTATTTAATACTAAGCAGCACATCTGTTTTCAACATTGATTAATAATAAGAAATGTTTCTTGAGCACCAAATCATGATGTTAGCATGATTTCTGAAGGATCACGTGACACTGAAGACTGATGTAATGATGCTGAAGATTCAGATTTGACATCACAGGAATTTTAAAATATATTAAAATAGAAAACAGTTATTTTAAATTGTTGTAATATTTCACAATATTATAATAACTGTTTTCAATCAAATAAACCTTAGTGAGCATAAGAGACTTCATTACAAAATCTTACCGACCCCAAACTTTTGAGTGGTAGTAAGTCTCCTGAAGTCACACGATAGCTTTGTGTGGGAACAAAATGAAATTAAAGTTATTCTATTAAATTTTGCTTGAAAATAGTTCAGCATTAGATGCTGATTTTTTTACAATGTTAACATCGATGACATTGTAACATAACTGGAACTTGACCAATTGCCATTGTGCGTTATATAACCATTCACAATGCATAAAGTTTAAATATGTGGAAGAACAGGTGACATATGAGAGCTACTGGAGAGAGAAATTGAATAATGACTGACATTTGGGTCTTCACACATTTCAGACGACTTGGAATATAGTGCACAAGTCATATGGACCACTTTTATGTGACATTTAAGGTGCATTTTTTGTTGTTTGTAATTTTGAAGCTTAACAGCCTGGTTCCAGATTCACTTAAATGAGTGAATGATACCAGAATTTACATTTTTGTGTGAACCATCCCTTTAAGGTCACTGATGCACTGAAAATAAGCTGCATTACTGAATGTGATTAAATCAAAAACAATATACAGCCATTATAGTGGGTGCTTCATTAGTTTTAGTTCATTTAGCGTTTCTCATACTTGAAGAAGCCAGCATGCCAAGAACGTGCTCATGCTCCTTTGAACTCAGCAAGAATCTTCTCCTCAAGCATTTAAATTTAACCTACAGAACAAACTTCTTTTCCTCTCGCGGTCTGCGCTAAACTGATTTTTGTTTTAATTAATGCTCAAGATGACCACAGCTGCTCCTGGAGCCTTCCATTAGAGGTCTTCTAAATGGGCCCATAGAGAAAATACAGAGATCCGCATCCACATGCAGTGGCCAAAGGCCTGCGAGCATGCCTTCACATATAAGTAAAGTTAAAGGAAGGCATGTTCATATGCACATAGCACTCCCACACACACAGTAATTGCTATACAGGGCAGGTTCATGGTTTGTAAGTCCTCAAATATGATTTTGACCAGTGCATTCCTCAACATCCGTAACACACATGGTGCTTTCTAATAAACTCCAGCTCGGGCAGCGCTCCAGATGGGGGTTAGGAGAAAGGAACACTGACGGTGGTAAGTGGTTTCAGTAGAGACAGCCTGGCCCTTCATCCCTAGCCAGTAGAGAGCTGGGTGTTAGTCGGCTTTGGCTGCAGTCTGTACTTTGGGTTTCAGCCACATTTTCTGTGTGTGTGTGTGTGCATTTGTTTTTTATATCCTTGCTGCCCATTTCCTCCGAAACCCAACCTGGGGTTTAGGGTTCCTTTCTAGCCGGATGTTTGTACCCCCGGCAAGAGGTTGCGCTGCCTCCTTTTTTTTTTTTTTAGTTTTCATTTAAGCGGTTGCTTTCATCTCTCTTTCTCTCTCTCACACACGCAACATAGACCTGCTGTGGCTTCCCTATGGTCATTCCAGGCCTGTTTAGTGGAATGGCCCAGACCGTACCGCTCTTACAAGAATACCTGTCTGCGCTGCACGCTACTTTTGTTTTTTACCTTTACTGTTTGTACTTCGCCTTTGGCTGCATGTCAAATACAGTGTAAAATTGTTGTCTTCCAACAGAAGGAAATATGAGGCTGCAGAAAAGTCGCATACTGTATGCATTAAATTGATCAAAAGTGACAGTAAAGATGTAAAATGTTACAAAAGATGAAGACCATCAAAGGAATAAACTACATTTTAAAATATTTTAAAATAGAAAATAGTTATTTTAAATTGTAATAATATTTCACAATATTACTGTTTTTACAGTATTTTTTATCAAATAAACATCTTATTGTGCACAAAACTCACTCTCCACTTTACCAGGGAGCTCTTCGTTTTATCAAATATTGCTAGTTATTTTGCTTATAAATTTTAATTTGTGCTGGTCAGTGTAAGTTTGAGAGTGTGCATATGTGTTTAAGTCCTGTTTTTAAAGTTTAAGTAAAAGAATGAGTCATGTTAATTCCCCCTAAATATACAATTTTAGAGGGGAAAAAAAAAAGACAATTTTAATGGTAAAATACATTGTTGACTCTAAACCAGTGATAGACTAGCTTATGTTTGATTTTTATGCTGTATAGTTGTACTGACTTCAAAGACCACTTTTTGTAATGTATATTCAGTCATCTACCTTAATAATCTAATGTCTTTTTTGATTAATTATGATTAATGTGTCATGTAATGAACTGATTGACAGCACTAAAAAGCAAACATCTTTGACATATAAAGAGACATTGATAAACATGGCATTGGTTTAGACAGTAATTTAAGTAGCTCTTTCATCTGACACGGTAACCCTTGACGCCCCCTCCCTGTCTCTTCACCCAGCTCTCCAAACTTCTCTCTTCTCTGCAAGACCTCATTTCCTTCATCCCTCCCTCCATTCCTCCATTCTCCGTCCAGTCTTTACAGAGACAGGCAGCTATTCTCCTTCATTGTCTTTTACAAAGAATGGGGACTATAGATTGGTTCCCCTTTTAATATGGCTGTTTTTTATGCCCAATTCATCCAAATTAAATTGGTCACAACCCACCTGGTGTCGCCCTGTCTTCAGTGTGTCTCATGGATCATTCAAAGACTCTCCAGCCAAACTTCACAACCTCTGCTGACCTTGTGTCTTGCTAGTCTGTGGCTATTGTGGTTTACCCAATAAAGGATGGCATCCCCAATAGAGGTGGCGTGCACAGAGGGGGACAGCAGGAGCTTGGGTCTCTGCCCCTTTTATTCCACACTCTAAAAGTGCCCTCTGGTCATTAAAAAAAATAATAATTCATAATATGTGAGAATAAAAAAAGGTAATTTGTTTAATGTCAAACTCTCAAAATGAATGAAAAGAATAGAAAAGAAAATTCACTGTTTATTGCTAAGCCTTATGTGTATAATTTATAGGTCAAATGTATATATTTTTATATTGTAATGTGTACTTTTTTATTAATATATCTTAATTAATATTTGTATGTATTGCTTTTATCCTTTAAAATGTGTTGAAACTACATTTAATGGTGCTATATAATATGTATAATTATTATATATTTTTTATCTTATAATTATTATTATTATTATTAATAGTAGTAGTAATTGATTATATAATGGGACAGTTTTTTATTTTATTTATGTTGCTCATGTAGATAAGGTGTAACAAAAATAGCTGTTGGAAATTATATTAAAGTTATGATATGATATGATATGATATGATATGATTTGATATGATACGATAGAAAATTATTAGTACATACATTTGTATAATTTTTATTTATTGCGTTTATCCTGTAAAATGTGTTGAAGCTACATTTAACTGCAGTATATAATAATTATAATTGATTATATATTAGATTGTTATATGTTATTTATTAGATGATGATAATTATTTTATTATAATTATTATTAGATTTTATAATGGAAGTTTCCCCATGTTGCACACTTTTTATGTTGTAAGGCTATGGCTATACTGTGGTTATGGATATTATGATGGTAGAAAGTTATGACACAATTTATATTAATACAAAAAAAGTGAAGCTTTTTCTATAGAAAACTGGGTAACACTTCACTTAAAGCTTTTATGTATAATGCATTATAAAGGTATTCGTAATGTATGTTATAATGCATTATATCTTTTCATAAATAATTTGAACCAAAGTTAAAATGCATTATAATATTCACAAATTCACAAAATCTGAGATTGGTTATTTGTCACATTTTAATGCATTATAATTTCTAAAGGTGTATTATAATATATTATAACTGTGGTTACAATTATTCATGAGACCATACAATGCATTATAAGGTGTATTACAAGGCATAATTAATGCATTAAAAATGCTTTTATAATGCATTATCCATAAAAGCTTTAAATAAAATGTTACTGAAAATGTATCCAAATCACAATAAAAATAAATGAATGAATTAATAAAAAATAATGAATTAATGTACAGATATTTTATGTTGGTTGTGTAAATACTGCTCTGCTATTTTTTTTTTTTTTTTAAGGGCCCTCAGTCCTGTTTGCCCCTGTGGAGTTCTGTGCACACCACTGCCCTCAACTTTCTAAAGGGTCACCTTTAGACCATTAGCGGAGCATTGTTTCCCCCCGGCCCAGCCTGTGCCCCCTGCATCAGCCCCCAGCCAAACCCGCACAAATGGGAGCTTTTAATTATCATCCTCTTTTTCTCTCTCTCCCACCTCCCACTCTTCCAGAGAATGCCTCTTGTCTTTTTGGTCATAGTCATGCCATGTCCTAATGCACTTGGATCCTCACAGACAGCCATAATGCAGCTCTCACTGCTGTTTATTAGCCAGATCCATTTGCCACAAGTAACCCCCCCCCCCCCCACCACCACCACCACCACCACCCCGCCGCTGCCACTACGCCTGCTTTCGCTCTCCCTCCACCTCTTCTTTGTGCTGCCATATGAATGCACTTTGATGGTTGATAATTATGCCTGTCCTTTTGACACGAGGATCCACGGCCTGCCCTTGTTAAGCCAGTAATTAGCCTGTCCTCCTTATTTATTGAGAAAGTACAAATTATCCCTTCTAGTGGGCACTGGCCATTCCCCGCTCTCTCACTCTCTCTTATTCTCACTGTTTCTCCCTCTCTAGCTGCTCTCCGTTCTCCTTGTATCCCTCAGCACTTTTGATAGGCTGAAAGCAGCTGCACTAAAGCAAGATAAAGCTGCACCATCAGGATGATGAAGAGTGTGGATGGAGAGGCGCTGTGCCGAGCACAAAGGCCGCGGAGGAGCGGCGACGGTGGCGTGAGGACAGCTGAAGAATGCCACAATGAATAGCTCTCATTTGTGAATATACAGATCTGGGTGGAGGAGGGCGAGGACCTGGGGGGAAAAAAATTACAGGTCATAGTAAATAAAGTTTGGAGAATATACTGTACAATAGAAGATAACAACAAACATAGAGATGTAAGTGCGCGGACATGGGTGACAAAAACTATGCTCGGATGCTTTATCTCAAAGGGTTGATTTATTAAAGTAATGATCTACTCTTGGGGTCTCAGGTTTGGCTTACCAGGATCTGGATAATCTGGGAACATGTTACATGGAGGCACCTGCTTAATTTCAATTGCATGCCATGCTGGAACCTTGTTTAATATGGTATGAAAATGGCTGTGATCAATATGTAGCTTGTTGTTGCAGTCTCTTTACCATATAAAATTGTTCAAAGCTTGTATACTCCCTTTCCCTGTTTTGTCTCTCCCCCCTCTTTTCTGTTTCTCAGCCTGTTCTGTTTTTCAAGAGGTCTGGAATATTAAGCTGTGACCCCCCGTTGTCCCTTTCCCCTCCTCGGCTCTCTCCGTGTCCTCTTTAGCTTGAACAAAACCCATTTGCTCCAGTACAGCAGGAGGAATGGTATTCAGGTGGTCCCCTCCTTCTCCTCATGCAGCCCTCTGCCCAATCAATAGAGATGTAAATAAGTTCAGACAGTTGCCAGACCTTTGTCTACGTCTTAGGTTTGAGAGGCATCACAAGGATCTATTTTGGTCGGACTGAGATTTTTAATCTGTTTAGTTTCAGTGTTCGGGGAGAAACAACACAATCTTTAGGACTAAATAGCCTGGATTACCAGTCACACTTGAAGTTTGATCTCTTTTTTGAGTAAGATGACAACAGACTTAGTTTCATGGGTGTATTCACTGTGGGTTTCTGACTCATACGAACTGTGAGTTCAGGTCAGGTGGCATTATACTGAGAATCTCAGACAAGATATACTATTTGTTTGTTTGTTTTGTTTTGTTTAGGTTTGAAAAAATAAGAGATCTGGTTGTGAAATATATATATATACATCCAGATGTGTCTGTGTGGTTGGTTTGTCTCTGTAACCAGTGGTTCACAACGCCAAGTGTGACTGATATGCAGTCACACAGATGTTGCTGGAGTTTGCGACTCCAATTAGAAGAACTACAACTTCTGCCTTGTGTAGATCTTTAGCTGCATTTGTCAGTCAAACATGGGGCAGCAGGCAATCGTTCATCTGGATCTTTTATTCTCACTCCTCTCCCATGCAGTTACAGGGCAAAAGGGAAAAGGAGGAGCCAAAATGGGAAATTGCATTGACCAATGCCATCATGACAATTAAAGGGGAAAGTCCAAGTTGTTAATTCCAAGTCTGAAGTTCATTTAGGGTTCATCATACTCTATCCAGTGTTTAAAAAAAAAATATGATGTCTTCCATCATCCTTCCTCATAGTTCACAAAATAAAAATACCTGAAAATATAAAATATCTGAAAATACCATGTAGACACCAGCTTTTTTCCAAATAACATGTCATTCCCATAGGAGTCTGAATACACACACACTCTTACATATTAGCATGCTAATGTACCAAACCCATATTTAGGAGAGCAAAGGTTAAAGGTAAAATTCACCCAATAACAACATTGGACTCTGTTGATGTTTACTGTATGGACATTTTCCAAAATATCTCTCAAGTCATATAGGTTTGGAATGACATGAAGGTGGGTAAATGATGACAGAAATTTCATTTTTGGGGCACAATGATATAATTTGTTAAAAAATTAGTTGCTACAACAAAGAAATGCCATTTAATTGCAGTTGAATACTACTGAAGTAACTAAAGTAGAGTGTAAGTAAATGTATTACTCTGTACTAAACATCTTTGGTTACAAATTATTCAGTGCGATAATTAAACATTAGAAAGAAACTCTAATTGTTTTCTGATTTGAATGGACATTCTGTTTGGTGCGATGTTCTGAAATGGTTGGATGCGCCTGTTAGTTGATTTCAGCATTTTTAACATGCTTTTAAAACAGGCTGTGTGGTCAAAGCCATTAAAACATAATGAGATAAAAACTAGCTAAGAAAGAATGCTTCATATTTAATGATACACTCGGTTCGCTGGTCCCTTCACCCAAAGCCATATGATAATTCTGATCTGTGCATCCTAACATTACAGAGACGAGGCTGTTTACACTTTCATTTAAATTTTTCTTTCTTCTTGTTGTCTGTTTTTGGAACAAGGCCCTTTCTCTACACGCATTCAGCTCAACTCACGAGGGATTAGCTGGGGTTTGCTCAGAGTCCAAAACAGGAAGTCAGACATAACAAACACCCTTAGCAAATGAACATATCGACAGACCCGTAAACAAACACAAAGATGTGTGTGTGTGTGTGTGCAGTCCAGTGGCTGTCAGTCTTCGCTTTTGTAGCTTTTGACTGTCTGTGTGATGTGATTTAAGAAGCCAAATAACATGTTTGGTGATGGTCTGGAAGCATTAAAAGCATCGGTCAGCTCCTCGCATATCTGTGTGTGCTTAATTACAAGCGCTCGGCTTGTAAATTAAAACTTCATATTCAAGCAAAGCTGTGGCGCCTGGGGGCAGAACTCTTGCCCTTTTATTTCTGGATCCCAGACCCAAACCCTGCTGCGTTTTGGCCAGGGTCTATGGACGTCTGTGGCCCAGCCCGCCCCACTGCCACTCAGGCCTGTTACTCTAGGTCACTGTGCTTGAAGCTATGGAAATGTCTTGCTGTGAATGAATGTGTGTGTGTGACAATGTATCTCCAAACAAGCATGAGAGAGAAGAATGGAAGCAGAGAGCAAGGAACAGTGCTTGGTAGCCACCAGAATTGTAGTTAATGAGTAAGTTTCTCATGATTAACTTTTATTAAGCTGTACCCCTGAGCTCGGAGACATCAGGTAATGAGTGAAGGCTGCAGAACATGATGGAAAATACATACCGTAACACTGTATCTTCACATCTTTGGACTTATACAGCCATAAGGCCTAAATAAAGCCAGCTCTATAGCAGTGCTTCTCAACTTGTGAAATGCAACCACAAAACAGGTTGCAGGCCTGCTATGATAGGGTTATGGATAGCAGGGACAATTAACTTTTAGCAATATTTGAATGGATAATTCAAAGTTGAGACAGTAAAAAGCTTGGTGACTTGAGAAAATGCTTTGCATGTCTTTTGTTGATATTAAAGACTATGCATCCATTCAAATTCATCTGCATCCATTCATCTGCACTATTGTGTATCATTCAGAATTTAATTGAGAATGACTTTTAAATTCCAATTCAACAGTCACACTTATTAACTGAAAGAAAATAAATTCTTCAGTTCTGAATTCTGTCTGTCACATGGTTAGCCATAATGACAGATGTCAACATGGACAAGTTGCAAGCAACACAATATCATGACAATTCCTAATATGGTGAAATTTTATGATATAATATTACTTGCACTGCATGAAATCTTAAGACTTTTAATGCCATATAGCCTACTAGCTGGGAGTCATTCTTTATGAAAACAGACGTGATGTAATGACGCAAAGACGAATGGCTGCATGCTCGAATTTCTCACGGAAACCCACAGTACCGCTCACGCTTACTAGAAAACTTTATTACACGATTACGTTGTTAATCGGGCTAAGGTAAGGAGATAATTTTGAACACTGGCTGGTTATATAATTGCTCAAAAATTGATTTTGGATCATTTTTAACCAAACAAAGTTACAGACTGCAGCTTTAAACCAATAATACAAATTAAAACATTGCATTTTTTTTTGTTTACTTCTGTATAACAAATCATTTTGGTAATGCATCGGGGCTGATAGATGAGAAAGTAATGTTTGAACGACTTGATTGTGAATGCACATGAAACTTTTAAACTTGTAGGGAGTAGGATATGAAGTTCTGTGAGGTCTGCTTTCATTTGAGCCCACGGCTCGACAAGAGGACATGAAGAAGCACTTGTCCAGGAAAAAATGGAAAACGGTGGCTTTAGTAAAATGGGTGGTGGGAATCAGATTTCAAAATTGAGGCTTATGAAATAATAAATAAAAATCCCTGCAGCAAATGCTTGCTGGTGCCTGCAGCTGACTAGCTTAAGCGCATGGCATGAGGTGGGCATTGTCTTTATAAGATGGCACCTCATAAAATGGCATTAGCTGCCATTGCTGGGGCTTGAAGCTTCATCCTGCTGGGTTTAGGCCCAGCGTGTTCGCCAGCGCACATTATTAGAGTGACATCTGCTTTACAAGTCCTGCACCCAGGAGCATACCTAAACAACTCATTTCAGCTCCATTCTCTCGGCACACCCTCCCCGCCGCCCCTTCGCAAGCCTCCCGAGCAGAGGGTGTGTAACTCATTTTGTTCTGTCGTCCTCTCTCTCTCTCTTTCACTCGCTCTCAATTTTAATTTGCATATGGTGTCATTTCTCTTTCTTTCCTTCCTTTCCTGCCTTCCTTTTCTGTTTGCAGCCCTCTGGCCAGTGATGAGTGTTGCACAACAGAGGGCTTCACTTTATCAATCAGCTGTGGCACAAACACTTAGTGCATTACAGCGACCATCCTTTATTTCAAAGCTCTTCTCGGAGGAGGCATGCAAATTGCTACCGCATCAGCCGCCTTGACAAAAGAGCAAATTACCCAACGCGCACAACAATTTCTGAAGGCCTGAAGAGGACGTTGACTCTGGCCTTTTTGATTTCATGTTAGCAGTGGCATGTATTTATGCGCAGTTTATGTTAACAGTGAACTGTAATGATTAGTTAGAGTTCACCAATCTAAATTCGACATGTTTGGCTGTCCATTTGTGTTTTTAAATACTTTCACATATGGTAAATTATAAATGTTAAAATGTTCCGTGAAGGTTCTTGCTGTCGTACTGGGTCATCTAAACTGCACGGTATTTTTCTGTGACCGTCATGCTGTAGTCAGACTGATGGACTAGATCTCTGAAATCCCATGCGATAAGGCTGGAATGAAACAAGCATTACAAACATCACAAACTCTGTGTAAGACAAGCTTCCTCTGATCTGTTTTATCAATCACACACACACACACACACACATACACACACGTTGAGGCAGTGATAGCTCAGCCAGGAGCTCCTTTAAGTCCGCTGTCAGCAGGTATCCTTCCAATTCAATGAAAGCAGCATCATGTGCTGTTTCGCAGACTGCCAGGCTTGACCATCAATAAGAAGCAGTTCTTGGCACTGTGTGATAGTGGTTTTCAACTCATTTCACTTCAGGTTTGGACATCAAATACAATGCAAGTAAATGTAAACATAAATATACCCAAAATTAAACTTTTAACATAGCAGTCTGTCAGGCTATCTATCTATCTATCTATCTATCTATCTATCTATCTATCTATCTATCTATCTATCTATCTATCTATCTATCTATCTATCTATCTATCTATCTATCTATCTATCTATCTATCTGTCTGTCTGTCTGTCTGTCTGTCTGTCTGTCTGTCTGTCTGTCTGTCTGTCTGTCTGTCTGTCTTAAATTGCTTCACTGACTTCCTTTCTCATAGACAACCAATCAGCAGTTAATTCAGTTTTTCTCAGTTGCTTTGGCACATTTCTCGAATCATCCTTAAAATTTGCAAAACAGTATGTTAATTTCTCGAAACAAACAGCACAACATATTGGAATACCTGCAAAAGCCTGTAACTTGTTCAAAATCCTTAGTTCATCTCTTAAAAGCAAGTATTTATAAGCAGTAAACATATCAGAATGACAATTCCTTGTGTCATTGTTCTTTATCAAGATAAAAATGCTTAGCCATGTTGTTAATATAACAGTGATGAATATTTCAGATGTAAACTATGGCTACGGTTTTAATGACAGTGATTGAAACTGCACAAGACTGCACTTTTTCTGTATGGCATATATCAATTTTAACAGTACAAATGGACACATTACTGTATATATGGGAGATTGATTGCAAAAGACTGGACAGGATTCAAAGTTTTGTATTTACTGTTGGTCTGTCAACAAATGACTGTAAAATGTCCTTGTGATAAATGAAAAAGACAAGACTATATATACATACACTGTATTCATGTGTATGTGTGTGGTGTCTATATAAAGTTCATTTAGCCTACTATACTGCAAGTGTAATATGCTACTGTAATTGTAAAAATGCTGCTGTAATATTAAGATTACAGCATGCATACCGTATTAGAGTACAGTGCACATTGCCTACAAAATGCTTGAATGATTGAGGAAAAGGTTTTTCTCCCAACGTTCGGCTGCACCTTTAAACTCGCATAAGAAATTATAAATCATAATTGAGAACATAGTTCACAATAGTGGCCCTTATTTCACCAGAAACATGCCTACGCCCTTTGCCTTATCTACCTATTCCTCTGTTTTACCTCCCTACCCTTCTACCAGACATCCTTACTCCTCTTCTTCTTCCCAGCTGTTGACCCTATTTGTTATCAGAAATGGTAACTCTTGTGCTCTGTCTATATATATATCATGGCACGCATCTTTGAGCTGTTTTAGAGAACTGGTTGCATCATTGCTTGATCTAATGCTTTACATTCCCCTGAATACATTAGTGAAATTCAGGATTCACCTGCAAAATTCATCAATTCAGGACACATTTTCAAAAGTCTAATAGAAATGTATAGATAATATACTTGACACATTATGTTAACTAGGTCAACCATTTTGCATTTAATGACTTATGCGATGAACTAATGACTAGATGTTTTGAGGGGTAAGACTACTCAACAGAGAACCATATAATGCATTTTGAGCAACATAACAATTGTACATAATCAATTACCATACCAAAGCATTTGCAATTTGTTCAAAAGAATGAGAAACTGCTTTTATGATGTGCACAAGTGACTTGATGATGTGAAAGTTGAACAAGTAGTTTTGAGAATTTCAGTTCTGATCTGAGAAATGTGCCAAAGTGACTTAGAAAAACTGTAAAGCACACCTGTTTACTGGTACTTTTCCTCAGGTAATTTGATTCTCTCTCCTTACTTAAGGTGTTGATTTTGAATTATATCTCATAGTTTACTTTTACTCCCTTCCATATAGCCTATATGTGAATCTTTATGGACATGGATCTATAAAGCACTTTGAAATGTGCTATATAAATAGCTTTGCTTGTGTTGTCAGTATTCAAGTGAACAGTGTCTTCAAAACGGCTGCTAGAATGTGTCTATTTTCTTCTCTTCTGTTTCTGCAATACAGGCCAAAATGATAAGAAGTAAAAACAATAGCCTTGTAATATCATAGACAGAAATTTGAATTTGCACGCACACAATAGTGTGTGATGTATTTTGACATGGCAGACGAGGTCTGCAGGAAAGAAAGAGAGCAAGAGAGAGACTATTCGGTTCATTCAAGTTTAGTTAGTATTCCATAGGGAACAGGATTGTTTCCCTGAGTAGCATTCCTTCAATGTCCTGTGGCCAGTGTTCCTTGTTAGGCTGTGGCCCTTCCAATGGAGAAAAGAGATAGATAGAGGGAAATAAATAAATAAAGAAGAGAGAGTGAGTAGGATGAGAAGGGGAGAGAGAGAGGGCCGCTACGCCAACACCTTGACGTAGATGTACAGCTGCTCACATTGCGCCTGTCTCACCTTTAGCCTCGTCTGTCTGCTGCCGCTTTTCATTTTCCGCATTCATACATCAATGAGCTTCGCATGCTGACACCTCATTTTGCAGGCTACTTTGGTTATGGAGGCCGTGTTTTGCATATCGCAACCCACCCCCCTCCTGACACGCCGGTGATCTTTAAAGAGAGGGAGAGAGCTGCACCGAAGGAGAGCGAGTTAGCTACTTCTTTTCTTTCTGATGCATACCTTCATCACTTTTCTCCTTGTCGTGCAAAAGTTCTCCTCTGCGTGACACCGGCTCATCTTCTCCAAATCGAGCTTAATTGATTGATTTCTGTCTTTCATTTTCCCGTGTCTATCATTGCTGTTCCTCCGTCTCTCCCCCCCTCATGCTCTGTCTCTCCACTTTGTCTTTGCTCTGTGTTTGACAGCTTTAGTCTGAGCATACAGGCTTCCCTCCCCCATCACTCCTCTTCAATCTCTGTATTTCAAGTGAATATTACGTTCCTATTGTATTCAATAATGGAGACTGATTTCCGGGACAATTATTACTGGCTAATTAGTCAACACCACTAACAGTCGAGCCAGACAACGCATGGTTTTGCATACTGGACTATTATAGTTAAAAAAAAATGTCCCTTCATGCTTGGAAAAAGGGAATGACAGCTTGAGTGTTTGATATGCATATTTCTTGGGTGTATGTCTTATAATTATGTGCCTATTAGTTTGCATATACTGCTTCCCATATACGGATTGACAAAGCATTGTTTCCAAATTATGAGAGCAGATTCTATTAATATTGAATATTGAATATATATACAGTCAAACCAAACATTATTTAGACATTTTTTATATTTTGGATATATTTTTACTAGTGGGTGCAGGACACTACAGTTCATTTATGTAAGTGAGGATAGCAAAATAAAGTAAACTGACATATTATACCCAAAAATTCTTCATACAGTGAACTACCAGTAAAACT
Organism: Megalobrama amblycephala; assembly: GCF_018812025.1. NCBI lineage: Eukaryota > Metazoa > Chordata > Actinopteri > Cypriniformes > Xenocyprididae > Megalobrama > Megalobrama amblycephala. The sequence continues at coordinate 16,513,411 of NC_063053.1, read as the reverse complement.
GATAAAAATTTGGAACCAAAAATTATTCAGACACTTTGACCTGACCATGTTTTGCTTAAGTGTTATCTGACATGATTAAGATTAATATTTTCTGACACAGTTTAACTCTGAGATCTTGTCATAATTTATTACCATTTTTTTTTAAACTATAGTGAATAAACTGTATTAATGAATGAAATGTTCAAGGTGTCTGAATAAATTTTGGTTTGACTTGTTATTCAGACACCTTGAACATTTCATTCATTAATATATATATAAATAAATAATTTGGGTATAGAGTATTAATATTAAAATGATTTTAGGAAGATGCTAATAATAATGTTAATAGTAGCAGTAATAATAATAACAACAACATTATTTAATTTTAATATGAATGTTTTTGTTGTATAATATTGTAATTGTTTTAATTTGTTTTGGTACGACTGTATTTTTAAGTTAAAGCTTGATTTGATTTACTGATTAAATATTAATATTAAAACAATTTTAAGAAGTAAATAATAATAATAATAATTGATTTATTGGCATGCATATTATAACTAGGATATGAGATATGCATTCAGGTAAGCCATTGTGAGACTCCACACCTGATTTTCTCCTTTAAAAGAATATAAAATATGCTCCTCCAGATGTTGTATTTTTTAAGGTGAAGATTTGACAACATTTACTGAATTTTATTGAATTTCTCATGCAATGACATTCCCTAACATGGAACACTTCAGAGATGCACAACGGCAACATTCACATCACGCTTCAAATCAGAGAGTGCCATTGTTTTTTGTGTAAATGTTTTCATTTATTTACATTCTAACTTTCAGTAGATAATTAAATACGAGGGTCCGGAGGTAAGTGCCTGTTGTAGACACACCCCCTGAAAAATGCTTTTGTCCCCGCTGCCTTACATGCTCCTATGAGCTAATTGTGAATTAAAATCCCGACAAGCAAACAAAATGTTTGGTTGGAGCGAGGGTGACAGCCGTGAGGAGGTGTCGGCGAACGAGAGGGTGGGCTGCCGAACGAGGTGATGAAGGAAACGACAGGAAGAGTGTGAGGAGTGAGTGTATGTGTGTGAGTGAGTGAGTGTTTGTAATGGAAAGGGGGTGGGTTATTTGTGTCGTATAGGTATCATATGGATATCTGCCAAACCTAATGTAATAAATTGATGTTTTCCTGGGCCTGAAAAGAGGGACCCGGGCTTTTAAGTGGCGAGGGGCTGTCATCTCTTTGCATTTGTGAGAGGAGAGGGGAGTGTGAATGTCACTTTCAAGTAGAACTGCAGCTCTCTCCTAATGAGAGATGGGGTCTGCCTCAGAGCCAGCCAAGGGGCCAAGGAGGAGACGCCACCCTCCCGTAGCCTCCAATCCTCAGAGGGGCTGACAGCCTCCGATAAATCAAGACGCTCGCTTCCTCTCTTCCCTCCCTGCGCCACCTGCGGTGGGTGGAGAGCGCTCATTTTCCACCCAGAAAGAGAGAGAACAAGAGGAAAAAGCAGAGAGGTGTAAGGAGGGAGATAAAGCGAGGGAGAAAAAGAAAAGGGATGGTCTGGGCCCGAAAAAACTGCAAATGTCCTTTGAACTGGTGTACCGTGAGTGTGTTTGGTGTACCGTACCTGTCCGCGCCATCTTCTTGTGTACAAAGAAATGGCGTGCTGCACAGCAACTGTATTTTTTTCAGTTTTGTTTGCTTGTTATGTTTGCGTCAAGTTAATTGTGTTTTTGTCGAGCGGTGCAGGGTCGCTGGGTCGTTGTGTAGCGTTACCTTTAACACTGTTAGTTATCTAGAGCAGAAGAGTCGCACGGAGGTAATTATCCTGTTAAATAAGTTCAGGTGTTGGATGAGGCTGTTTGCCCCTGCTGTCCTGTGGAGCTAATGTCCATGCCCTGCCCAAAGGCATCCAGTGACCCATTACTGCGAGCAACGGCACTCACAAGCAGATGTGTACCATTTAAAATAGCGCCTCTCCATTATTAAATGAACTCACCGCTTTTTCCCCTCTATACTTTAACAAACACTCACTTGCATTAAGCAAAGCTTAAAATTAGATCACATCTGTGGAGATCATCAATTGATATCTGGCATCAACAGTTTTGTACATTTCTGTCATGAATGCACAATTTGCGGCAATTGCAATTGGAGGAATATGTGAAGAATAAGTTAAATGTTTGCTGATGCTGTCATTTATTCTGACACACTGTTTTAGTCCCCTTTTACAAATCAGATAATGCTGCAAACATGCCCACAGAATAAGTGCCTGCATTTGCATATTTGCAAGCCAGCTCTGAGTACTAGGTTTTGGAGGATGCAGTAAACTACCACCATCTAACATACTATGCTGTGACTGTACAACAAAAATAATCCTCAACAATGCTTAGGTAGGTGCTACGTGTCAAAGTAACATCCACATGGATGGCAGGACCCAAGGTTTCCCAGCAGAACATTGCCTAAAGCATCACACATATATATATATATATATATACACCGATCAGGCATTACATTATGACCACTGACAGGTGAAGTGAATAACACTGATTATCTCTTCATCACGGCACTTGTTAGTGTGTGGGATATATTAGGCAGCAAGTGAACATTTTGTCCTCAAAATTAATGTGTTAGAAGCAGGAAAAATGGGTAAGCGTAAGGATTTGAGTGAGTTTGACAAGGGCCAAATAGACGACTGGATCAGAGCATCTCCAAAAATGCAGCTCTTGTGGGGTGTTCCCGGTCTGCAGTGGTCAGTATCTATCAAAAGTGGTCCAAGGAAGGATTGATGCACGTGGGGAGCGAAGGCTGGCCCGTGTGGTCCAATCCAACAGACGAGCTACTGTAGCTCAAATTGCTGAAGAAGTTAATGCTGGTTCTGATAGAAAGGTGTCAGAATACACAGTGCATCGCAGTTTGTTGCGTATGGGGCTGCATAGCTGCAGACCAGTCAGGGTGCCCATGCTGACCCCTGTCCACCGCCGAAAGCACCAACAGTGGGCACGTGAGCATCAGAACTGGACCACGGAGCAATGGAAAAAGTTGGCCTGGTCTGATGGTCTTACATCACATGGATGGCCGGGTGCATGTGCGTCTCTTGCCCGGGAAACACATGGCACCAGGATGCACTATGGGAAGAAGGGAAGCCGGCGGAGGCAGTGTGATGCTTTGGGCAATGTTCTGCTGGGAAACCTTGGGTCCTGCCATCCATGTGGATGTTACTTTGACACGTACCACCTACCTAAGCATTGTTGAGGATTATTTTTTATTAATATTTATTCAATTATTTAATCTAATTAATTAAAAGTGCTGTTTTATTACACTTAATAAGCACTATTTCAGAGCATTTAGCTCTGGTTATCTAGATCTGGATGCTTAGTATAAGGACAGATTTTTGTATTAAAATGTTGCTAAAGTATTTGACTTTTTAGTGAAATTGTGTTTTAATAACTAGCCTTGATGGACTAAGTGCATCATACATGGAACATAAATGATTAGGTAGGGCTCAATGTTATTTGGTTTGTTTCTCTTTAAAAGTATGTGAGTGAGTGGCTAGAAAGGAAATTCCAAGCTTGATAAATAATTCAGAAGTATGTAGAGAAGCAAGAGATTAGTGTTAGGGGTGGCGGAGAGGGGCATAGATGAATTCAGTGAGGTGGCGGGCCCAGTGCTGCCAGTATGCAGATTAAAGAGCGGGACGGCAGCGTGAACCTTAGACAGATGGCAGCGCCTCAGCGGAAATGGGAGAGAAGGAGGAGAAACGGACGGGAAAGGGAGAGGAAATCCAGCGATGCGACCTGCAGGAGTAAAAATTGCTTGCATTGTTGTTTTCATTATCTAGCTGCTGTCATTTCATGAGCTTTGTATCTTTGAAATGAAAGAATGAGAAGGGAGGGTTTTAAAAAAGCAGAGGATTATGGAGAGGGGGAAGCAGTGAGGGCAAAAAAACTGTGAAATTAATCTTTTGTGCAGGTCCTGATGGAGCAGAGACATGCTCAGACAAAAGGTAGACTGGGAGAGAAGCGCTGTGATTGATGAATAAAGTAAAGGTGTCAGAAGTCTGTTATGTAAATGAATGAAGGCACGGAGCATTTCGGGAAGGGAATGAGCGAGAGGAAGAGAGAGGAGAGAGCACAGCACGTGTCACAGAGGCTATCGTCCCCCCAGCGTCAATCCTGTGCAATCTTTTATCTAGTCAGACAAGCCCGGCCCGCAATCTGTACGGCAGCGCTGCGGAGCGTGAGCTCTGGGTACTTGAGGCGAGAGAGGCGCTGCGGCTGAATCTGAGAGAGTGCGGTGGGCCTGATTGACCAGCACTGAATGGAAATGTTGTTAATATACATGTGTACTCACAGGTCCTCTTCACACGTCTGTGTGATATTGCAGGACAGAACTGAAGTCGAGAAACAGGGTGTCAGATTGACAGAGGTAATGGAGAAAGCTGGTGATGATGGGACTTTGGTGAGAGAGAGATGCTCACCGCACCTTTTGGTGTTGCTGTAAAGAACAAAGTGGACTGTATATATTATCTTGTGGGTGTTTTTTCAACTACAAGCACTTTTGTTCCAGTGATAGAATTTAATGAAAAGTTCTGTGATTTGACTTTTTTTTTTTTTTTTTCATTTGTATCAAGTCCCTATTAAACTTTTACCATGCCTTCATCAAATTTCAAATGTCTTTAGTGTATAGATTTGTTTGTTTTACTGTTTGTTTTACTTCCAGTCTATTTTTTATGGGTGGAAAAAAAGAAAAAGAAAAATAACTAATATAAATGATTGAGTACACTACCGTTTGAGAGTTTGGGGCCATAAGATTAAATATTATAAGATAAAAACATTAATATTGTGAAATATCATTATGATATAAAATAACTGTTTTCCATTTTCATATATTGTAATTTATTCATGTAATGGCAAAGCTGCATTTTCAGCATCATTACTCCAGTCTTCAGTGTCACATGACCCTTCAGAAGTCATTGATTTGGTGCTCAAGAAACTTTTTTTGTATTATTATCAGTTGAAAACTGTTGTGCTGTTTAATATTTTTTGTGGAAACAGTGATAGATTTTTTCAGGAATCTTTGATTAATAGAAAGTTCAAAAGAACAGCATTTATCTAAAATCTCTCAGAAAATTATGTCTTGTATGTCACTTTAGATCAATCAAAAAAAAAAAAAAAAAGTTTAAAAAAATCATTTTTTGTGGATCAAAATGTAATTTTGAAAAAAATATGCCAGGGTATTATTTAATAACATGTATTTATGACATAAAAATGCTAAATATGTGAAATTATAAAAACAAAGGAGTCTGTCATTTTATTCCAAAAATGTTCAAATCTTAAAAATCTTAGTTCCACCCCAAAATGAGTTTAGATGGAATGGTGGAAGTGATAATTAATGACAATTAATTTTACATTCATTGTAGGGCATTGTTTGTAAACATATTCATTTTCAAAAAAGTGCATTTTCAGGGAGTTTAAAAGTCCAGAAGTTGAAGAAACACCCACATTCATGCATGCAAACCCAATGAGAAAAGGTACTGGGTAGAGGAATTAAGGATACATCACCTTTTCTCATTTTAACTATGCTCCGTCTATCCAGAACCTTTTTAATTAGAAGGGCAGGGCATTGCTGAGCCAGTCATTAGGGCCTCAGACAGCGAGTGGGACGCAGGTCGTGCCCCGCATGAGCCCTCGCCCTCACATGCAAACGGGCATCATCGTTCATAAACTGACAAAAACAATCAATCACCAGCACATGAAGGCAGAGCATTGGGTTGAAGTTTAGGGAAACTGATGACATCCTTGCTTTAATTCTACAGCGCACAGCAGTCTCGTGTGATCGGAAAAGACAAAAACACGTAGGGTTACCTCTGGAGGAGGTTCGGCTAATTGCCGGCACTTGTTGTCGCGCCTTAGCTTTGTTTAAGTCACGGAGGCTAACTAGCTATCTCTCCCTGATGCACACTGTTTGTTCAGCTAACGCACTGCTGAGAACGCCGTTTTCATCAAGCGACTCATTATTAACGGGTTCATAAATAAACGGGACTCTAATATTTCTCTCTGTTAGTGTTTATTGTGGGCTAGCAAAGTGCAGCGGCTGTCTTTAATGAAAGAGAGAGCCACGCGTAATTGAAGCTTATTATGCCCGGGTGAGAGACGGTGGCTGAGAGAGAGAGAGAGAGAGAGGCTGGCACTGTCAAACACAGTCTGCTTCTGCGACTACTTATTTCATCATGACAAAGCGATTTTGGACCGCCTGTGGTGATGTGGTTTACATATTTACATTGGATACAGAAGTGGCAGATGAAATGACTTGGATTCCTTGTACACAGTGCCGGCCCGTCCTATAGCCGATCTGCCCGGGGGGGCCCGCAAGATGGTTCATAATAAATGAGCAGATCATAACTTGTGATATGAAAACACTTCTCATCCAATTTACACTGACACCGAGCAGCATGACAACACTAGATATAAGTATAAACCCGTTTTAATGAAAGTGTTATTTTCAAAAGTATTATTATTTAACAAACATATCCAGTTTAGTTTTGTTGTGTTTTGCTACACCATGGAGTGAAGGTGACTGAACCCACTTTTCCAGTCAAATGTGCATGGACATCAAAAATGGATGTTTTTTTAATTTTTTTAAGAGCCATATATATATATATATATATATATATATATATATATATATATATATATATATATATATATATATATGTGTGTGTGTGTGTGTGTATTAATTATTATTATTTATTTTTAATATTTTGTAATACTGTATCCCCAAAAGTATGGGGACTTCAGCTCCATGTAAAAATCTATGAAAGACACTGCATTAACTAGTAGAATATCAATTCTGTCAGGACCACTATCGTCAAATATGATAGATAATGCATAGAGTTTGTATTGGCGGTATGGTTCTGTTCTGGGCAAGAACTCCCTGCGCATCCATGCAGCCTAGCATGGATAAGAGCAGGGAGAGCAGCAATAAACCCCCTAGGGTAAACAGAACAGGACCAACATGCAGATATCATTAAATGTCATGATTTAACGTACACATATTTCGAGAATTAGTCTGATTCAGGGGAAATAATAAGGCCAATCCTGACTGAAGAGAAGAGGAGCTGGGGAAGGAGGAGGGTAATTTGCTCCTGAGAAATGCAATAGCTGCTGATAATACTGAGGAGCTTATATATAGATGCCGTAATAGGCGTCGTATTCCTATAGGTAGACGCAAGTCACCTGGGAGTCAGCTGATGCAGCTTGACTGACGTGACCTGCCAGAACTGACGCTACGCTAGATATTAATTTCATTATACAATAACACACAATCTTCAAGCAAAACATTTTCCTCAAATAAATTGGAAGAAAATGACGCTTTCTAGTTGTCAAACTTGGATCATGTTCATAGTTAATGTGATGAACTACATCTGTGGTTGCTCTGCTAGGACACCTGTGTGAACTTGAGGAGAACTGAATTCATACATCCACCAAAAATCACTTTGAGACCAGATGGTTAAAAAGTAATTGCAAAAATTGTGAAGTTTTAAAAAGCTCTTGCACCATGTTTGTGTAAATGTCATTTGCTTTGATTATTTATTGTTTATGCAATGAATTTACTAATACATAGATGCAAACTCTGCATAGATGCAAAATGTGTGTTAGTTGTGAACTTACAAGGGTAAATAAAGAACTGGTTGTTTCAGTAAGTACAGTACAGTGTTTCCTTTACTCTTTAGTTTAAAAACTGTATATAAAGGGTAATTTGTGTATTTGAGGTCTGAGATGTGGGAACGGTGAAGAGAGGGCAAACAGTTTTCAGCTCAGTATTGCCGTCTAATCAGCCAATATTACCCTGCATAGCACTTGATCTTTTATAACATGAGACTTTGACCAAATGTATTCAATCTTGATTTTGGTAAAATGTTATAACAATGTGTTTTATTTTATTTAAATTTTTTTTCATGTAAAATTACAGATTTTGATATAAATTCAGACTTTAACTAAAAAATAAAAAATAAAAACAATCCCTTAAAGTAACTACAAATGAGCAAATATCTTTAAAAAAAAAAATTGTGGACCATGCCCCTGCCCCACACAATGTTCTCACCTTTTTTTCCCCCCTTACTTGTTTGCATCCCTGATTGTGTGCATGTACTATTTAAATTATTTGGGGGGTTTTAATGTTTTTTGTTGTTGTTGTTGTTTTAAAGCGGCAGTCTGTAAGTTTTGTCTCTTTGTCGCCATCTCTGTTCGAAACCTGCAATTGCAGTTATTTGCAGAATTATCATCTTTACGTGGGTTGTGCATCAGCACGGTGAAGGTTATTTCACCAAGTACAACATGTTCCTGGATCAACATCTTTGTTGATCCTGGAACAACATTCCAATCAACCAATCAGATTTAAGGGACAAGTTTACCGTTTATGTCAAGTTTAGGTTTACAATCAGGGTTAGGTGCTTCTACATCAGTGTTATTCACCAATATTTCCCTTCTGATTTTAGGGATAAGTTATGGGTAGGATTAGGTTTAGGGTTAGGAATAAGGTTAAGACTAAATTTTCAGACAGGAATGTTGTTCCAGGATCAACAAAATATGTTGATACGGGAACATGTCTTACTTGGCAAAATCACGGTGACTGCATGAGCACGGCTCCTCAGTGCTGATGAATCTAATGTTTTGAGGAGAATGTGTGGCTGTCAGTCACCACACCGGTGGATACTGTACGGGAAGTTTGGAATAACAGATTGTAGTCTTGAAGGTATAACCAAAATAAGAATTTTCACCAGAGAATGTCATCTGAACAAGTAACAAATCTACCACTTTTGTTCTGACCAACTGAGGAAAAAAAGCATTACAATAAACCGTGCTACCAATGGTTATTAAATCTAATGACATCAAACAGTGCAAATTATTATTATTGTTATACTTTGTTCTCAAATTGTTAATGTTAACATCAGCATTACGTGACTGTGTATTTAGTGTGTATTAGCATTACCAGTAGAGTTCAATTTCTGTACAATCTCTAATTGTCCATTTGTCATACCATTCAATCCGCCATCTGTTACGGATCCCTTGTTTCCCTGGACTCCATTTCCCAGAATCCTCCTGTTTCTTCACCTGCACTCACTTCCCTCGTCAGCTCCCCATCGTCACTCATCACCAGCACCTGGACTCTATTGTTAGCACTCCCTTTATATTGCACTCACTCCCTTCACTCCTCGTCCGTCTTGAATGTTGTATAGAGCGTATGTTTGGTTCTCCTTGCCTTTTGTTCAGTAAAGATTACGTGTGATTGTGGAAATCCGTATCTGCCTCTTCTCTACACCAGCATACCATAACAGAAAGACGGACCCAAAAACGACCGGATTTTCCACAAAGGAAAAAAAATAAATAAAAAAAAAAAATAATAATGGAGACTTACACCGGCTCCCTGGATCCAGCTCCTCCAACGCCTCTCACCCTGACAGCCAGCGATCGCCTTATCGGGCTCCTGCAGGTAGGTCGTTCGCTGGAGAGGTATGTGGAGGAGTTCGTTGAGCTCGCTTATTTGTCTGACTGGTCTGAAGCAGTTTTGATCTCCCTGTTTCTGGATGGACTAGATGATGACACCATCCGTTTTAGTGAACCCGATTATCGTTTCTCCTTAAGCGAAACCATAAATTCCATTTTATGGTTAAATGATTCCAAATTTATCGTGGATTGGGTTCAGGATGGGTGTCTGTCTCTAGTCCATCCAGAGACACGGTTGGCCGGGCCAGTCAGTCAACCTCCGGCTTCCTCCGCATACCTTTCCTGCGAACTCCCTGCCTGCCCCATGCTGGACCCACAGTCCTCTACTGGGCCCAGTAAGCGGAGGAGGAGGAAGAAAGCGGCTCCAGTATCTCCAGAGCCCGCTCCAGTATCTCCAGAGCCCGCTCCAGTATCCCCAGAGCCAGCTCCAGTATCTCCAGAGCCCGCTCCAGTCTCTCCAGAGCCTGCCGCTCCATCCCTGTGCGAGCTGCCAGATGATGCGGCCTGGCTAATAGACTTTTTCTCTGAGCCAAGTTCTCCAGTCTCCGCCGAGCCAAGTTCTCCAGTCTCCGCAGAGCCAAGTTCTCCAGTCTCCGCAGAGCCAAGTTCTCCAGTCTCCGCAGAGCCAAGTTCTCCAGTCTCCGCAGAGCCAAGTTCTCCAGTCTCCGCAGAGCCAAGTTCTCCAGTCTCCGCAGAGCCAAGTTCTCCAGTCTCCGCAGAGCCAAGTTCTCCAGTCTCCGCAGAGCCAAGTTCTCCAGTCTCCGCCGCCGAGCAAGCAGCGCCAGTCTCCGCCGCCGAGCAAGCAGCGCCAGTCTCCGCCGCCGAGCAAGCAGCGCCAGTCTCCGCCGCCGAGCAAGCAGCGCCAGTCTCCGCCGCCGAGCAAGCAGCGCCAGTCTCCGCCTCCGAGCCCTCAGCTCCAGCCGCCGCCGAGCCCTCAGCTCCAGCCGCCGCCGAGCCCTCAGCTCCAGCCGCCGCCGAGCCAGCCGCTCCTACTATGAACTGTGTGTTTGTATCCTCCAACCCAAAGACTGTTTTCCCTCCCTGCCTCCCTCTCCCGCCTCCTTCCATTTGTCTCTACACGTCACCTCCACCTCAAGCCCCCTCGCCCAGATCTCCACCTCGGACCTCTGGGCGATTACCTACACCCTGGCTCCAACCTCCCTCGTCTCCACCGTTGCCCATCAGTCCTCCAGCCTCACAAGTCTCCATCCTGCCCCCGTTCACACCTTGGTCCCTCGTCAGCCTGCCCTCCCCTCTGGACTGCACTCCTCCGTCTCCGCTCCGTCCCTCCGTCCCTCGTTTCCAGTTGGCTTCCTCACTCCCCCTGGTGTTCACTCTGTTGTCTGTCGTCTGTGTTCAACTGCGGCCTTCTGGAGCCCCGGCTGCGCTTCGGTCGGTGGAGCCGCTGGTTCCGCCATCTCCCGCCGGTCCTTCAGCGCCGCCTGGGCTCGGCGACAATTCGGCTTCGGCTCCTGACCCGCAATGGCCGCCCTCGGCTCCTGACCCGCCATGGCTGCCCACGGCTCCTGACCCGCCATGGCTGCCCACGGCTCCTGACCCGCCCTGGCTGCCCACGGCTCCTGACCCGCCATGGCTGCCCACGGCTCCTGACCCGCCATGGTTACGTGACCTGCCCTGGAGACCTCCACTCCAGTCTACTCCTCCCCCTGCTCCGGTTTGAGGTCTCCAGGGCGCCCGCCCCCCTCCGGTTGTTACATCTACGGCGCGAGGACGCGCCTACCGGAGGGGGAGGTACTGTTACGGATCCCTTGTTTCCCTGGACTCCATTTCCCAGAATCCTCCTGTTTCTTCACCTGCACTCACTTCCCTCGTCAGCTCCCCATCGTCACTCATCACCAGCACCTGGACTCTATTGTTAGCACTCCCTTTATATTGCACTCACTCCCTTCACTCCTCGTCCGTCTTGAATGTTGTATAGAGCGTATGTTTGGTTCTCCTTGCCTTTTGTTCAGTAAAGATTACGTGTGATTGTGGAAATCCGTATCTGCCTCTTCTCTACACCAGCATACCATAACACCATCAAAATGATGTTTAATTATTCCAGATACTGTAAGAAAAGGCAATAAATGATCCGTCAATTGCAGCATCCTCACATGATATAGCCTACTAGCTGGGACTCGTTTTTTACGAAACAGACGTGGCGTAATGATGCATGCTCGAATTTCCCGCAGAAACCTACCAGTACCACCCAAATTAGAAAACATTATTACAAGCTTTCTGTCATGAATCGGGTTAAGGAGTTGAGGAGATAGTTTTTAACGCTGGCTGGTTTTGTATTTGCTCAAAAATTGATTTTGGATCAATTTTAACCCACAAAAGTTATTATTATTATTATTATTATTATTATTAAGTACAGGCTAGACCTGCTGGGCCAGACATATTAAGCTCTGTCAGACAAAAGTTAATGTTGGATATACAAAAATACACATTGCTTCATTGGACTTCAATTACTTACCCATTACAGAAAGAGACCATTTTAACAACTGTTGCACCAAATCAATCTAAAATCATTTTAAACTGCCATAAACCCATTCATCACCAGATTGAAAATTCATACCAACTTATACCTTGTACATATGTTGAAATTTCAACAATATTCTACTTCCAAACTGTGTGCGCCACATACATCACGGTCCACCTGCTTGTACCGATGCTGTCTTTCCTCTCCGCCGTCACACTTTTTCAGCGATGTCTTCTCTCGCCTCTTCAGGGTGTTTCAAATGGCTGAGCTAGTCAAATTTACCCACCTGGCTATTTTTCAATAGAGACGTCTCTTTATTCTGCTCAGAAAAGCAGCTGGCTGATTCTTGTTTTCCTTTTTCTCACTCTCTCGTTCCTCCTTTCCTCTCCCTCCACCTTTCTCTCTTCATCAGCCACTCTATTTTTCTCTTTCATTCCTCCCTTCCTCACCGCTGTTTTCATATGCAGAATGGCTATTGTGAGTTAGTGGATATCTCTCTTATGCATGCCCAGACCGCCTCTCTCCCGCTCTCTCGTTCTCTCCCTTCCTCGTGCCGCAGAGGTACGAACACTCACATTACAGCAGAGTGACAATATCCCTCCTTCAGATAATGCTATAAATGAGGCAGAATTTACATACAACACGCAGCGTGCCGCTCTCCGCTTCTCAGCGCGTCGGGGTGTTCGGCGTGCGAAAAGAGCGCCGCTCTGCCAGCGCCGGCTCTGAAGAGGCTCTCCAGCGGGACAGCCATTAGAGCCATCTCAGACTAATGACACGAGAAACGCTAGCACAACGCCAACTTCCCCTGCCTGCCTCACGCTGCTGATGTTAACTATGCCCGCTAATACCATAACTTCAACCCTCAGCTCCCCTCTCAGAGTTAAAACGCTCTCTTTCACATGCAGCCGACGAAAGGGCTCGACTTTACATGCTATTACCTGCAGATTAGGCTCGTAACGTCCCAAAGCTCTGTCACCTACACGTACCGAATGTATGATCTAACTTAAACCGCAACTCCAAGTTTTTTAAAGTTCATTCCTCCCGTTTTGCCTTCGTCCTCAGGGAGAAGCTGGGATCTGTTTCCGTATTTGTTTGCGGCTTTGTTGTGTGTGTCACTCTAATGGAGTGGTGGCCTAAAACAGTGCTTTAGCCCACCTGCACGTCACACTCAGTGGAAGCCGAGAGAGACCCGCTAAATTAGCTCATTGCCTGATTGATGCATGGCTGTTGACTTGCCAGGGCACTGCAGGTGGAGGACTGGCTTTTTAAAGCATTGTGCTCTTATGTTGGGTAATGGTGCAGATTGGCTTGAACTATGCAAATGGAACAGAACATAGGCATAGTTTGGTACACTGTTTATTTTTGCTGTCACCTTGCTAATGAGGGGTCCTCGCCCCAAAACGATCTGCTCGCTGTGACCCGCCCCACTGAAAGTAACCCTAGTTATACAACAGATGAAAGCACTTTAAAAATCACTCTGTACATAAATGAATTTGATGCTCTGAGTGATGCACTAATTTGCTGTATTTTACTCCAAAAAAAAAAAAAAATACACAGAGACACGACCTGACATTTATGAACTACCATTATCTCATGCTAGGTTTTTAAAATTCCGACAGTTGTTTCAAACCTGCAAGACTTTGTGGAACACAAAAGGCGAAATGTAGAAGAATGAATCTCTTATTCTCACCAAGGCTACATTTATTTGATCACAAATACAGTAAAAACTTACATTGTGAAAACTATTACAATTTAATTTCTATTTTAAAGGTGCCCTAGATTCAAAAATTGAATTTACCTCGGCATAGTTGAATAACAAGAGTTCAGTACATGAAAATGACATACAGTGAGTCTCAAACTCCATTGTTTCCTCCTTCTTATATAAATCTCATTTGTTTAAAAGACCTCCGAAGAACAGGCGAATCTCAACATAACACCGACTGTTACGTAACAGTCGGGGTGTACGCCCCCAATATTTGCATATGCCAGCCCATGTTCCCAACATTATGAAAGGCATTAGACAAGGGCAGCCAGTATAAACGTCTGGATGTGCACTGCTAAATCAACAGACTAGGTAAGCAAGCAAGAACAATAGCGAAAAATGGCAGATGGAGCAATAATAACCGACATGATCCATGATATCATGATATTTTTAGTGATATTTGTAAATTGTCTTTCTAAATGTTTCGTTAGCATGTTGCTAATATACTGTTAAATGTGGTTAAAGTTACCATCGTTTCTTATTTTCATTTTTTAAACACTTGCAGTCTGTATAATTCATAAACATAACTTCATTCTTTATAAATCTCTCCAACAGTGTAGCATTAGCCGTTAGCCACGGAGCACAATCAAACTCATGCAGAATCAAATGTAAACATCCAATGAAATACTCTACTTACGCGATTAGACATGTTGCATGACGAACACTTTGTAAAGATCCATTTTGAGGGTTATATTAGCTGTGTGAACTTTGTTTATAGCTGTTTAAGGCAAGCACGAGCTCCGTGGGCGGAGAGCACGAGATTTAAAGGGGCCGCGCTGCATAAATCGGCGCATTTATAATGATGCCCCAAAATAGGCAGGTATTTTGAGCTGAAACTTCACAGACACATTCAGGGGACACCTAAGACTTATATTACATCTTTTGAAAACATGTTCTTGGGCACCTTTAATATATTATAAAATGTCATTTATTCCTGTAAACTGAATTTTTAGTAGCCATTACTCCAGTCTTCAGTGTCATATGATCCTTTAGAAATAATATGCTGTAAGAAACATTTCTTCTTAATATTATCATAATAACATTATGTTGAAAACAGTTGTGCTGCTTCATATTTTTTGTGGAAACTGTGCTACATTATTTTTTTCAGGATTCTTTGAAGAGCAGAAAGTTCAACAGTTGTTTAAAATAGATTTTTTTATATAATAATGTAAAAGTCTTTATTGTCCTTTGATTTAATGCGTCTGCTGAATGTACTTTACTGTCATTGACGAATAAGGTTTTTAAAAGTATAAAAAAACATAATGGAGATATAATTAATTTTTAAGTTTTATTAAGTGTTAACAATGAGATTATGTGGTTTTTATAATCACTTAACACTGCTTTTGTCATTTTTTACAAGATGGACAAAATTTGTCACCAAAAAAGTCACTCAGTTTAACCAAAATCTCAGATTTACCGAATGACGATATTTTCAAACAATTTTTAAACAGACTGACATCTAGCTGGCTAGCTATTTAGCTTGCTAACTAACTAGCAAAAGGACATTCAAACATTTTATATTTAGTTAAAGTTTTTAAAATATTACAATATTTTCCATATTTTATAGCGGTTGTACCGAATGACCTGATGTTTCGGGAAATGCGTGTGAACAAGTGAAAACATGAATTTTTCAAATAGTTAAAAGAGAGTTAGTTACTTTGCTACACGACCATGTGGTCCTTTGCAGGTGTCTGAATGATTTCACATCATCGAAATTTTTCTGGACTAAAATTCTGGACTGAAATTCATCTTTCTCATAACAAAGCAATGACTTCTACACATAATTTTAATACCATTTTGCGCTATGTGGATACATGATGTTATAAAATCATGCCAGAAAAAAATATATATACATTTATTACATTTTAAGATATTTTAATCACAAATTAAATGGCTGTATTGGCCTTTAGACGGTTAAACCGAATGACTTTTTGACACTTAAATCTTTAAAATACCTTTATATACAGCAAAATATAATTAAACCTTTTGGATTCGATAAAAGAGATCTGTCATATCTTTGTTTTTTTATTATTATTAAGGCTTTTGGACAAAAAAAATGACCTGTCACGTCATTGACCAATGTATGAATGTATGTAAAAGGTTTTTGATCACTCGTAATGTATGAATGTAACTGCATTAAATAACAAATATCAAATATCAGTAGTATTTATTATGAAGAAAGATAGCACAAGACCAATTAAAGCAAAATATCATAGCAATATACTTTTTTTTGCTATTTTGGCATTTAACAGCCCCATTCACTTTCATGATATGTAAAATACTGGCCAGAATGTTCTTCAAAATATCAGCTTCTGTATTATACAGAATAAATGAAGTCATACAGTTTTGGAATGGCATGACGATGAATAAATAACAACAGAATTTGCATATTTTAATATCCCCCTTAAGGCATCAGGATGGATTTTGTCACAAACCCATGTTGTGCATTGATGGATGGAACTGGTGTTGGCGAGCTGCAGTGTGTTGTACTTACAGCGCTGTGTGGAGAACATCTTCCTCCCTTCATGTTATTACTATCGAACCACACATCCCATGAAAGCTACCTATTACAGAGTCAATAGAAGCTGCTTATCCACACACACAGATCATTACTCTGGTCGAATTCCTCTCCGGCCGGCTGCTTAATTAAGACACTGCTGCTCGCTGAGCTGAATTGGAGATAAATTGTTCCACTGTAGATGGAAGTTATAATTTGCTATTGTTTAAATGGAAGGTTTGCTGTCAAAATAAAAAGTAAAATGACCATAGGTAGCACAATGCAGACTGATTTTTGACTGGGGCTGACGAAAACAAGAATGATTTTGTCACTGGATGTCTGTCGTGGTTGTTATATGTATGTGTGGGCGCTCATGGGCGACAGTACAGAGTGCCCCACTGACTTGTAAGACCAAGTAATGACAGCGTAATGCACGAACGCTCGCGTATATTTCTACGTTTCTTCCTCTCAGTTCTCCAGTAATTGATTCTAGTCATCTTAATTTCATTCACTGCAGCAACACCAATCTGATGAGGCCCAAATCTATTATATAAAACCGATGTGGCCACTGAACACGTCCCATGTGTTCTGAAATTTTGTCAGCAATTCATTAGCAGAAAATTAGGTCATTAGAGACCAAATACAGGATGCAGATTCTTGTGGCATCCAGTCAGTAATTCTCTCCATTATTTCATATTTTTTTTGTTTTTTAATTAAATGGGCATTTTCCCTCTTTCTCATTGTCAAGTTTAATGCATTTGCTACCCATGATCTGTTATTAATGCTGCGAAGAATTCAGGCAATGTTTTCAGTATAATATTCCTAAATTGAATCTTTGTTGCATGAATATATGCAAAAATATATTGTGAGGGCTGAGTGCTTTTAAATTGGAGAGATCACTCATGGCTTCACCTTTTCGTGGCAGATAAAGCTATGAGGAGTAGCGCTGCAGTGTCACCCCACTGAGAGAGAGAGAGGACTAAATCACATCCCTGGAGTTTTCCCACCTCTACGCTCTGTAGCCGTTTGCCTTTTCAAACCATTATTAGCGGCCACAAATGACATTATCGAAGTATCCATGTATAGTGCTGTTTAGAATCTGTTTTGCTGTTTGTCGACACTGTTTATTATACGTGATGCGCCTGTCGTAATTTCCTGTCGATTAATTTCCTGCGCATCAAGAATAGTTTTCCAATCCTCCTGGCCCAAAAGTTAGCTTTGTTTTACCATTGTTCGCACTTGTTATGACCTAATCATTCTCCTTTAGCACAAAGTCTTGTGTGGAAGAGCAATTTTTTAAACGTAGCACGGCAGCCATTCATCAGAAGGCGAGAGCGTGCTGATTTGCATGTTAAGAGGTTAGTCTCCTGCCCTAACGTGTTATTGCAAAGTTTCTCCATTTTGTCTCCACCGTGAAAAACTAATATCCAGAGCAAATATTTCCTTATTCATGCATCCAGATTAACAAGTATAACCACTGCGCCTTTCACTGCATAATAGTTGGTAGAATCAAATTCGTTGGATATGAATTCCAATGTAATATGACCAATATTTTATGTTAATACAATAAAAATGTAAAGTCGAAATTATGGGCTTATTTTTATGTAAAAGGTATGCTGAAGAGCACTATATTACATATGCACACGTGGTTAAGGCAGCACCAGGGGATAGGCTGTTGCTAAGAGACAGAGCAAGGGAACGGACCATTTCCAATGATGAATTAACTCTAGGAGGAGGGTGACAGTAATCTTTGTCACTAGATGCACTGGCTGTCGGAGTCCTGTCATTTTATGCATCTCATGCAAAACAGATGTACCCATATTCTAAAAAAAAAAAAAAATCCAAATTCACCGGGCAAAAAAATCATTATACATCGCAAGGGCTGGAAGGCTGTCACAAAGAATTTTATTATTTTTCATCCTTTAACGAGCAGGTAGATTGTGCATATTGTAATTTTCACAGAGCCCCTCTAAATAATTCTGTAACTTTCTCAGTGAGAAGTTTTCACTCTGGTGGCTGCTCATTACAATGGCACCATGGCAGGGTCCCTCAATCATGCCGCCAAGAAAACACACACACACACACACACACACACACACACACACATATGCACTGTGCTGTCCCCCACCACCCCCCGCCCCTCTCTCTGTCCTCTCCCCATCAATTACACCAGTAAACAGAACAGCACCACATTTTTAGAAGTGCCCATTGTCTTACCCATGGTGTTTTTGTTTGTCTGTTCCTTCGTCGTCTGCATATTGTCTGGCTCTAAACTTAAATCGGAGAGGCTACTCCATTTATAGTGCCTAGTCAAAGTAATTATTTAGGAAAAGTGGGAATTTTTTAGGTTGTGTCAGTGATACCGAGTCAAGTAGATCATGTGGTTCTACGTATATGGCTTAAAGTCACCGTGAAATCAAAATTGACAATACTTTTTTTTTTTTTCTCCATGGAATAATGCATAATTTTTGTAAAAAAAAAAATAAAAAAAAATGCATGGACCCTCATAATCTTTTATCAATATAACTTCCCCTCCCTCTTGCAGCAACATGTGATGTGTTTACTGACGCGAGGGCGGGGCAACCTGTCACTCACATGAGATCACAGCAATAGCAAACCTGTTGTAGTACTTGTGACCATTTTTTGAAGGTCTTGGTCTCTGGATTTTATTTCAAAACTGGTCAAGACCACAACCGTGGGGATATCACTAAATTGCCAGCGCATTGTCTGATTTATTTGTTAACATCATTAATGTGATTGGAAGTAAAACTTCCTGCCTCAAATGCAATCAATAAATTATTTTAAATTTGATTTCTTTCTTTTGACACTGTTGTGCCGGGTCAGAAATCAACAAGTTATTGTGTTGAAAATGTCACAAAAACTAATACAAATGCTCACAAAATTCAGTACTTGCATGTACAGTAGTATATTGTTTTGTTTTTTTTAATTATATATGATATATTATAATATAATAATATATTATATATGATTAAAAAATATCTCAAGAGAGCTGTTTTCACAAATATGAGCATGACTGTAAATGACAAAAAAACATGATATTGCACTCTAAAAAATGCGGGGTTAAAAACAGCCCAAGTTGGGTTGAAAATGGACAAACCCAGCGATTGGATTGTTTTAACCCAGCAGTTGGGTTAAATGTCTGCCCAACATGCTATTTAACCCAACTATTGTTTAAAAATGACTATATGGCTGACTCAAAATGAACCAAAAATAGGTTGGAAATTAAAAATCAGACACATAATTACTAGAGGCAACTATAATAATCAAAAGGTGAACATTTATTAATAAGCAATTTAATAAATGTTTATTGTTTCATTATTATTCATTGAACTTATTAATAAATGTTAAATTCCAACATATTTTGGATTCATTTTCACCAAGCAATACAGTAATTTTTAAACAATAGTTGAGTTAAATCAAACTACCCAAACATTTAACTCAACCACTGGTTTAAAACAGCCCAAACGCTGGGTTTTCCATCTTCAACCAAATTTGGGTTGTTTTTAACTCAGCATTTTTTTAGAGTGCAATTTTATACAAACGTTCAATAAACAAAAATTTTTTTTAAAACAATCTCAACATTATTTATGCAGTTGTAATTGTATCAATTCAGATGCAACTTCTGTGCAACCTCTGCAATGCAAAGATGAATTTTGTTGTTAGTGATTGCATTTCATTTGGTAACAGCTCTATAGTGTCTTATTCTAATTGTATTTATTGATTAAATAAGACAATTCTCAGGCAATAAATGTGGGTCTTTCAGTGCTGGTCTGGTCTTTGTCTTGTTTTGATCTCAACCCCTCAAAGTCTTGGTCTTGTCTTGGTCTCAGCACACACTGGTCTTGATCTTGACTTGGTCTCAGTTTAAGTGGTCTTGACTACAACATAAGCAAACCACACCGATCCAACGATCCAATCCTGATGGACAAAATCAAGTCCCATCCTACATTTGTTCTTGTTCGAGAAGTCATTTCATTGTAACTTCCATTTCACGTCGACTTTAAGTAAAAAAGCAAAAGGCTATCTGCTAATATAGTCTGTGCATCAGCATATCATTAAAGGCAGGTAAAGATGAAGTCTGTGTTTCTCAGAGGAGAAAGAAACAGAGCATTCATTTATAGCTCGGAGCACACCAGACCAACAGCAGAGAAATCACCGCCTAGATAGATGTGAAAAAACTGCTATTTCCCTCACTCTCCCCTGAATCATCTGTATAAACTCTCAAAGACAGAGCAGGGGGGGGGGGGGGGATCTAACAGGAGCTCCTAAGAGGCCTGGCGCTGCAGCCCTTCCATCTCAGATTTACATTCATTGTAAAGATTTATGGGATACCTTCCCAGAATAAGTTGAAGCTGCAGGAATTTGGGGGGGAATTATTCAAAACAGTGATTATTTTTGGTTGCGATTATGCATGCACACCTGATCGGGGTGTCACCGCTGCCTCTTGTCCAGCAATGATGGAACGGACCAATTTTCTAACTTTTCACCCGCCTTGCATAAATGAAATTTACGCACACACACACACAGCAGTCCTCCTCTGTCACTTATTGGACTAAGACTAAGGGCCTGCATACATTAGAGAGCGAGGTAGGGACTTGGCAGTGGTGTGTTGGTGGGGAAATGGGCCAACACGCATTAAGATTTAACAAAGAGGAAGTGATGCGTTTGTCCCCGGTATGCTCTCCTGGTCGTCCGGGGTCCCCCCTTGCACCACAGCGGGGTCATTACCCCGGAACGCTTGAGAAGAATATTGGCGTATGTCTGTTCAGCTGTAACAAATGTGACACTGGGCCACAAAGGAATACACACTGTCTGAATCTAGACCAGGAGAAGAAAAAAAATATATGAAAGCCAACCACTCTTTTTTCACATTATGAGCTCATGCTTTTTTTCTCTCTTAGTATGAAGTGGAAGAGAGCTGGAGGAGTGTTATCCATTGTTTTTCATGTAGTCAGGCAGAGGGAACAGTAGAGCCACTGTAAGGTAATGTAGACTGTGAATGTGCTGCTGTAAAGAACACCAAGTGTTAAGAACATTTAGAAACTCAATCACATGTACCTTCCAGATGGTTTTCTAATCCTACAGAACATTAAGAGTTAGAGCAGGCCTTGTTTATGTGACCTTTTGACAATTATAGAAAAGCTCTACTATTGATTTACGAATACCAGTGTAGATATATGTGCTTGATTATTTGTTCCTCAGTTTGTAATTCTACAATAATTCAGTTGTTGCTATTAGAAACTCAATCACATGGACCTTCCAAGTATACAGGTGCTGGTCATATAATTAGAATATCATCAAAAAGTTGATTTCACTAATTCCATTCAAAAAGCGAAACTTGTATATTATATTCATTCATTATACACAGACTGATATATTTCAAATGTTTATTTCTTTTAATTTTGATGATTATAACTGATAACTAAGGAAAATCCCAAATTCAGTATCTCAGAAAATTAGAATATTGTGAAAAGGTTCAATATTGAAGACACCTGGTGCCACACTCTAATCAGCTAATTAACTCAAAACACCTACAAAGGCCTTTAAATGGTCTCCCAGTCTAGCTCTGTAGGCTACACAATCATGGGGAAGACTGCTGACTTGCACAAGGAGGGCAAGACACAAAAACTCATTGCAAAAGAGGCTGGCTGTTCACAGAGCTCTGTGTCCAAGCACATTAATAGAGAGGCGAAGGGAAGGAAAAGATGTGGTAGAAAAAAAGTCTACAAGCAATAGGGATAACCGCACCCTGGAGAGGATTGTGAAACAAAACCCATTCAAAAATGTGGGGGAGATTCACAAAGAGTGGAGTGCAGCTGGAGTCAGTGCTTCAAGAACCACTACGCACAGACATATGCAAGACATGGGTTTCAGCTGTCGCATTCCTTGTGTCAAGCCACTCTTGAACAACAGACAGCGTCAGAAGCGTCTAAAGACAAAAAGGACTGGACTGCTGCTGAGTGGTCCAAAGTTATGTTCTCTGATGAAAGTAAATTTTGCATTTCCTTTGGAAATCAGGGACCCAGAGTCTGGTGGAAGAGAGGAGAGGCACACAATCCACGTTGCTTGAGGTCCAGTGTAAAGTTTCCACAGTCAGTGATTGTTTGGGGTGCCATGTCATCTGCTGGTGTTGGTCCACTGTATTTTCTGAGGTCCAAGGTCAATGCAGCCATATACCAGGAAGTTTTAGAGCACTTCATGCTTCCTGCTGCTGACCAACTTTATGGAGATGCAGATTTCATTTTCCAACAGGACTTGGCACCTGCACACAGTGCCAAAGCTACCAGTACCTGGTTTAAGGACCATGGTATTCCTGTTCTTAATTGGCCGGCAAACTAGTCTGACCTTAACCCCAGAGAAAATCTATGGGGTATTGTGAAGAGGAAGATGCGATATGCCAGACCCAACAATGCAGAAGAGCTGAAGGCCACTATCAGAGCAACCTGGGCTCTCATAACACCTGAGCAGTGCCACTGACTGATCGACTCCATGCCACGCCGCATTGCTGCAGTAATTCAGGCAAAAGGAGCCCCAACTAAGTATTGAGTGCTGTACATGCTCATACTTTTCATGTTCATGCTTTTCAGTTGGCCAAGATTTCTAAAAATCCTTTCTTTGTATTGGTCTTAAGTAATATTCTAATTTTCTGAGATACTGAATTTGGGATTTTCCTTAGTTGTAAGTTATAATCATCAAAATTAAAAGTCACATAAAATGAAATATATCAGTCTGTGTGTAATGAATGAATATAATATACAAGTTTCACTTTTTGAATGGAATTAAATAAATGAAATAAATCAACTTTTTGATGATTTTCTAATTATATGACCAGCACCTGTATGTATAAGTAACTCTTTAGACTGAACTAATTAAACTTTACAGTATTTTAAAGGGTTAGTTCACCCAAAAATTAGATATTTTTGATGAAATCTGAGGGTATCTGATCCACACATAGGCAGCAACGTCATTGCACCTTTTGACGTTCAGAAAGGTAGTTAAAAACATGGTTAAAATAGTCAACGTGACTACAGTGGTTCAACCTTAATGCTATGACATGACAAGAATACTTCTTGTGCACAAAAACAAAACAAAAATAACGACTTTATTCAACAATTTGAACCTTTGCCATAAGTAGTGAACTGGCAGGCTTCCTTGTTTACGTCCGAACTCCAACTCAGTACTGGCCGAAGTTGAACACGTGAGCAGCACTATGCATGCATGTGACGCTGACACAGGATCTGGCCAATAAGGAGCCGGCATTCGGACATAAACAAGCAAGCCTGCGCTGAGTTCACTACGTATGACAACGGTTCAAATTGTTGAATAAAGTCGTTATTTTTGTTTTGTTTTTACGCACAAAAAGTATTCTCGTCATTTGCAGTGACGTAGCTGCCTATGTGTGGATCAGATACCCTCGGATTTCATCAAAAATATCTTAATTTGTGTTACAAAGATGAATGAAGGTCTTACGGGTGTGGAACGAAATGAGGGTGAGAAATAAATGACAGAAATTTTATTTTTGGGTGAATTAACCCTTTAATGTCATCAGCATTAATTTCACAGAGAATGAAATTAGACGTGTTTCATATTGGCATCATAACACAAAAACAATATCCTCTGAAATATTTTTTTTATACTTTTATATATAATTTAATTATTTATATTTTTGATTTTAAAGGCCTATAAATTATGAGTATTGATGCTGATGTCTTTCCATAACCTGGTTAATGTCAAACCTGTCAATCAAAGAAGGGGACAAGGGAAGAACAGTGATAGAGAGAGAAGCAGAGAGGGTGTAGAGAGAGAGAGAGAGAGAGAGAGAGAGAGAGAGAGAGAGAGAGGCCCCGTGGACTCTCCTCCAGATATTTATGGAATGCTGCCTCCATCTTGGGCCAGGCAGCTGGGGAGAGCAGGTGGGCTGTGCAGGTCAGTTCATTAACACACTCGCCCATACATACACACACACACGCACACACACACATACGCTCTCTCTCCCTCTTACTGTCTCTAAAACACTAACACATCTATTTTCATTTTGTCACTCTCTCTCCTGTGTTCTCTGCAGTCTGTACCCTATTTTACCAGAACCTCACAGTCTCTTTCTCACTCTCGTGTTAAATATAGTGTCTCAGTGTGATATCACTCTCTGTGTTGCCAGTTTCTGCCGTGTTAATGTTACACTGTATGATTCAGGACAGCTTTAAGCTTACAGCTTTAGATTATTTGGAATTCTGAGTCTGGTTGACGTCTTATGTCACAGGCCTTGTTATAACAGGTCTAAAGGCCTACATACAGATGGAGCAACCATGCTTTCTAGAATCTTCAGGCAAGCAGCATTGAGCAGTGCCAATTTCATATACACTTTTTAGCATTTGAGTTTCTATTTTGATTTAGAATTTTGAAATTTGAATTGAAAGTCCAGTACGTACCTGAGTTTTGGTAATATTGGATTCCGTTATATCAGTAGTCTTATATTAGTCACTGTAACTGTCGCTGAATCATAATGTTTGAAATATACAGTAGCCTCAAATGTTTTATCAGTTTTTGGTCATTTTCAGCTCAGTTTGAATGAAGTGCTAATCTAAAAAAATTATTTTCTGAAGGGCTCAAAGAACCCGGAAGTGCTGCCGCAGAGCGTTTGTTTATAAACAGTTGTTTTCTTGTATATGCAAGATAGGAATTTGCTTCCTTTTCCTGATGTTCTAATCCAGCACCGTATCCACCTGTGACCCAAGTATTTCTCCTCCATAAGCTCCTCCATCCTGACATCCCGCCAGACGAAGTAAGACTAAAACACCCCTCCTTCCCGTTCACCGGGTGGGTAACGGAGAGAGAGCGAGGGAAATGGAGAGGGAGAGACAACATGCTTGTGTTGGTGCGGGTGTCACAGAGCTGTAATTGGTGGCGGTTTAAGGTGTAAACAGGGTGCCAGTTCAGTGCGTAATTGCCCCTGTTTGCTAGAGTGGAGGGAGAGAGAGGGACAGCGTGGAGGAGAGAGAGGGAGGGTCGGATGGAGGGGTGGGGGGGGGGATAGCAGGCTGACAGTGTGAGACCTCCACATGCTCCACTCAAATTGGAGTCACAGACGGCGAGAGGTGATGCTCTCCAAGTGATGGGCTCGTGAGAGAGAGATAGTGAAACTGTATGTATGACACCCTCAACCCATTTCACATCTCTGCCTTCTGTCCTGAAAAAAATAAAATTAAAGAAGTAGAGAGAGACTGGGAGCAAAAAAGTCTGATAAACTCCCATCATCCTCCATAATTTATTTAAACTATTTATGTGAAAACCACCAAGTTTCTACAGAATTCTATCTGATTGTTTCAGATGGTAATACCATGGTATTTTATATATACCAGTGGTCGGCAACCTTATTGACATGAAGTGTTAAGTGTAATATACTGTATATATACAAATTATTATTATCATTATTATTCATATTAATATTCATATTGTCATTATTTTTATAAGTAGTAGTAGACGTAGTATTTTATAATTTTATTTATTATAACTTTATTATATATAATTCAGCTATGATGTGATATAATGCAAAAATGAACTTGATCAGTATTGCATTATTTATATTTTCATCACGGCTCCACATGTCAGCAGATTCCTGACCTCTGATATACACCATAGTGCTAAATGATTACCATATTCAAGTTTTAGGGTGTGTTCACACTTGTAGTTTGGTTGGAAAATGATCAATTATCAATGATCAATTGGCAGAACTTGCCGAGCATCCAAATCAATGCTGTGTGCTGGGCTAAATGCTCTTGTTGTATGTGTATGATGGTATTTTTACCAGCTGAGAACTCACAGAGAACTTATAAAATGTGTAAAGGGCAGGAATTCCTCTGTCGCACACCCAAACAAAGATCTGCGTGCAAGGATATAGCATTTCCGCTGACTATACCGAAATGTAATGCAATGTAACAAAGATTAATAAATACTATAAAAAATATAATCCTTACTCTTAGCTAATGCATTAAAGAGATAGTTCACCCAAAAATGAAAATTCTGTCATCATTTACTCACCCTCAAGTTATTTCAAACCTGTATGAATTTCTTTCTTCCGCTGAACACAAAAGAAGATATTTTGAAGAATACGGGTTACCAAACAGTTGTTGGACCCCATTGACTTCCATAATATGAAAAAAAAAAAAAAAGAAGATACAATGGAAGTCAATGGGGTCCCATCAACTATTTGGTTGAAGAAAATATCTTTCATTTCAGCGGTTCAGCATTTATAATGTTACAAATGTTAGTATAAACTGGGGGTATTTATTATGCAGCATTATCTGAAATAGAAATCTTTTGTTACATTATAAATGTCTTTACTGTCACTTTTGATCAATTTAATGCATCCTTGCTAAATATATGTATTAATTTTTATAATTTATAAAATAAAAAATAAATAAATAAAAATCTTACTGACCCCAAAGTTGAACGGTAAATTTACAAAAGCTCTCTATTTCAGATAAGTGCTGTTCTTTTAAACTTTCTATTCATCAAAGAATCCTGAAAAAAAAAAAAATGTTTCTTGAGCACCAAATCAGAATGTTAGAATGCTTTCTGAAGGATCATTTGACACTGAAGAATGGAGGAATGATGTTGAAAATTCAACTTTGCCATCACAGAGATAAATTGAATTTAAAAATTTATTCAAATAATAAAAAAAAGTTATTTTAATTGTAAAAATATTTCACAATATTACTGTTTTTATTTTAGTTTGTATCAATTAAATGAATAAACAATGCCTTCGTGAGCAGAAGAGACTTTTAAAAACATTAAAAAATCTTACCGATCTAAAACTTTTACAACGGTAGTGTATATACTGCTTTTGCTGTATTTTTGATCAATTGCAGTCTTTGTAAGCATAAAAAACTTATTTCAAAAACACAAAATAAGTTTTGAACAGTAGTGTATGAACTAATTTTAACTTTAGAACAGCATGTCATGCGCAAGATGCTGCGAAAGACACAAGCACAGCGGTCATACACGTCCGTCTTTCTCACATAGAAAAACAAAGGAAAAGTAGCGCATTGGAATGAAAAAACATGGCCTGTGAACGGCTCCTTAGATACACTAAATTATCCAGAGGAAGGTGCCAGGCTGCATGACCCTTCTTAAACATGTGTCCAGGCCTGAGGAGAGAGTCCAGCAGGGGCTAAGCATCTCACCCTGAGCGCTGGGCCCTGCATTAGTGACAATACACATTACAGTCCTGTCCGTCTCCTTCAGCCTGCCAGCACCACTTGCAACTGCCGGTCTAGCATGCTCATGACTTCACTCAATGTGACAGACTAAAGGACCTCAGCCTTTCCATCCCTGCAAATAACAGACGCCCACCTTTCCCTTTTATGCGGGGTCCAAAATTAACTTTGTATCTGCCAATAGCAGATGAATTCCGAAAACATCAACCTTATCAACTGATCCTTAAAGAGCTCCGAAACCTCTTTTGGTTACACTTCATAATAAGGTGCAGTTTGTTAACATTTCAGTCATTCAATGTATGATGAACAAACAATAAAAAATTAGCAACTTTTAACATATACATGTTTTAACATTTCAAGATATCAACAGTTAATTTAACGATATATATTTATTTACTGTATAAATTAATATCAACCTACGTTTATAAATAATCATCATGTGTATATTAATATTCATTTCATCTTTGTAATCTTTCTAAGCTGCGTAAATTAGTTTTAGTGCATGTTAACATTGAAAAAATACAATTTTATGTATTTAATATTGTATTTTTCTGTATATATATATATATATATATATATATATATATATATATATATATATATATATATAAATAAATATAAAAATATTTATATTGAAAAAATAAATTTTATGTATTTAATATTGTATTTTTGTGTGTATATATATATATATATATATATATATATATATATATATATATATAAATTAAATAAATATATATAAAAATATTTATATTGAAAAAATTTTATGTATTTAATATTGTATTTTTGTATTTTATATATATATATATATATATATATATATATATATATATATATATATATATATATATATATATATATATATATATATATATTATTAATATTAACATATCAACAACCTATAATGTATAAATTAATATTTACCTAAAAATACTTAACAATTTAATAGATAACTGTCACCAATATTTATTACTATATATTTTGCATGTTTTTGCGGCAGGTCGGCAAAAGGTGAGCAGTTACAGATCTGACTATTTTCCAGCTGACTGACTGACCCGTGGGGGACAAACGTGACTTTGAACTGGCCTTTATGTATTTAATATTGTATTTTTGTATTTATTTATGAATTAATATTAACATATCAACAACCTAAATAAATGTTGTAAAAATATAATTATTACGTGATATCTAATGCATTAACTACTTAATGATTTAATAGATGAGTGTCACCAATATTTATTTCTGTATTTTTCATGATTTCATTTCAGATAAACTAGAGACAGTAAACATCCTAGATAGATAGGTAAATTTTCCATTCAAAAGTTGTTAGAAGATGTGCGTCGTGTCAGCCATTTAACAGGCTTACTTCTTTACAAGCAGACAAAAGATCAACATCTTCAAAGATCAGAGGAAAACACAAACACGTCCATCATAGCGAGACAGTCAGTTAGTAGAGCGCTGTTGTGTCTTTGATTGGCTAACATCACAAAACAGCGAGGGTCAGGCTGCCTTGTTTGTTTTGTTGCAGCTCCTAATAAAGTTAGCAGCGAAATGACCAAATGATCGGTGTGTTAATTATGGACTCTGCTTATATTTATGCCCCGACAGAGACCCAAGAACCACTTCTTGGGTACTTCCCTATTGGTTGCAATAGTAAAACACTATGGTGGACGGTACGCAGCCCTGCTGTCTGTCTCCTGCTCTGCCCCAGTATGCCACAACAGCCTCAGGCCTGACTTATCCACCCTCTGAATTATGCATCCTCTCCGGAAATGAGGAACAAAGTTATGGCTAGAGGGGATTCATCATGAACATGCCTCTCTCTCTTGCATCGGGTATTTTTTTCCCCTCTTCCTTGCAATTTTCATCAGGCTTCATCGTGTTTGAAGGGAAACATGTTAGGATCAGCCAGCCTGCTCTTGTGCTGCTTCCTTTTGCCTGCATTATTTAGCAAACAAACTCCAAATGCCATTCAGCTCTCTGTTGCAGTCGCACGACCACTCGGCCTGTTTGTCTTTCTCTCTCTCTCTCTGTCTCTTAGGTTCCTCAAGAGTCTTTCTTGCTCTCCTTCAGCCTTCAGTGTTGTCTGATAATGCAGAGTCTGACTTTTTTTATTTCTCACTATCTGTCTGCTCCCACACATTTAGACTTGAATGAGTGTGTATGTGTGTGTGTGTGTTTGGTCTATATTAAGTTGTCCCTGACATCCTCTGGTCTCATCATTCCCTATAATGCAAGTGCTGATACATTGGCCTGAGTCAAAGTCACAAGTCAATAAATCCATTCCTTCTCCTCTCTCTAACACATCTCAGAGTCTGAGCTTTTCTGGGCCCAGCCACAAAGTCCGGCAGTCTATCACAGCAAGGTCATACGGTGTCGAAAGTGAAGAACGAAGAAAAAAAACTTTAACTGTAGAGAAGAGAGGAAAAGTATGTATAAATGTGTCAGTCCTCTTGCTATTTGCTCACCTTCAGTGAAGCACTGCCATTCAGTCCAACTCAATTTCAGTTCCAATTAAAAACAGCCCAAACAGAACTGTGCATACTGCGGCAGGTCGGCAAAAGGTGTGCAGTTACAGATCTGACTATTTTCCAGCTGACTGACTGACCCGTTGGGGGATAAACGTGACGTTGAACTGGCCTGTTGTGTCTTAGACTCTTTCCATAAATCACACCTATACAATTCAAATATTTTTTTCTGACATGGGTGGGTGGGCACTACCACTATATGCTTGGTGAAGGTGATTTTGAGCAGAAGGTGGAGGTTTTTATCAACTTCTGTGAATGTCTTCCTAAACTCCACACCAGACCGGGACTTAATATTCTGGAAGAGTCGTAAATCTTCTCTTCTGTGTCGGGGATGCAGCCACAAAGTCAAATTTGCATTGGCAAATGGGAAAATAGCGTACAGTTATTTGTTAATCTGATCTTTGTTTATCCAATACTCTTGTAATCCACTTTTAATTAAATATCCCCCCAAATATGTGTGAGCAGCAGTTTGACTTTGTCTGTGCTCACGCTGCCAGGATTCACAGGCTTCGCTCCAGTGAGGAGCTGCCCCAGTCTCTCACTAACTCTTTATCACTCACACACAAGTACATACACAAGTACTCACACACACACACACACACACACATATATAAGTATGGAGTTCAAAAGTCAGAGACATCTAGTGCAAATACTGTTGTTTTGATTTTCTTTTCTAGGTTAATTTTTTATTGCAAATTGTTTGTTTTTTCAGCATAATAGTATGAGTGAAAGAAATCAAATGAAACATGAATTTCTTTGAACTTTATTTTGAGCTGCATGAATTCCTGTAAAACCCGAAAATCAAATTCTCCAGCATAATTTAAGAATGATCCAAAGAGCATCTTGTGCTTCAGAGGATGCAAGAATATCTGACTCTTTATATAGAGTCACATGATCAGGGTCACAAAATTACGTTTAATTTGTGACCTGAAAGTATTGTATCATTTTAAATATATATATATATAATATAATACTATGATTTGGTTCTAAGGAAACATTTCTTATTATTATCAATGTTAAAAACAGTTGTGTTGCATAATATTTTTTGTGGAAACTGATACTTTTTTTTTTCTTCGGGATTCTCTAGTGAATAGAAAGTTCAAAAGAACAGCAAATAGATTTTTTTGTAACATTACACTAAAAATTCCACCTATTTCAACTTCACTTAAAAACTTCAGTTGCTGCCTTAAATTTGTAAGTATAATCAGCTTGGTTATACTTGGTTATAAGTGACTTAAAAAATCGAGTTGCATCTTTTAAAATCTTTGAGTTGCCATGACTTACTGATCATACAATTTTTTACAGTGATAAATGTTTTCTAGTGTCATGCAGTGTCAAATGTTTTCTGGCATTGCCATCGCTGTGGGGAAGTTTTGCCCCCTTAACGTATGGAAAACCTGAACCACACACACAAACATACACACACACACACCTGGGCCAACTGTCCTACTCAATGACCCAGCCCCCAGGGGTCAGATAGAAACAATATACGTTTTCTCACTTCCTCTCGCTCATTTTTTTCTGTCTCTCACACAAATGCACAGACAATCATAGGCAGCAATGAGAAAAGTTGATGCAGGGGTTTGACAGACGGAAGGCAGATGGTCTGGTTATTTTGTCACTCTGCCTGAAATAAGCAGGTCATGTGACCACAGACTACTCTCAATGCATTGTCTGGGAGATTTTTTTTTTTTTTTTTTTTTTTACATATATATTCTATTCCCCTGTACAATATGCCTATATAATGTCTTTTAAATATACAGCAAATGGCATCATGTTTTGATGGCAAGGACAGATAGCACAGAGGCAGGCAATTTCTTTTTCCAGTTTTCAGATAGGTTACAGTTGGAATGGAATGCAGTTAATAATATTACCATGAATGCAGCAGTCAATGCGACAAATAATGCAGCTGACACAAACTCTTCTCACATTAACATTAACAAAGTGTGAAGTGTAAAAAGAGACAGGGCTATTATTGTGTGAGGATCAGTGCATTAGAGGTTACAAAGGAGTATCCATGACCCCAAACTATCTAAATAACACCATTTACAACTGTTGTGAGCTGTAACTCAATAAGACCATTGACATCATTATTTACACCAGCTATTGTAGTCGGATGTTAACTGTTGTGTCGAGCCGGAGTGTAACAATTCTGGTTGCTCAATTCGATTAAGAGTTCCCTTTTGAGAACTAATTTCATAAACATGCCCAATATATTGAATATGGAAACTGAGTGGAAGAAAAATACGAAAGCAGTATGAGGTTATGTCCAAAAAAAAAAAGAAGGATGAAAAATGATAGAGAGAAAAAAGGAGAGAGGATGCATAATGTGAACTGAAACAGGATCTGAAATGAATGTCACATTCATCATTTTTAATTAAACAAACAAACAGCAGGCACCTCACGGCCTAACAACATTTCTGAGCTGAGAAGACACTGAAATGATAGCCGTAATTACAAACAGTCCGACACGCACTTCATAGGCACCGAAGTTCACAAGGTAAACAAGCATCTCTATTTTTTTTTTTTTTTTTTGATTGTGTTTTTTGTTTTGCTTTTTGTTTTTCCCCTATGTTTTGTTTTTTTTTCTCTTATTTTGTATTTTGTTGTGTGCTTATTGTTTTGGTCCATCCTTTTTGTTTTGTTCTTGTCATTTACTGTAAAAGTTTTTAAAGAAGGAAATGATAGAATGACATTTTCTAAAGTCGAGCATAAAACAAAACACAAAGGTAAATAAAGCCGTGTGGCATTTTTTCTGCTGTTACTGTGTTTTATTTGAAGCTTTTAGTTTGTTTGTTGGTTCGTTTGCTTGTTTGTTTGCGTTTCAGAACCGTACAAAGCTTTATCAGAGTGGAACGTAACTTACAGACTTTCACACATCGTTAGTTTTATGGTAGCAGGGCCGGGATAAAAGTGAGCCATTTGAAAACACCTCCACCAAACGGCAATCTTTCAGTGTGAAGTATTAAACAATGATTTAATAGAGGCGTTTGCCTCCACGCTCTCATTATCTGACTATTAACTGCAATGGACTGTGTGCAGCGCTTCAAATTTTATATTGTGCTAATGTGCTGAGCACACAGACGAAGAGCCTAATTTAGTCACTCCCTGCTCCCAGACAATAGGAAAAATAAGGCTTAATCTCCTCCTAGTGTTTCTATACTAAAACTGCTTTTGTCTTGTGTTTGAAATGGGTATTGTTGGTGGGCTTGTACGGCGCACTTATCCAAATGGGATGTGACACACTAATATTGCTCTAATTACATTATAAATAGACATACATGTATATCGCTCATTAATAAATAAAGATGCACTTTTTTATTAATGAAGTGGAAAATGCTGTATGGTAAAACATCAATCATTTACCGTAAGCAGGGGTGGCAGGGAGTGTAGTTGATCCGGTGCTAAAATTAGACATCAAACAGCATGGTGAGCATTAATGTACATTTTATATAAGCAATCGTAAAGCACTTGATTTGTAATTTATGTGAAATGTCTACTAAAGGAGAGAGAGAGAGAGAAAGACTGGCAGAGAAAAGATGCTGCAAATCTGCATATTAATTAGTTCCTGTGAATCTGCCTGATTGCTGCCACAATTAAAATGCCGGCAGAGGAGCGGCCCCTTACCCACCATGTGTTAGAGTGGGAAAAAGAGAGAGAACAGAAAGGAGAGTGACAGAGAAGGAGGGGAGGAAGTGTTTTTTTTTTTTTCTTATTGATTTGAAAGTAATTAGCAGGCTTCCTTGAAGATGTCTGAGTCTACTTATTGCTGAGGGTCTTAACTGTACCCGACTGTAAAACTTCCCCTTTGACCTCACTTACACACACACACAGCTGGATTAAATTTCATAAAGTTAATTCTTGCTCTCTTTTTCTGTTTGTTTGTTTGTTTGTTTGTTTGTTTGTTCTGGTGAATTTTGATATGGGGGGGTATTATATCAGGGCAAAAGACATAAGTAAGGATGTTAATAACCTCCATTAGGGACAAGATTGATAGAAAGAGTGAGAGAGAGAGAGGAAAAGAACAACAGAGAATGGACAGAGGCCTGGAGAAAAGGCCCTGGGGG
Organism: Megalobrama amblycephala; assembly: GCF_018812025.1. Lineage (NCBI taxonomy): Eukaryota > Metazoa > Chordata > Actinopteri > Cypriniformes > Xenocyprididae > Megalobrama > Megalobrama amblycephala. The sequence continues at coordinate 16,479,353 of NC_063053.1, read as the reverse complement.
TCCAGCGGGCCTTTCTGGGAAAAGAAACATGAGAGATAGAGATAAGAAGAGAGATGAATGGCTGGAGAAGGAAAGCTGTGAGATCAAGGCCAGGCCAGAAGCTCCATCTGACTTTGTGTCCTTGGTGCAAGAATACTATATGTGTGAGTGTGTGTGTATGTATATGTTACCTGCAGTGTTTTGGCCATGGCCAGCCTAAAAGCCAGCCTCTGTCTGACTATGTACCATTTTTTGTAATTACTTCCTATTTCACTATTTATCAGACAAAATTACATACAATAAAGTTAGTTGACAATATATTTATTATGCTGCAAAACAGAAGTGACGGATGATTCAGATGAATCAGTGAATCTTTTTAAATGATTAAAATAAATCATTCAAATAAAGCCACTTGAATTGAATTGAACTTGGCAATGCTATTTTTGATTGACATTCTTGTTTGATTGTTGCTTCAGCTCTGACATTTTAACCTGTCTGTGGTGTACTTTATGGGATTGTCATTATTAGTTAGTTCACCCAAAAATGACATTTCTGTCATTAATTACTCACCCTCATGTCGTTCCACACCCGTAAGACCTTCATCTTCGGAACACAAATTAAGATGTTTTGATGAAATCCGAGAGGTTTTTTTAATCCTCCACTGAAAGTCATTCTGCTACACTATTTACATTCCGTGTTTAGTTCGAATAACGACTCAATATTGGCTATTTGTTGAATAAAGTCTTTATTTTTGTTTTGTTTTTTCGCACAAAATGTATTCTTGTCACTTCATAAATTTAAGGTTTGAACCACCGTAGTCACATTGACTATTTTAACTATGTTTTTACAACTTTTCTGGACCTTGAATGTGGTAATTTCGTTGCTTTCAATGGAGGATAAAAAAAACCTCTTGGATTTCATCAAAATATTGTAATTTGATGAACAAAGGTCTTATGGGTGTGGAACGACATGAGGGTGAGTATTTAATGACAGAAATTTCATTTTTTGGGTGAACTAACTCTTTAATAATGGCAACACTGTAGGGGAATTGGCTTTAGGTGATGCAGTTTCTCATAAAAATCCACATATGTGAGAGAGGAAGTGGAGGTGTTTTTGTTTCTAATGCGGCCCAGTCCCTCACCAGTCTACTCTGAAAGGAAACGTGGATGCTTTGATCGATCGGAGTGAGAGGTCACTGTCTACCTCCGCTGGCCGCATAATCTGTGTGCAGATAAGTGTTGTTTATTTGCCTAAATATGGAGAGTTAATTTGATTAGGGCAAGAATGCAGCAACCCTCCCCAGGCCAGCGTACCTCAGAAGGGCAGAATGTGTCCGGGATGCGTGGGCTAATCTAATTAAACCCTGCCGGAGTGAGCTTCCTCAGCCGGCCCATGTTACAGATGACCGATGGACAATTGAGAGTATGTATTTACCAGCAATGCAATTTTACCATAGATAAAGTACACGCACACACACACACAGTCTGTCATTAAGTACTATATTCATGCCATTATTGACTCTAGCTGCAGTAGGAAGTTGTACAGCCTGCACTGACCAGACAGTCTCAGGGAAGAGGCGTTTGTGAGCAGAAGTGCAGCATGTTCGGCAGTTTTGAGTCGCATTGAATTAGCATGCAACATTTGCTTCGGTGCCGTGTAGCATTGCTCTCAGGTCAGTGCAATCGGCTCACACACGCACTTCCCCCGTCTGACGAGGTTCATTACCGATGGCTCCCAGGAACGACCTGATTTCGGCTCCTTCACACTTTTAGGACGGCACTTTGTTCAATTGCCCTACATGGGAACTTTCCGTAATGGGGCCAGTTGATTATATTACTTTGGTTATTTTACTTAATGCCCAAAACAGGAGATAAATTTAAAAATCTAGGGCAACTAATCATGCTCCGTTTTTTTCCCCTCCTCTTCCTTATCTTTATGTATCTATTTCTTCTGTTATACACTCTCTTTTTTTTTTTCCTGTCTCTGGTATCCGGAGGAAATCTCTTGATTTGACCATTGACACACTTAAATTCATTTCCTCCCTCCCTCTCTTACGCTCTCTGAGATGGGCCTGTGATTGTTTTTTAACCCTATTATTCACAATAATCTTGTTCCCTTCAGATACAGCAGTGTGTTGTTCAGACACAGCTGTGATGTGGGCCGAGACGGCGAAAAAGAGGAAAGAATAACCCGGGGGTCGCGTTCGCTGGCCTTAAATTACATTTCTCAACATGACAGAAACAGAAGTTGTGTGAAATGATTGTTTCACTCTGGATTTGCGCTGGGTGTTAAAGTGTCCCTGAGCCTCGTGTTGCCAGCGCGTGTTAGGAGCGTTGCATTCGCCTCTGTAGAGCTGAACCCCCACAGGTAAAACTCACATTGCTTCCCTCTGGAAGGACATAACAAAGCTTGCAATACATATCACTTCACATCCACGCTCACATGTACAAACCAGTGTTGAGAAGTAACTTGATACTGCTTATATGTGGAAAAAAAAAAATAAATAAAATATATATATATGCGCCATATTTTTAGCTCAGTTGTGTTCAGTGTAGCTTTTCAGTCATGAACTAGTGTAGAGCTACAACACACTACAGCACTGTATTATCATCACAACGTTATTTATTTATTTATTTATTTTTTGCAGTTTTAAATTCTCTCTCATTTGTAGCCTTGAGAAATCCGATTAATTTTAGTGAATTGTAATATTAACCAATTCACTGGTCAGATATATGATTGTCTTTTTTGGTGTTATTATAGATATATAATCACAAGGAATGCTTGAACTGATCAAATGTACACCTTAAATGCAAGTAACTCGCTTTGGAAATACCCAGATATATACATATATGGTTTGTTTCAATTTTATGAAGCCCCTAAAGTGACATTTGCATGCATACAACATTTTTGCTAATGCGCAAGAAACTTACACGTTAGTAGAAATGTTAAAGGGAGCGTGCAAACATTTTTCTCTGAGCACTTTTTTTTCTCTCATAGAAGAGATTTGTACATGTGCAACACTTTTCTCATCTGCAAATGTCAATTTAGGGGCTCCATAGTATTTACTGTAGATTTTTGTTCTAGATAAATGCTGTAATTGCAGAATTAAATAGTGTAATCTAGTCAGTATTATATTGCAACTTTTTGTTAGTAATGTGTAGTGTTACTAACTTTATTTATGTTTTTGAATAGTAGCTTGACTGTAGTTGAATTACTTTGTTTGCAGTTATTTTTTAATGCATCTCCTCAGATACAGTGTTTCTGTTTACTGCAAAGCAGCGTTTTTTGCCTTCTGTCCTGTCTGTGTGATAGACTAGCCGAGAAACTCTAAAACATTTTATGCTGTTCTCTATACTATTTAAACTCTATATCGATTGTTTTCACGTAGTAGGGCTATTGATTTTTGCATAGTCAATTATTTAGAGTGAAGAAGTTATTTATAAGTCTGCTTAGCCTCTTTTCACGCCTCCTATCTCCTTTTTTTTCCCCTTCTAACTCTCTGTTTTAAAGCAGCAATCTGGTTTTCATTAACGGGTCTCGGGGCTGATGGCTGGAAATGCATTTCTCAAAGCCATCTGTGCCAGTGGTCTTTGTTCCTGACCGGCGGTCTGGTGATCGCAGTAAAAAGAAAAAAAGCAGTATTTACCGCAGTAAAGAGAGAGCGGTCTTCATCAGCTGCAGCCCTGCCACTGCCAGCCATCGACTCGAACTTCTCACGCAACATGATTTGGTGGATTTGACTTAATCGATTTTCCCTGGCTGCACATCAGACCGCCGTCTGGCCTGTGCCAGTCCTGCCCTCGCCACACACAGCAAACGCCGCCCGTAAAGAGCAAAGCAACGCTGTGGCGAGCGCATGTGTGTGCACTCTGCGGTTCTACACGTGTCAAAAAGGCCCAGGCCAAACCAGGAGAATGAAAGCACTCTCTCTCTCTCTTTGCCTTCTCTCACTTCCTCTCTTGATCCCTATCTTACTCTTCATCTTTTCTTTCTTTCTCTTTCCACGGCGTGTCTAGTGTTGGCGTGGAGAGCTTGGGGCTCAGGACCATGCCAGATAAAATCTGGCTGGCTGAGGGGAGGAGAGGAGAGGACTTTGGCTAAACTGGCAGGAAGATCACAGGCTGGAAGGAGCCCACGTTCTGCACATATTCCCTAATAAGTAATTCATCTGAAGAGGCCGCATGATCAAGAGCCCAGGGGCTTTCACCCCGCTGTTTCCAGAGCAGCATGCCCCCTGTCTGTCTCTCGGCCTGTCTCGCTGCTGTGAGCTCCTCTGCCTTCCTTATTGTGCCTCTGCTCAGATCTCTTTGGATGTCAGTCTCCGCTGACCTGTGCCGGGTTCTGTCCCATGGTGCTTCGACAGCAGCCACTCTCATCAGCATGCATGCAAAGGGTTGGGGCATAAACCAGCTCAGGACATGTCTTTCGTACTATGTTGCGAGTCCCACAATGTGGTTTTTGGCTGTATGAGGCGATGAACCCAAAAAAACAGCGCAGGCTAAATTTGAGAGGGTCAGTCGTGCATGTCTGTGCATGCCGCCTGCTTTTTCAAGTAGAGACGCGTATGAGAGATTGAATATGCTAAGAATCTGGTCTGTTTACCTTGTTGCTATCATCAGCGTTGTCTAGAAAAGCTGTAACTAGACAAAAAACTTAAGCCTAAAATCTTCACTATGAAATCTTCTGTTAATTATTTCGACGAATCCAGTTTCGATGACAGAATTTTCATTTTTTGGGGGGTGAACTATGTATGTGTGTGTGTGTATATATATATATATATATATATATATATATATATATATATATATATATATATAATATAATATAATGTTTGAGATCAGTATTTTTTTTTTAAATAAATTAATACTTTTATTCAGAAAGTATGCTTTATGTAAATAATTTATCATTGTTTGTTTTTTTAGTTTTTTTAATTTCATATAATTAATTTCAATAATCCTGAATAAAATGCATCACAGTTTATCAGCATAATATTAGAATGATTTCTGAATGATCATGTGACACTGAATACTGATGCTCAGAATTAACAGGTTAAAAAGGTTAATATCAGTGAGGTCCAAAACAACAATGGACTGACTTTCATTGTATGGACAAAAACACAGCAAAATTCCAGTTTCACAAGGAAAACCTTAAAAAGCAGGTTGTCTGGTAAACTATTCTGATCTGTTTTGTGATTGATTGTGTTATGCCCATTTTTGAAATTTGAACAATCTTGTTTTAAGGATATTTAGATTTTTTTACTGTGAAAAAAGACATTCTCTATAAGTTATTTTGTACATAAGTAAATGAAAATGTCTCCTGGCAAAATAAAACTCTGATAACAAGAAACCCTTTGGCCGTAAGAGCAGGTCATAGATAGAGTTACATATGGGCCTGAATCCTCCCCACGAATATATTGTGGCCAGCTATTTTATTCAGCTGCTCAGAAGGCACATTGTAACTCCACACTGGACCGCCTGACACTTTCCACATAACTTCAACATCCCTGGTCACCCCTCATTATTACCCAACAGCCCTTTATCCCCTGGCTCTGGAGAGAGAAAAACAAATCCACTGCAGGGAAAAAGTGAAAAATGAACCTTGCTGCAGAAGGAGATCACACTTTGAATGTCTCTCATTCTGTTCCAGCTCCGATTGCTTCTGTGGAGCTGGTTTTTCCTGGCTACTGTCACGTTAGAGAGGTTAAATTGGAGGTGGCAGTGCCCACTGACTCCAAGACTTGATGTGGTGAGGTGGCTCTCACTCAGGGGCTAAAGTTACTCCCACGGCCCCTGCAGCCCTGCCGCAAAATCCACTCCGCCACACATGTGAAAGCAAGGCCGGGATTCGCGTAGGCTTACAGTTAGGAGGTGTGGAAAGGGTCTAAACACTCCTTGTGGCTGATCAAAAGGAGGTAGGAGGCGAGAGTAGCCGGCTAGGGAAAGAGAATCCAAGCCGCCGGTTAGTATTTCGTGTCCAAACATTTGAGCGGTGCTGTTGGCTGTGCCCAGGCCTGGTCGCTGGAGCTCTCGAGGTGTCGAGAGAAAGACAGTGAGGGAGGAGAAAAGATGTTTAGAGGTCAAAGGGATGAAGAGAATATGGGAGAGCTGCAGAGCATGTTTGCTGTAATAAAAATGACTGAATCTGAAAAGGAGAAAGAACTCTCAAAAAAAGGTAAATTGAGAAAAGCATTTCCATGCAATTAAATTAGGCCTTTAAAAAGGAGTGGTTGATTATGATTACACTTTTTTAACTTCAATTAGTGTGTAATGTTGCTGTTTGAGCATAAACAACATCCGCCAAGTTACGACGCTCAAAGTTCAATGCAAAGGGAGAGATTTTCTTTTAAAGAATTTTCTGTTTAAGGACTACAACAAACTGTTGGTAGGGACTACAATGAGCTTTTTCCCGGGTTAGTGACATCACTAACCTTAAAATTTACATAAACCCTGCCTAAGAGAACACGCAACAAAGGGGGAGAGGCCATGTAGGGCTGCTTTAGAGAAGAGGAAGAGTTGTTGTAGTAGAGTGTTGTTGCCATGCCGTCATTTTACGCCGGACTGCTTCACAAACGAGGGTCAATTCAATGCAGGATTTGCACAAAAGATTAACTTGACGGCTGTTAAAGCGCCGCCCTCTTTTGAAAAAAGCAGGCCGGGAGCTGCAGCTCATTTGCATTTAAAGGGACACACAAAAATGGCATATTTTTGCTCACACCCAAATAGGGGCAAATTTGACAAGCTATAATAAATTATCAGTAGGGTATTTTGAGCTGAAACTTAACAGACACATTCTGGGGACACCAGAGACTTACATTACGTCTTGTAAAAGGGGTATTATTAGGTCCCCTTTCAATGATTTTTTTCTAGTTGTCCTTGTATGAATAAAGGTAGACAGATGGACAGACAAATATGTAGATTGGTAGATAGATAGAGGCATAGTGATGGATTGGCACATCAAGTAATGCTGGATGCTTGGTGCCGTTTTTCTGAATGATAAAACTATGGAGTGGCCTTGTAAGATTGCTGGGATGAAACATAGCGAGTTGCCAGCCAGGAAAGAAAGCTCAGACATAGAGATGAAAAAAATATAAGCAGGAGAGTTCTGTCCACTTTCTGCTCTAGAAAACGTTTGTCCAAGTGTGGATGGGTTTTGACTTGCACTGTCTGTTAAAATGGATTTGTCCCTCAGTGGCCACAGGCTAGACTTACTCCCAAACAGCCGAGAATAAGAGAGAAGGCAGCTGTGTGTGAATTAATAAGCCTAATGTTGACTGGCACAGCGTGGGTGCCTGAAGACGTGCAGCAAAGGCCCAGTCCTAATGAAGCCCAACTGGGGCACGGCACCTTCTTCTCTTATCCTGACACTAAGCACAAAAGACAAACATCTTTCTGACAGAGAGCCATAACCTTTGAGAGAGAAAGAGGAGAGAGAGAGAGAGAGAGAGAGCATAGGAACCTCACACAAGAGTCTTGCTATATCAACAGTGGGCATAGAAAGTGGAAGAGGTAAAGAAAGGAGGGAGGGACGCTGAAGGTGTCTGACTCTAGGATACCTTCACAGCTGCGCTTCTAAATCGGGTCAACATCTAATGGGCAAATGCATTTCCTCAGGTGACATAAGAGCATTGGGCTGTCTCGTTTTTTATTCTCTCCTGCTTTGGCCCTTTATTTTGAATGCCTGTTTTTATTCCATCACTTTAGACCATGAAATACTGTAGATTTCCATTATTTAATTGTGACTGGCTGTTTGAATGTTCTCCAAAATAAAAAATTAAGGCTTTTTTTTTTTTTTTTTGCTTTTTTTCCCTCTCTTTTTTGATTACAGAACTGCCTGTCAAACACTTTTAGATGAATGCATTGGTTTGTCAAGGCATTTCTCCATTGTCCCTTTTCCTAGCAGGAAGCCCTTACTGTCCAAAAATTCTCACAGACGGCTTTTGTGCTTCCATCTCTCCACATTGTTCTCTTATTGATCTCCACATGGCATGCTATAAATCTGCCTTGAGTAAGAAGGCCAAGGTTCCACAGTAAGTGCTGCGCCTATGGAGATCTCTAAAATAGGACAAAGGGAAGGGTGCTATCTGGCTAGCTCAGCTCCTTTTGGTAGAAAGTGTCAAGACCTTTGTCTAAGTGTATAAAGGCACTCAAAACAAATGTAGAAGACCTCGTTCTTTAGCCGCGTTTTCACTGCAGGAACTTTCCTCAGGAACTAAGGAGTTTGGGGTGGTACTCGGTGTGTTTCGACCACAGGGACCAGGGTCTAAATGAAGTTCTGGGTAAAAATGTCACCCTCAGAAAGTCCCTGCTCACTAGGTAGTACTTTTTCAGTACTTCAGGAACTTTCAGGGGTGGGACTTGGGCGCTGAACATGCTGATTGGTTGAGTTCACGCAGCATTTTGATTGGTTGACTCCATGCAGCATTTTACTTCAACCACCATTTTTTAAAAGTCTGTTGCGGTAAGTGCAGTAAGAGTTGTTTGCTATTTGAATCAACAATGGAGTTTCAAAAATTCGACCGATGGACCGACGATGAGGTTCAGGCTTCATTAAGCTTATATTCAAAGGATGACATCCAGCAGGAACTGGAAAGTTGCGTGCAGTCCTACTGTCACTGGGACAAATTGTTCCTGGTACAAATTGTTCCTGGTAATTTAGATTTTAGAATTTTAACTGCATTGTGTTGGCAGTGGATGGAGTTGCATCCATGTGTTACTACACTCCCATGTGGCCGGTATCTGGACTGACTCCATCACTACTGCTTAATCAGCGTCTGCAGCCGCACTGACAGCCTCTCTCACCTTGCCCATCCAGAGCATCACAGGGTGTGTGCGTTTCAGCAGCACCTGCTCACAGGTGACGTGACTGTCAGTGGCACCATCCGTGTCACAATGGCTGTGTCAGTGTGCGTGCGGACACCGCTGTTGTGTGTGGACGTGTGAGATCACCTGTTTGACAAGGCTTGTCAGTGTACATCCTGCCCCCATTCAGTCACTGTCAGGGTAGGGCACCTGCAGTTGCTGTCTCTTTTTATCAAAAGTGGTCCCGTATCCTGTGTCACAGACTGAGAGTGGCTAAACAAATAACACGGATTATTAACAACCCCACATATGTCGCCGTGAGGAACCTGGAACCATGGCAGGGGGGTTGTTTTAGGATAAACCCCATCAATTTTTGTGTTACAGCCATTCAGTAAGAGCAAAAAAATAATAAAAATAAAATATTTTATATTTCTAAATGGATAAATGTTTCATTCCTGATTGAATCCCTGTTTTTTTTAACTAATTAGTTGAATGAATCAATGATTCAGTGACTCACTCCTAAAGACAGAGTAATTTTTTTTTTACTCCTAAGTGAATGGCTGCATCAGAAATCACATACTTTCCTTCTATATAGTAGGTGAAAAATCAGTATGTGACAAAAGAAGTATGGCTGAATTCAGTACTCATAAAAGAGTAAGCAAAAATTACCTGCATAACCTTCTACTTCCGGAGAGATTCTGCAGTATGCATACGATAGACACTTTACAATCCCATGAAGCCACAGGAGAGGATTTGTTAATGGCAGTAAAGTGATGCGACACAATTGGCGCAGGTAGGTCACATGACAATGACAGCATGGCGAATGTAGTATTTCAGATTACATTCATACTACATACTGTACATTCATACTATATAGAACATACTGTACTTTTTTTAGCAGTCACAAAGTAATTACTTATTCAATAGAAGTTCCTATTCACCAAGTATGTGATTTCGGAAACAGCCTCCAATCATTCACTCAACTGATTCGTCAACAATACGGCTTCATTCAGAAATGAAACAAGTGTATTTATGAGTGAGTGACTGAATCATTCACAACACTGATTTGTTTAAGGAAAGAAGCACTACTCTTGTGCATTGTGCGGAGATTATTATACTATATAGAACATATTTTTTTAGCGGTCATGAAGAAATTACTACTACTCAAGATAGTATGCGATTTCAGATGCAGCCAATAATTACTTTGAACGAATTGTTATAACGAATAAATTATTATTCAATGACTCGTTCATAAAAAGTCACTTACTGCCACCTACTGGTGTAACTGTGTAACCCTTAGAATTATGCAACTTTGCATAAGATAAATGTTTAATTAAATGATGCGTAAATTAAATATCTAAAGGTTGTTTAGATGTTTTATTTATTTCATGAATCTAGTCAGGGAAATTATACTCTTCTTGCATTCTAGCTCTGATTTGCTGTAGTATTTATTTGTACATTTTGTTTGTTTTGGGCATTTATTCTAAGTCTTTTATTGCTGCATTTGGTTTTACTGTAGTTCAAGCTGAGAGGATGTTTCATGGTTTGATGTCTTCTCCATCGATTCTATGAAAATGTCAGGATTTTTACCTCCCCGTGTGGGAACACAAATTTAATGAGGCTGAATCTTGATGGGTTCCTCAAGGTTGAAATGGGGTAAATACATTTAATAAAACAGTTTTGCTTGAAATATTTATAACCCTGAAAAATTCACATTAAGAATATGAATAACCCCCCCCCCCCCCCCCCCCACCCCAAGATTTTTCTCAAAACCCTGCTTCTTTTGCAGCTGTTCCTCTGTGTTTCACAGGAGATTCTGTGTGCTTTTCTTTCTCAAAAGGCTGATACAGGCTGTCCTCTTGTACTCTGAGATTGTGGTTAGCCTGTGTGTGTGAGTGTGTGCGCATGAATGTGTGTGTTGAGATGGGGGCTAGATAGGGTAATGACTGCAGACAAGGTTTGGAGGCGACGGTGGAGTCATGGCAGGGCTGAATTGATGGGATTAAGAGATGTACCCCAGAGCTGGTCACACACAAGAGCGTTGAGGGCGGTTTAGATGTGGCCGGGCTCTCAGTGCAGTCTCAGGGCTTGTCACAGACCGCAGAGAGGGCCAGACGATGATGATTTAGTGAGAAAGAAGAGTGTGCTATTGTCTCATGACTTCTGAGATGGACTTAAAACTCCATAGCCTTTTTGAAAATAGCATTAAAGACAATAGCAGTGCATCTAAATTGACATCTAATGGTCCAAATGTGTGCATGTATGAACACTCGACCACACATTTGTCTGTCTCTTGTCAAACCCAGCAATCCGACCGAGCTTGAGCCGAGGTGTCGGATGCCTGGAGAACCAGTGTCCTCAGACCCGTGGCAAGAGTTTGAAGCCAAGTGGTGGTGACAAAGAGGAGCCTGCAAGCTCCATCCCTCCATCCTGACGTGATGGAGAGGAACCAAGGCTCTCGCACGGTCGAACACATTTTAAAAGCATATGCTGTGAGAGGCTACTGCTGAGGCCGCAGCTAAAGGCTGAGATGAAAAGGTTGAGACATGTGATTGATGACCCCCCGTTGGGCCGCACATCATTAGCTTGTACAATTAACTGCAGAGGGCGGGGGAGTAACTCATGTTGAAGAGTCCTCTTCTGATCTTTTATCACTGCACACCGAACAAAAACGATGATTGGGGTCGCACAAGCATGTGACAGACAAGATTTGAGTTTGCATACACACTCACAATGTCCTGAGTCGCTCTCACTCACAGAAACAAATGATTATGATCTGCTTCATGCATCCTAGGCTTTGTTTCAGGTGATTATACTAAAGTAGTTCTGTAGAAACAGCATGAATTTTTGAGCAAGATGTATTTAATAAACAATGGCTACATTGGACTGTGCCGCTAAAAAATGAATGGATGAAAGATGTACTTGCCCTGCTTTCTTTTTCTTTTTTTTTAATTAAAGAAAACAGATACTATACACTGGCATGTATGTATTATGTATTAAAAAACTACAAGTCAAACAAGTACAGGATTGTTTCCCTTTCATGCAATTTCATGCAGTTGGACCGTTCACAGGTTTAGGGTTAGTAAGATTTTATATATATATATATAGAGAGAGAGAGAGAGAGATGAATTTATTTGATTAAAAAAAATACAGTAAAATCATTTTACATTACAATTTAAAATAACTGTTGTCTATTTGAATTTATTTTAAAATGTTTTTTTTTTTTATTCCTGTGATGGCATAACTGAATTTTCAGTAGCCTTTCAAGAAAGATTTCTTATTATTATCACTGTTGAAAACAGTTGTGCTGCTTAATATTTTGGTGGAAACCATGATACATTTTTTTAAGGATCTGTAGATGAATAAACAGTTCAAAAGAAATCTTTTATAACATTATAAATGTCTTTAATCTCACTTTTGATCAATTTTATGCATCCTTGCTGAATGAAAGTATTAATTTATTGTTAGTATTATTTTTTTTTTTTATTTTATTGTAGTGACCCAAAACTTTTGAACGGTATTGTACTTTTACCCGGCAGTGCTTCAGTGCACTGGAATGATGTGGACAATGGGGCAGCCCTAGAAATGGCCAACTCCCTGGGCAGTGCACTGATGAATTGAGACGCAAACAGAATCAGAGACAACAGATGTAAGGAATGGTCCTCCATTTCAGTCTGTCCTCGTGTAACTCTTTGCTCTTGTAATAGACACGTTTATCAGGGTGGTCTGTCAGAAAAATGTGGCCTTTACAAACTGAAGGACAAACGGAGGTATAAAGCAGGTCAGAAGCTGACCACGATCACATCTCTCAGCTCCATTTCCATTCATTTCTGTGGAAACTCAGTGGCACAGTGCAGTGTAGCCATTGTTTCTCTAACAGGAATTTCTCCCTCCTTTTTCTTCCCTCTGGGTCTGGGTGTTTCCTCGATTGTAATTACCTTGCTGTTATAATTAAACCGACAATTTATTACCTATTAGCAAACAAGCTCCTTCTTCCTGTGCTCAGCTTAAGCAGTGGCCCAGTACTGTCAGAGAGGCAGCTAGCGCTGCATTACTCATCACACTGGTCCGAAGTGTGTTAGCCGCCCAGATGAGGAGAACCTGGGAGAAGGCAGGCCGGCCCACTTCACGACAATTACCCTATGAATCACAACGAGACAACACAAGCCCACGTAAGTCTCCTACAAAAAATAAAACACATCGTATAAAAACAATGAGATAAGATACAAACCAAATTCCTCAAAACAAATATCTGAGATTTAAAACATTAAAATAATGTAATGAATGAACAGCGCTCTCTTCACTCTTATTACCCACAACTGAGGTGAGCAAGGCACCTAACCCCGAATCGCTCCGCCGTAGCAAAAGATGGCTGCCCACTGCACCGTGTGTGTGTTCACGGTGTGTGTGTGTGTTTACTCCCTGCTGTGTGTGCACTTGGACGGGTGAAATGCAGAGCACAAATTCTGAGTATGGGACACCATACTTTATTATATCAGTATATATTCATAATATCTTTTTTTTTTTCGACAACAGAACAGATAAACGGATACAGCAGATAACACCTTAAAATGCTAGGAACTTTCCGTTCCCTCCATGGGTATACTGAGATAAAACAAAAGATTTTTTTTTTTTAATTTACAGCCCCCTTAAAGTGTTGCTTAGTGAAACTAAGTGAACAATGAATATTAGTATTTTTCTTTCAAATTTCATTTTTATTGTGCTTTATTGACATGACAAATATTCATACTGCCATAGCATTTGCAATTTAGCTTAAAATGGTGTAAAACAAAAATAATACATGATAGAAGAAAAAGGTTAAAAATACAATGTAAGTGGCAAATAAAAATAAAGGGATGCAAATAAAATACATGTAAATGAAAAAATAAATGAAAAAAATGTAACACTTTATTTCAATGGTCCCCTTCAGACATTCTCCTAACTATTGCATCTGCAGGTCAACTACCACGCATTAGAGTATTAGTAGACTGTCTGCTTAATTTCTGCTAATACATTATTCTGATGGTCACCCAACAGACAGTCTACTGACTATAAGTTAATTAGTTTAATGTCCACAAGTGAAACTTTGTCTTTGGCTTCACCACAAAAAACACATTCAATATCATCACACAAATTACATAAAAGACAACAAGAAACACAATCACCCCTCACACTCAAATCCCAGTATTTAAAATTCTAATGGCAGTTGGCACAAATGACATTTGATACACCTTTTTCCTTGCTTGAGGTTGCCTAAAATGTCTTTTTGATGGTAAAAGCTGAAATGTAATATTCAAGGGATGAGAACAATCTTCAATAATAACCTGTGCTTTTTATGTGACTCTTAAGTATCTTTAATAATTATCTTTGCATATACATGTCAACTTATACTACTAACCCTAACCCTAACTTAACAGTCTATTAATACTCTAATGGAGGGGGTGCAAACTCTGCCTTGCAGAGTTTAGTTCAAACCCTGCTCAAACACAGATAGACTACATCCAAAAGCTTAAAAATGCTGCCTTTGGAGGATACATTCCAAGGTAGGAAGGCATCAAGGCACATCCGAATCCAAAGTTAGCTTCACTTCCTGTCTCCTGAGATACCTTCTTCTGATCGATTTTTGAAGGCAGCATAGATGTATCCTTCGCTGCCTTTGATATCCCACAATCCTGTGCTTTCAATTCTGTGACAGTTGAGCTAAAAAATAAAGATGGCGTCTGAAAGTTGTGGTTGGTGCTCAGTTTGTGTGTAAATGTACATTTTTGGTCAATGTTTTCCTCTTTTGATGTCATTTCTAGTGAAAAAAATACTTTTATAGTAATTAAAATTTGCTTAGTTATCACTAAAACTCACTCTCTTTTGCTGTAGATCATTAAACTGATGTTATGCTGCCTCAGAAGTCTTCGTGAGGTACCTTCATGAGCAAACGCTGCCTACAACGTCTTTGCCTGATAAGGCAGCAAGGCAAAAAGTCAGCTGCCTACGTTTTGGATGCAGCCTTAACCTGTAGTTTTCAAATAAGCCAGAAGGACTTGATTAGCTGGATCAGGTGTGTTTAATTAGGGTAGCTAAACTCTGCAGGGTTGTGTTTTGCACCCCTGCTCTAATAAGTTACATATTGTTAGTAGAATGTCTAAAGTGGACTATCAAAATAAAGTTTAACCAAATAATAATAATAATAATAAGGAAGAGCAATGGTAAAATGATGTACAGACCCAGATTTCATTTTAGTGAAATCGCCCATAATAATCTGGAATGTCTGAGCTGGGATCATGATTAGCCATTATATATTATCCAGTGCAATTAAAGCTGATCCAGGCCTAGAAGAGAGAGAGAGAGAGAGAGAGAGAGAGTATTAGATTAGATAGGGTGGAGTTTCAACTCTCCCCTCCTCCACCAGCCAATCTGAAAACCTACTTTTCTGTGCCATAACTGGGCGGATAGGCCAACAGTATCTAATAATAGGTATTGACTGGTTGAATGTAGGATGAATAGGGTTGGGTATTGGATCTCCATTGTGCCCCGGGTCACACAACCAGCTACACTGAGAACACGTCTCATAGGGCCAAACAAAAAAAAGAAGGCATTTTAAACTTTCATGACTGAGAAGGAATCTGTGCTGTTTGGCCTTTTAAGGATTAACTCTTTGTTCTCAAAGTGCTGGACGATCAATAACCGAGAGAGAGAGAGATAGAGAGAGCACAGACATCTCTATTCCAAAACACACACATACAACCCTTACCGTTTACTGCATACACATATATCCAGTTTTATTGTGAGAACATAGATAAACACATAAAGGTGAATTCACTAAACAGTTGTCACTTTTGAGTGTTGTTTCAGCACAAAGCCAGCGACTTATTCACTAAACACCTGCTATCCAGTTTAACCAAGCGCTAAATGTGCTGAAATAGCACTTGCACTGTTACTGTTTAGGTCATTGTCATTCTTTGCAGCCTCCTTTCCGTTATTTTACAGATTTTGTGGACAACCTCAGTTCAGAATTTTTAGATTTATCTTTTTACCATTTCACATTTACAGCATTCACTGCTGACATGCTCTTCGTGCTGCATGATTTAAAACAGAATGGACTTGCCTAATAAATTTCTCTGAAGAAATGTGATGTAAACCGATAAAATCCATCAATACCATGTTCTTGGACTAAACATTCTAACCTCTTGCCTTGAAAACTAACTTCACATGACTGGACTAATAAAGGTTTTGAATTTGTATGTTCTGATATGGCTCCTGAAACCAATTAAGAAATGAACGTTTCTCCATTTAAAACAGGTAAATATTGAACTTTGAATCTTAGGCATTTTGAGTGATCAAGATCAACATTTTTGTCAAGATTCAGTTAGATTTTTGAAAGTAAAAACATGAAATTAATGTAAACAAACAAGCCTATAGTCTAAAAAATCTGTTTTTTCACACTTTATATCATCTTAAAGAGTTAGTTCACCCAAAAATGAAAATTATATCATTAATGACTCACCCTCATGTCGTTCCAAACCCGTAAGACCTCCGTTCATCTTCGGAACACAGTTTAAGATATTTTAGATTTAGTCCGAGAGCTTTCTGTCCCTCTATTGAAAATGTATGTATGGTATACTGTCCATGTCCAGAAAGGTAATAAAAACATCATCAAAGTAGTCCATGTGACATCAGTGGGTTAGTTAGAAGTTTTTGAAGCATCTAAAATACATTTTGGTCCAAAAATAACAAAAACTACGACTTTATTCAGCACTCTTTCGGGTCTGTTGTATATCCGCTTTCACTCCACAGTGACGCTGCTGCTTCTTCTTCTTTCCTGTTTTACGGCGGTTGGCATCCAGCTAATTGGTGCATTACCGCCCCCTTCTGCTCCGGACAGTGACGTGATTAGGACATCCGTGATATGCACACCTACGCACCATTTTAAAAAATATAGCAATACCAAAAAAAACAAACAATGTAGAATAGCTTGAATACAGCGTGCGTCTCCCTCAGACTGTAAACAAAGCTCGGGCGCACTACATAACACGTCATCAGCATCACTGTCCGGAGCAGAAGGGGGCGGTAATGCACCAATAAGCTGGATGCCAACTGCCGTAAAACAGGAAAGAAGAAGAAGAAGCAGGGTCACTGCGGAGTCGTGAACGTGGATATACAACAGACCCGGAAGTGAAGACAATGCTGAATAAAGTCGTAGTTTTTGTTATTTTTGGACCAAAATGTATTTTAGATGCTTCAAAACTTCTAACTAACCCACTGATGTCACATGGACTACTTTGATGATGTTTTTATTACCTTTCTGGACATGGACAGTCTACCGTACATACATTTTCAATGGAGGGACAGAAAGCTCTCGGACTAAATCTAAAATATCTTAAACTGTGTTCCAAAGATGAACGGAGGTCTTACGGGTTTGGAACGACCTGAGGGTGAGTCATTAATGACATAATTTTCATTTTTGGGTGAACTAACCCTTTAATGTGCTAGATGAGATAAACCCACTTTTTAATTTCTGATGAGATATTCTAGTGTTTTGAGTGATCACGTTTTTGCTGGAAAAAAGCAGGTTATACATTTTGTTCTTCTATGGGAAAACATAAATTTATTGTGACATGAGGGTGAGTAGTTAAAAAAAAAAAATCTGTGTGACTCAATTAGACTAACCAAATTTAGACATGAGATTACTTCCAAATTTATTTATTTAAAATATATATATTTTATTTTATCCAATTTTATCCAAATCAAAAGTCAGGGAGAAGCTTCTGGGTCCCAGTGGTCTGGTTTGGGTGAGAATTAGGAGAATGGCTGATATGAACTTCCTGTGTTGTGAGGTCACGCAGATTATTACCACACAAATTGAACACTAAAATCATCTCTCAGGTTCTCGCTCAGCTTACATTCTACCAGCTCGTCACTCCTGATTATCAGATTTAGCTTTAGCACACATTCTCACAGAGGGAGGGCAGAGAGGGGAGGAGAGAAAAATAAAGCATTCAAGAGTCCCGTTCCACGAGCGCCAGCTCTGCACACGCTTGTGTACGTAATGAGTGTGACGTTTGTTATTTTGTGTGTGTGTGTAGAGGCGAGGCCTGTGATCATGTGTACTGACAGTTTCCCCCACCCTCCTCACTCAGCTCAAGTCTCGGTGAGAAAGAGTCTAATGAGAGGTTC
Source organism: Megalobrama amblycephala (assembly GCF_018812025.1). Classification (NCBI taxonomy): domain Eukaryota; kingdom Metazoa; phylum Chordata; class Actinopteri; order Cypriniformes; family Xenocyprididae; genus Megalobrama; species Megalobrama amblycephala. Next base: position 16,461,408 of record NC_063053.1, on the reverse strand, counting down.
ACAGGCTGTGAACTGATGGCCCCTCTCCATCCACCTTCACACATACACACACTAAACCTGAGCAGCTGGCGCCCACACCACTGGTTCTATGTCACATATCTTACTCTCGCTTTTCCACACTTTCATCTGCCTTGTGTGCCACCTGAGACTTCACACATACAGACTATGTGGAGACAGAAGCTTGGCTAATGAGCATGGATATTCTCAAGCCCATTGCTCTGTTCTCTGCTGGGTGTGGAGTAGAAATGAGTATGTGTGTGTATGAAGAGTGGGGGCTCGTCCTCTGCTTTATTACAGGTGAGAATAGAGGGTCAAGAGGAGTTAATGTGCCAGTCTAGCACCAATGCTGCTTGGAGGAAAAGGGCTGTTTAAAAAGTAAAACACATTGTCGATAGGGTTTCCTCGTAGGTTTAGTGTTATTGTTTAATGCACACCTTTTGATTATAACATTTGTATTGTGTTCAACTCAGTTTTTGTTTGGGAAAACAGAAAATATGCTGTCTGACACTGTCAGCAAGTGGTCAGTTACTCAGCCCTTAGATGGTGGCTGGGAGTTTCTTCAACTATATGGGCACTTTTATACCCCAGGAGTTTATTTTTATCAACTTTTGTTAAAACAGATTTTTCTCCATACAAAAGATGTACACTACCATTCAAAGTGTTTTGGTTTTAATATTACAAAATAAATGCAGTTCTTTTGAACTTTCTATTCATCAAAGAATCCTTTAAAAAAAAAAAAAAAAGTATGACAGTTTCCACTATAATATTAAGCAGCACAATTGTTTTCAACTGATAACAAGAAATCTTTCTTGAGCATCTTACCATTTTGCCATCACAGATTCATTTTAAAATATGTTAAAATAGAAACAGTTTCGCAATATTACTGAATTACTGTATTTTTCATTAATTAAATTTTCTTTTATAAAAAAAAAAAAAAAAATCTTACCAACCCCAAACTTTTGGCTGGTACAGATTTCATTTGGTTTAATTATTTAAAATATTTTAATGTTAAGTATTTAAAAATACTAATAATTATATGAATTTTGTTTTTCAGATCTTAAAATATGAACATTTAAATTTTAAAATTTGATCCCAACTAAAAGTGTATGGAAGAAGATTAGGGCCAAGCAATAATAAAAAAACAAAACCATCTCGAGATTAAAGTTGTTAAATTTCGAGAAAAAAGTTGAGATAAAATGTTGAGAATAAACTCGTTAAATTACGAGAAAAAAACTCGTTAAATTTCGAGAAAAAAGTTGAGATAAAATGTTGAGAATAAACTTGTTAAATTACGAGAAAAAAACTTGTTAAATTTTGAGAAAAAAGTCGAGATAAAATGTTGAGAATAGTCATTAAATTATGAGAAAAAAGTTGTTAAATTACGAGAACAAATTTGTTAAATTATGAAAAAAATGTCATTAAATTTCGAGAAAAAAGTCGAGATAAAATGTTGAGAATAAAGTCATTAAATTATGCGAAAAAAATCGTTAAACTACGAGAGTAAATTTGTTAAATTACGAATTTGTTCTCATAATTTAACGACATTTTTCTCGTAATTTAATGACTTTATTCTCATAATTTAACGAGTTTATTCTCAACATTTTATCTCGACTTTTTTCTCGAAATTTAACAAGTTTTTTCTCGTAATTTAATGAGTTTATTCTCAACATTTTATTTCGACTTTTTTCTCAAAATGTAACGAGTTTTTTCTTGAAATTTAACAACTTTAATCTCGAGATGGTTTTATTTTTTTATTATTGCTTGGCCCTAATCCTCTTCCGTAAAAGTGAAATAAACACACCGTCGTTTCAATATTTATTGTGTGGAAATCATTCAAATCAATTTTTTCCAATTTAAAATTATGGAATAAAATGCTAACAATGAAATTAGTCAAGACAAGACGACAATTTTATTTCAAAAATATAAAAAATGTCATTTACACTACTGAATTCTGTTAAACACAATGAATAATTTTGTGATGGAAATGTTAATGATAACATAATTGTCCTGTGTAGCATGTACGGTATGTCCACTGTTGTTGTTAGTACAAGTTAAACTAGTGAGAGTGTGTTGTATTTTCTAAAAGTGCCCACAGTTGAAGAAACACCCAGCTATACTATACAAAATGCTCATTTTCTCTCTCACACACAGAGATCTATATTTTACAGAAGGAAGAAGTGTGCCCAGAGTTGACACATGGGCTCGCTAAGGGCTCTGAGACCTCGGGTCAACCATGTGTGAGTGTGTTCATGCATCTGTGAGTGTGTGTATGTGTGCATATGAATGCCTTCAGGTGTAAAGTGTGTGATACGCTGTTCTCCAGCTGTAGCAGATGTGAAAAGGAAGCCCGCACAGGGGACACAGGGCCACAGGGTCGCCAGAGAAACGACCACAGCTGTGGCCCTTTCACACACACTCAAAAACATACACACTTTCTCATCCTATCTCTCAAAGATTCAAGTTTCATTTTGATACTACTTTTGATGAGACCAGAGACATTTTGTTCTCTAAGTTCAAGACCTTTTTTCCTCCCCCAAATGGACATAAATGGGTGATAATATAATAATATCATCTGATGTTCAACAGCGCAGATATTGCTTTTATCGGCCAATATACTGATAGTTGCCATTGGTGCATTGTTAATATCACTATTTGAATCAAATAAAGTTTGGGTGCTACTATTGTTGTTTAATGCAATACACTTTCCTTTCCATCGCTCTAATTTTCTTTTCTTTCCAGTGTGAAATTTCTGTAAAGGGCCAGTATTGGCTTATATCTGCTAGTAAACCATGGGTCAGTTGCAAAGACAACAGTTCAAGTGCAGACAACATCAATACCGAGGAGCATGTGTGCAAAACATTAGCCTTGAAATCTTAGCCCATAAATTAAATGTGTTTAACTTGGACAAATCGCTGCATTCTAAAACTGGCTTTAGAAAAATACAGTAGTTTCGAGAAAAGTGCTTTTTTTGTCTTCTGTCATCCCCCTCTCTGTCTCCGCATGTCTTTCATTTGCATCTTTATGACCAAGAAATGATCTGAGGGGAAGACACATAAACGGGCATGTGTGTTTTAGAACTCAAGAAAGTGTGTGAGATGGTGAATGTGTGTCCCAGCAAAGTGAGTATGTACGATTTACCTCATTTACATAGGTATGCTCATTAGCATAGTTGGGAACCCTGCCGGCCTCTACACCGCAAACACGGATCTATCCATCCGCTCATGCTACGCGACTGTGTAACCCAATAGGCGTAATCCTGACAATGAACTGTGCTAATCACATCTAATATGCAAATGAGATTATCTAAACTTTGGTAAACATTGGCTAATGTTGCAAAACGGGAGATTTTGGGGTTGGAGGGGGGAAACGCAGAGAGGCAAATGCAGTAAATCACTACTCCCCTCCTGTTATTTGCTTTATTTGTTTACTGGGTTTGTAACATATAAACAGTACAAACTCATTTTAGGGATTGCAGAGCATTAGGGACGTGTATGAGGTGGCCAGAGCCTTTGTGTGGCTGGATGCAAAAATGGTGGCAAAGCAATTAAATTCTCATTTAGCTCGAGCGATTAAAACAGACACAAATACAAATCATATTATGCTCATCTGGACGTGAAGGCGTATTGTGCAACAGCCTGCTGAGAGCGGTGCCTTTTCTGTTTCTTATCAGAAAGAAAAATTTTGGTGTGATGTAGCTGGTTAATTTCTTTAGCCAATAGTCATCATAGATATCACTGCTACAGTCATTTTTTCAGTACTGTGCAAAAGTCCTAGGCACTAGTGTAAAAATGCTGTAAAGTGAGAATGCTTTCAAAAATGATGTCATAAAAAGATTTTATTTATCAGTTAACTTCTATTAACTAAATCAAATCAATATTTGGTCTGACCTCCCTTTGCGTTTAAAACAGCTTTTGTCCTACACTTGTGCATAGCTTTTCAGGTAAGCTTTGCAGGTAGGATCCTTCAAGCGTATTGGAGACTTTGCCGCAGTTCTTCTGGATTTAGTCTGTCTCAGTTTCTTTATGTAATCCAGATTCCAGACTTTTGCACAATACTGTATATTTAAGTGATACATATTTAATAATGAGTAACGTACATTTTAGAAACAATATTGCAAGTTACCTTGTCTATTTTTGCACCGCCAGTGAAAATCATTCCAAAAATCAACCACATCTCCGCATAATGCACAACAGTAGTGTTTCGATCCTAAACAAATCAGTGTTGTGAATGATTCAGTCACTCACTCATAAATACACTTGTTTCATTTCTGAATGAATCCGTATTGTTGAACGAATCAGTTGAGTGAATGATTGGAGGCTGTTTCCGAAATCACATACTTTGTGTATAGGAACTTCTTTTGAATAAGTAATTACTTTGTGACTGCTTAAAAACTACAGTATGTTCTATATAGTATGAATGTACAGTATGTAGTCTGAATGTAATCTGGACATACTACATTTGCTATGTTGCTACAAGTGTCAGGCGCATTGCTTTACTGCCATTCACAAATCCTCTCCCATGGCCTCATGGGATAGTAAAGTGTCCATCATATGCGCATTTCAGAATCTCGCTGTAAGTAGTAAGTCATCTGCGTACTTTATGCCTACTTTTCTATGAATACTGTGAAATCGGATATACTACACTTTTCACATACTGTTTTTTGCCTACTATATAGTAGAGAAGTGTGATTCCGAATGCAGCTGATGATTCATTGCTAGTCACTTGCTTCAATCCTGAACGATTCAATTCAGTGATTCACTCATATAGACAGTCACTTGTCACCACCTACAGTACTAGAATATGGATGTATTGCTATCATAGGTTGCATTTTACTTTACAGCTTTCATGTTTCTTTTTTGCATAGGTGCTTGCAGTTACACATTATTGTTATTAATTATTATATTGTAGCAACATGTAATATGTGTAAAATTGAAATTGTAATGTTAAGCATTACTCTGTAATTATAATAATGAAGCTCAATATCAGGGTTTCCTAAATTGGCATTCATGAGGGAACTGCAGGGGTTCATGAGTTGATTAAGGCTAATAATTAAATCATAAAAATGTTTAAATTAATACATAATTGTAAACTAAAAAATAAATGTAAAAAGAAAACGTAGTGAAAACAAGTTTAATTGCATGTCATGTGGCCATTACCTGACATCAGAAAACCGTGAACGTGAATGTGTTGTAAATTATTGAAATAATAACAGAAAATCTCTGGGTATTTAAAGTAAAAAAAATTTAGGTCAAAGGGATTAGGCTGACAAAAAAAAGTTTGGTAGCTGGCCTTAGATGAACTGACCAGACATTTACTCATATTTAAATATAAAAAAAAAATATGAAAATATATATATATATATATATATATATATATATATATATATATATATATAAAAAATTTTAACTGCCATGTTCTTAAACTAAGAACATGACACCAATATGATTTGCACCATATGATTTTCAATGAGCCCCCCAGAAGCATGAAACAGTGTTTGAGATGACTACACCAGCACTAGACTTTCCAAGAGCTTAAGGCAGACACAGGGAGATTTTCCCGTTCCCGCTCCCTTTTTACCGTCTCCCTTTCTCTTCGCTACACATCTGGTGGGTCCGCTGACAAGCTCTTGAACTGTTGACAATAAGTTGATGGGCTAAAGCCCCCCAATAAACATCTCTGGTGCCACCTCGGCCCAGCTGCTAGTGTTTAGGGCTGAGTTGAAAGTGGCCGAGTAGCGAGGCCTGAGTGTCATTAGGCACTCTGTTTATGTCTGCATGCATGTGGCCTGGCCAGAGATTCGACACTTTTCATCACATTCTTGGGTTGCCTGCGCAGGAATCCAATTGCAAAACACATAAAAGTAAAAGAGAGACCAAGAGCCCTCTCCCTGGAGTAAGCCACAGAGTGAATCAAAGGCTATTCAAAGCTGCTGTGTCCTTTGTATCATGCTATATGTATCATGAAAGCATTTGTGTGTGTTTAAGGTGTGTGTAAGACAATGATTGGTCCACAATAGCTGACAAATTGTTTGGTGCTGTTGGGATATTGATTTAGAATTACTACTACTACTGTGTCACATAAATGCACCTTATATGTGCTGAAAAAAGCCAATATCGGAGTTTTGTGTTTATTTAGACAACCTGCTTCCTACTCAATCGAAGATTGTTTTGAGACTGTGAAAGAGTCGTGATGCTTTGAAATCAAGCAAGAATGCATTCAATTGGATTTCTGAATCCAGCAAAATATTCTCAAGGTTTGATCGCAAGAGAGAGTATCACTTCATGAACTTATGCATTTATCTTCTCTATGTCCTTCCTATGAACCTTTGAAATGAATGCATTCACATCATGGTAAAGAATATCGTGTCCGTTTTTTTCTCTCTCACACACAAGCTTACTTGTGATCCACCTGCTCTGAAGGCCAGTCGGTGTGGCCGAGTGTTTTGCGCTGCAGATGGCGCTGGATGAGGGAAGCTGGGTCATGCTGAAGGACTGACCACAGTGCTTCATCATACCGAGGGAAAGTGACCCTAAAGGTCACAGCACACACACAGGCTTAATTTTAGAGCAATTAATCTCCTCTCAAGAGAGTTGTATGTGTGAGCATGTGTGTGTGGGCGTGTCCTCCCGGGTCCTGTGCTGTAGTTAGAGCCGGCCGTCAGCTGTCCGGCCAAGGTGGAGGCCTAGCCATCTTATCGTCCAGGAGAAGCTTAATATGAGGAGATTAGATGGAACGGAGGAGATTACAGCTTGGCCTTTAATGCATCGTCCTCTTACCTAACAGGAACCTGATCCAAATCCACCACGGGGCAACAAGGCCATCACTCCAAGAGGATGTGTGACGTACACACAGACAGATACACACCAGACGATGAGTGGGTGGCAAAGAAGGCAAAAAAAAAAAAAACTCCAGATGAAACAGCAATGGAAATGAAAGAGGCGGAGCTTTTGGTGAGAGAGAGAGAGTGAAAGAGTGAGGTGGGATGGAAGAGGTGTTCCCCATATAAAAGCCTCTTCACTGGTTTGGAAAATTAGCTGGGTCCTGTGGTCTACTGGAGCCTTTTATTTATTGATGTAAAGAAAGATAACCACGCCACCTTCCGTATTCGCTCCATTTGCATGAGCGAGGGAAGATTAGGAGTGAAAATCAAACCAAATAAATAAATCCCTCTTTTTCCCTCTATTCACCTCCCCTTCACTTCCCAGACACACACTCACCCTTCTGCCATAATAAACACTTTGCAAAAAGTCGCAACAAAGTTTATTTTTCAGACAATCACTGCCAGACTATCCAGTGGATGTATGCTATATTAATCTCAAAGCTCAAAGAACGTTGTTTATTGGCTGCAAATGTTGGAAAGTAAAAGCTGCCCAACGTAACCATCGAATTAAACTGGTATAAACAACGTTGCTGTAAATGCACGCTTGTATATGCGAGCGGTGTATATGTACAGTATTTGAGAATAGAGTCATGTAGCAGCATCTTAGCAGCTTAATGTCTTCTGCAGGAGTTTGAAAGTCGCATATCCATTCACGAGCCTCAGGTTGGCATCTAAATGTGGTCCGGTTTCGCAGAAGGGAATCCAATCAGTTTCGCTTACTCTGAATGCCAGTTTCAATGTGTTTGAGTAGCAGCGCTAAATCTTTCGTCATGATTAGTGCCACCTTCTAATGTCTATCCATCACATTAGTCTCTCACTTTCCCCTGTTCGCGGTGTGCAGACACAGCACTAAATATCTTGGCACTAACACAAAATTGAATTGAGATTGTCTTTTAAATTCTAATATAATTTTGAATATGAATTGAATTTGATTTGAATTAAGGAATTCTTATTATCATGTTATTTTAATTTTATTTATATATTCATATTTTTCATGTTATATTTTATATATTATATATATCAGCCCTTCATTTATATTATATTATACATATTATTATTATATTTATATTATATATTATATTCATTTTAGTTTTAGTAATTTTGTTATTTGTTTCGGTAATTTTAGACTTTTTTGTTTTTATATATGTTTTTATTTAGCGTTAATTAATTTTTATTTCAGTGGACAGCTTCTAGCCATTGCGCCACAAAATGACAACGGTCAAATCCGTTGTAGACTCAGTGTTAAACTTATTTTTCTAATTTTCATTAAACGATGGATGGATGGATGGAATCATATTTAATACATTAACTTTAGTGGACCGTGATGGAAGAACTTCATTTCCCAGAATGCTTTGCTTGTGTTGAATTTTTTAAAAATGCAATTAATTTCCTGTGGGGTGGGGCCAATTTGATTCAAATTCATGCTCATTAATGAAAAGGGAGCCAGTTCAGTTATGTACAACTCTGACGTGGACACCAAGAGAAGGGGGACTTAAACGAGGCCACTGATGCTTTCATCCACCCATATGTGGGTGTGTGATAGTGTGTCAATAATAAACACACTTAAACACACTTGATCTGCGTGCTAAGGGCAGAGTTATGTTGACTGGAGGGCAGAGATGTTCGCAAACAGCCACAGTACAGTCAGGAGCAGCCCTGAGTGTGTGTATGTGCTCCTCCTCCTTCTCCAGGAGTCCTCAACGGGGCAGAAAATGGGCATGTGCTTGTGGTCCAGTGAAGCCCAGCCTCAGCTCAACTCTTGCACCGCTGCTCCGCTCTGCTTCCAGATGTGGCCTCAGCCGTTTTTTTCTCGTGTGGATTGAAATCAGCATTATGTCAGCTTTGCACTATCCTCTCTTCTCCTCTCCGTTCTCCTTTGCTGTCCTCTCCTCATTGTTTATGCAGCTCATTCGGCTAATGAACCAGTACAAGCACAAAGTGCATTTTATGAGAGAGATAGCCACATATTCACAGAGGACGTAAAACCCCACATAACAACAGCACAGATGGAACAGAGGCACATGACAGACAAGCCCCATTCAGAAAAAAATGAAAGTATGAGGACTGTGTCTATGTCACAAACAGACTCTGATTTTACCCACTATTGCTGTCTTTTTTTTTTTTTGTCTTTTTTTTTTTTTTTTCTTCTCTTGTCCACCTGTGTCCCAGCAGCAATTAAGGACCCTGGTGGTTCCAATCAAGGAATCACACGAATGGCTGAATGTGTTTATATTCAAAACTCTGAATATCTACTTTTGCATGTATATTTGTGTGTCAGTGAGCATAAATTAGGAGGTGAATTGAGAATGTGTTTTAAATTGTTCATTTTAAATCCTGAATTTGAATTTGAATAGAGTTAGCAAACAGGATGCAGAATTGTAATCTGAATTAGAATGTAGGTAAATAGAAATAAAGCTGTAATTCAAAGCAATTCATATAACTAACTAGAAAAGAAAAGTTTATGAAGACAAATTTTGAATATTGGCTGAACAAAGCCTTTGAAAGTTTTGAAAAAAAGTTTAAAATGCTTAAAAGTTTTAGGTTTATAGGACTTATGGAAAGACAGACAGACAATGTTTGAATGTAGATAATGTTTGAAATGCCACCTATAGACATTTTTGGTAACACTTTATTTCAGTGTCCTTGTTACACATAATAACGATACATTATGCATAATTACATGCAACTAATCCTAAACCAAAACTTAATCCTAACCCTATAGTTAATTAATATTTTTTAGTACTTAAATGTTTAATTGCACTGTAACAAGGACACCTTAAAATAAGGTGTTACCAATTTATTATTTTTTATTTTATATATTTCATTACAATTAACGTTTGTGGACCAGAGAGGAACTTCATTTCCCAGAATACATTACTTGTGTTAGATTTCTTTGAATTACAATACAACTTCCTTTTACTGTGAAAATTACAGTAAAAACTGTAATATTGTGAAACATTATTACAATTTAAAAATAAATTTTTGCTACTTTAATATATTTTAAAATGTAATTTATTCCTGTAATGGCAAAGCTGAATTTTCAGCATCATTACTCCAGTCTTCAGTGTCACATGATCCTTCAGAAATCATTCTAAAATGCTGATTTGGTGCTCAATAAATATTTCTTATTATCAGTGTTGAAAAAAGATGCTGCTTAATATTTTTGATGAATAGAAAGTCCAAGGAACAGCAGTTATATAAAATAGAACATTTTTGTAACAATGCAAAAGTCTTTAAAGGGTTAGTTCACCCAAAAATGAAAATTCTGTCATTTATTACTCACCCTCATGCCGTTCCACACCCGTAAGTCCTTCGTTAATCTTCGGAACACAAATTAAGATATTTTAGTTGAAATTCGATGGCTCTGTGAGGCCTCCATAGGGAGCAATGACATTTTCTCTCTCAAGATCCATAAAGGTACTAAAAACATATTTAAAACAGTTCATGTAAGTACAGTGGTTCAATATTAATATTATAAAATGACAAGAATATTTTTGGTGCGCCAAAAAAAAAAAAAAAAAAAAAACGACTTATATAGTGATGGCCAATTTCAAAACACTGCTTCAGGAAGGTTCAGAGCATAATGAATCAGCATGTCGAATCAGCTGTTCGGAGTGCCAAAGTCACGTGATTTCAGCAATTTGGCTGTATGACTTGTATGACAATTTGGCGATCTGAATCGTGATTCGACACGCTGAACTCCGAAGTTTCCTGAAGCAGTGTTTCGAAATCGGACATCAATAAATAAGTCGTTATTTTGTTTTGTTTTTTGGCGCACCAAAAATATTCTCGTCACTTTATTATATTAACATTGAACCACTGTGCTCACATGAACTGATTTAGATATGTTTTTAGTACATTAATGGATCTTGAGAGAGGAAATGTCATTGCTCCCTATGCAGGCCTCACGGAGCCATCGGATTTCAACTAAAATATCTCAATTTGTGTTCCGAAGATTAACGAAGGACTTACGGGTGTAGAACGGCATGAGGGTGAGTAATAAATGACAGAATTTTCATTTTTGGGTGAACTAACACTTTAAGTCTTAGCACTTTTAAAAGATGTATTCATTAATTTTTTTTAAAATAAGAAATCTTACTGACCCCAAACTTTTGAACAGTAGTGTAGGTGTAGGTATAGATGTAGATATAGATGTAGGTCAGTTTATTAGGACAGCTTTACCCTATACGATAGAAGGAAAAATAAGAGAGAGAACACTTAGATATATCTCACTTCTCTGTTCATACAGTATATCTAAAAGCTTCTGTTCTGATTGTTCTGATTTTGTATTTACCAACATTACTGCTTGTATTTGCCATCACATTTTATCTTCTCAAGTGGGTTTATTTCCTCCAGAGGAGACCTTTGTGCTGCACTGTACACTCACAAAGAAACAAAGAGCGATATCTCATAAAACATAACAGAATTACAGCCTGAATGAACACACACATACACAATCATACATAAATATGAGCCACACACACATTCTCTCCCTGGGTTTTGCACTCATGCAGGGCCTTTATGGAGAGACATGAGTAAAACCAAATCAATACAGAAGGCCATACTGATGAAGAATGAATCTGAAAGTGATTATATCTGTAAACAGTGATCAATACGGAAGCTGTTGAGCAGAGTGCGAGATAAAACCAGCCTCGATAAATTCTCCATCACTTCACTGTCCTTCACTGGAGCTTAATAGAATCAGTATGCAATCACAGCGCCAAAGTCATTTTCAACAATATGTTTTACTATCACTGTCACCGATTGAAAGCAGTTCACTCGTTTTACGTTTGAGAAAGCGTAGTTGCTAAAGGCAGATCGTTGTTTATATGCTTTGCATGATCTGTTGTTATTTCTGGTAAATGGTCATCGTCTGACTGCTCGTCTCTATCTCTCCTCCGTTTCTCTCTCGACCTGTCTGCGGTGCTGTGATTCGGGTGAAGATGGTGGAGTCGTGACAGATCAGGGCATTCAGGCTGGTGACATTCCTCCTGGCGAGCAGATCCATCCTGGGCCGGGGGTGAAAAATGCAGCGCCGCGCTGCTGCTCAGCTGCAGATGAATGGAGCTATCTGTCTTGTCACGAGGGGTCGGCGGGAGAGGTTACAGCCCAACTGTACCTGGTCTCCGGTGCTGACGCCTGCACGCCGCTTTCCTTTACAAGGGAAGGAACAGAAAAAAAGAAGAGAGGGAGGGAGAGAGAAACCAATCCTGCCCCATCAAGCACTTCTTCAGTCCCTCCAGAGCTCATCTCACTTCCCATCATCCCGCAGTCCTGCTGCCCTGAGAGCAGGCTTTGACACATCTATATGTTTTTCCCTCTGACCTTTCAACGTCCTTTCTGTCAGCGCCTGTAAACCATAAGCTGATGTATGAGGGCAATTTTTAGCGGTGCCACTTGTATCTGAGTGATTGCGCAAACTTTACATTTGGGGGGCCTGCCACCCTGCCACCTCCTCAACATCTCTTTATTTGCTTTGCTTGAGATTGAGGCAGAAGGGAAGGAATAAAAAAAGCAGAAAGGGGAGGGGGCGGTGGAGTCCATTCTCAACAACCCCCAGGCAACAGGCCTGCACTTTATCAGTCCAGCTAGCTGAGCCCCCAGGCCAGGCCTGACCAATCACACCTCAGAAGCACATATTTGAACAAACAGACCCTTCATATGGAGAAACCGGAGAAATGCTTAACTTTCATTGAAATACTGATCCCACATATTAATATCTCTAATGCATCTAATCTAGTGTTTTTCAAATGTGGGCCGAAAGGGGGGTTAGCAACAATTTATAAAAACTTTTTCGCAGTTTTTTAAATGTGCAATTAAAAAAAAGTTTAGTTAACATGCTAACTTAATTTCTATCATGACAACTCTCTGAAGATTTTTAGCATGGTAATGGATTAGACAATGTTAATGTATTTGGTCTTGACAGAAGAACTTGCTACTGCTAATACATATGCTGATATGCTTCTGTGCATAAGACATACATAATATACACAAATATATATAATTACCCATAGCAGATCTATACAGGTGGAGCTGGGGAAGTTGGAGGGTTTCAGAGGAACTTTGAAGGCATGCTGCAAACCGTTACAGTGAATGCTAGCCAGCCATTTAAGTGTTGTGAGCAGCTCATTGGCTGCAGATGCGACATAAACCAATGCAAAGTAGTTAAAGCTGTGAATATAATCAGTTTGCGTTAAGGACCCATCAGCCTGCGCCATCTAGAGTTTCATGACAGAACTAAGCATATATTAGTTTTATTTTAAAAATTATTGTAAAGTTCTAAAAATACAGGTACTATAGATAAGTAAATAGTGGGTTAGGGAAGAGAATGCTGTTAATTTAAATATTTTCCAGATAATATTTAGATAATTTGCTACAATGACAAAATAAAAGCCAATTATTTAACTGAGGAAATGATAATATCCTACTTAATATTTTTCACATACAGTATATATGTAATTAAAAATTTCTTCTAAGGGGAGTTCTTTACAAGGGGATCATCGTATTTGTGCGTCCTTGGTAAAAAGGGTAACACTTTACAGTAAGGTTTCATTAGTTAACATTTAGTTATCATGTCTGTGAAGTTTCAGCTCAAAATACCCCATAGATTTTTTTAAATACATTTTTTTAACTGCCTATTTTGGGGCATCATTAACAATGCACTGATGTACACTCGGCTCCGCCCCCTTAAATCGCGTGCTCCCTGCCACACGAGCTGTCGACTATATTACAGCGCATTTACAAAGTTCACACAGCTAATATAACCCTCAAATGGATCTTTACAAGATGTTCATCATGCATGCTGCATGCATGCTTCGAATTATGTGAGTAAAGTATTTATTTGGATGTTAAAGTTTTATTCTGAGTGAATTTGAGGCTGTCCTCCGTGGCTAATGGCTAATGCTACACTGTTGGAGAGATTTATAAAGAATGAAGTTGTGTTTATGCATTATACAGACTGCAAGTGTTTAAAAAATGAAAATAGCGACGGCTCTTGTCTCCGTGAAAACAGTAAGAAACGATGGTAACTTTAACCTCATTTAACAGTACATTAGCAACATGCTAACGAAAGACAATTTACAAATATCAGTAAAAATATCATGCTATCATGGATTATGTCAGTTATTATTGCTCCATCTGCCATTTTTCGCTGTTGTGCTTGCTTACCTAGTCTGATGATTCGGCTGTGTGCAGCTCCAGACGTTAACTGGCTGCCCTTGTCTAATGCCTTTTATAATGTTGGGAACATCATGGGCTGGCATTATGCAAATATTGGGGCGTACACCCCGACTGTTACGTAACAGTCGGTGTTATGTTGAGATTCGCCTGTTCTTCGGAGGTCGTTTAAACAAATGAGATTTATATAAGAAGGAGGAAACAATGGAGTTTGAGACTCACTGTATGTCATTTCCATGTACTGAACTCTTGTTATTCAACTATGCCAAGGTAAATTCAATTTTTGAATCAAGGGCACCTTTAATGTTAATTTCAACATTTACTAATACAGTATGGAAATCAAATGTTGTATTTGTTAACATTAGTTAATGCATAATGCACTGTGAACTAACAATGAACGACTGTATTTTTATTAACTAATATTAGCCCAAATTAATAAATACTGTAATAAATGCATTGCTCAATGTTAGTTTGTTACTTTAACTAATGTTAACAAATAAGACCTTATTGTAAAGTGTTACCTTAAAAAAAAGTTTAAAAACCTGCTCTAATCTGATTGAATGAGCATCATAAGGCTGTAACTATGTTTTCTCTTGCTTTAGAGTAGTTCTCTTGTTTGAACAAATGTCTGCTACTATCACAGTACACTGTAAAATGTTTTTTTTTTTTTCAAAGTTGTAAAAAAAGATTATTTCAGTACGTTTTAAAAGAAAATACTATTTCTAATTCAAAATTATATGATTTACTCAGTATGTTACTTGCAGATTCTTTGTAATTATTTGTGAAATTTACTAGCAATTCTGAGTGAAAATTGTTTCGGCAATTTTTGCCATGACTCTCAGAGATATTCTATTTCTTATTTGTCTACAATCTCCTAGCAGTGTCAACCATAATCCCAAAAATAAATGATGCTGTTCCTCTCCTGACCTGTGGTCGATGCTGCAGAAAACTTGTGTGCACAAGCTTCACAGTGTCCCATTATCCTCAGTGTTTGCCACTGTGAACACTTTCTGGTGACATATGTTTACTGTCACATCCTGAACACTCAGGTCAGCTGCCTCTCTACTCTTCTCATCACAAACTCTGACAGCCTAACAAAGCAGTCATTAGACAGCCTCTCAGACACGACTAGCGCACCCTCTTTACTTTAGGGAAGACTAGCATAACAAAAGAACAAGCAGAGAGTATCTTCCCAAAACATACTCTTTCTTTCTTTCTTTCTTTCTTTCTTTCTTTCTTTCTTTGCTTTCTTGCTTTCTTTCTTTCCTCCCCTGCTTCTTGGTCTTCATATTTATAATTTAGCATTATGACATTTTAATTTGTGCAACTTGAAAATAGCACTTTCAGTGGTATAAATATGGAGTGCCACTCCTGTGAGAAAAGCCTTTATACTTTAGTAGGTTAAAACTAATACAAACAAAACTGGAATTATTAATTATAAAAAAGGAAGGAGAGAAAGGCGAAATCCCTACATTTCAATATCATTTGCATTTCGATTTCGAGTCGGATTTTCAGCAACTTGACTGTTTTCCCTCCTCTTGCGTTCTCTCTAATATCTTGCAGGATCAAAGGCTTTCATTAGGTTTAACTCCTCCAAGCATTGTTTGCCTCCCAGGACTACAACAAAGTTCCCTCAGTGTGCCAGATTCAGAAGAATAAAGAATTAGTTATTCCTGGACTAATTTGACATCAAACAGTGGAGAGTAAGATAAAAGTGACAATGGTGACTGGGGAAGATTGGCCATATGTTTCCACAGGCACCCAGGGCAGTGAAGCTCACACTCTCACACCTAAAAAAAAACACACCTTTTGCATGAAGATGATGGCTGCTAATAATAATTATTATTAATAACAACAATAATTTTATTATCAATAATAATTATTATTTATTATTAAATTGTTGTTGTGTAAAGACTTACTTATTTTATCAGGCTTTCTGCATTTGATTAGGTCTGATAAATGTGAGTGATTTGCTGTAGGATGGATGATTTATTGGTGTTGTGCTTTGTTGTTATTTTATGTTTGTTTTATGCTATGTACAGCACTTTGGTCCATTTTCATGGTTTTGAAAGTGTTTTATAAATAAATGTTGTTGTTGTTTTATTATTATTAATATTAAGTTTTCAAGTATTTAATATTAACATATATACTACTACTAATATTCATCATCATCATCATCATTGCATATTTAATAATATTTAATAGTAATATTTTCAGTCAAATAAATATCTCACGTTTACATTTTATTCCCATCTTTTTTTAATATTAAATCCCTGCCAACTCCCAGAGAGTAATGAATTAAGATATCTTATATGTCCAGGATATACTGTGGATATCTCTGTGGAATCGCACCTTTATTACAGCCGGCTGGATGAAATCTTCATTCAGCTCCCTTCATTCACTTAGCTGCCATTCTTACAGTCCTATAAAATAATTATATCCTAGAATTACAGGTTTTTAATCTGAGGCATTTGCAATTACTCATTGAGATAAGTTGTCTTAATATGATCTGTCTGCTTTGAATAACTTGGTTTACGTTCTTGATCCTGGTATCATTGTGGTCCTGGTGTTCCCTACATTATGGGGACCAAATGTCCCCACAGGCCACAGCTGAAGGAAGAGCACATGTTCACAGGGGTGTGTATCCTGAGGACAGTTTTTAGGACCCAGGTCTCCTTCAGACTCACCTCAGCCTTTACCTTCCTCTGAGCAAAACACACACAAAACTCCTATCATGAAGTGCATGCACACACACACACACATACTCACATGAGCACAGGTCAAACCTTGTTTAGACTACATAACCGTCAATCATAACATTTCTGTAAAGAGAAGCATTTCATCTGTCTCTGACTCTAAGAAGTGAAGTGTGCAGATTATTATTTTCTATACTTTGTAAAATGACTGATCATGGAGAAAAAGCTGAATGAGTTCAAATGAGCAGTCGGAGAAATAATTACCTGAATTCTCATAGTGTAATTTTCTGTAATCGTCAATAATACGAGATCTCGGGAGCCCTACTGCTAGGCTAGACTAAATAATTGTGATTTGATTCAATGTCACTTCCTATAGATATAGATCTTTCTCTTTAAGAGGCCAGTACCTGACAAAAAGCTTAAAGATTAATTTGCATAATGAAGTTTGACAGGAAAATGATTTAATTACAGAATTTTTGAACTGCTTCCCTCAATCTCCCTCACTCTCATTCATAATCAGATTTATACACACACATACACAAACAATTAACAGATGGTATCACAGACAAAATTGCAAATGTACTCCTGTTAACCTCTACCAGTCTTTCTGCTGTTGTGAAACCGCCACTGTATATTTATATTTTTCCCCATGTCTTTTTTTTTTTTTTTTAATGTTCTGGATACGCATGTATGCAGGATCCAAATGCCAGAAAATTGGCTTGTGTGAGTAAATAAACATAGGAACTGCAACATTGCATGAACTCTTGTTGATGTTGTGCAAGTTTAAAATCAAATACTTTTGTGTGTTATAACAATTTTAGGAGGAACATTTACCATCAGATCAGATTTTGATCTATTACATCAAGAGATGACACATTTGGAATATTTCTCACTGTAAGCCACCAAATAAAAATATTGTTACCACAAATATAATAAAAAGCATCTAAATAATTACTAAAATATATATTTGAATAAAAGTTTCATGCAAAATATCCTAATATTACAGTTTTATGTGTAGTTCATTTATGGCCTGTACATTTTCTCAATCCCATCTCCATCTGAAGGTGTGGCCAAAAGTAAATTTCGGACCCTGTGTGTATGTTGTGCGGCACAAAGAGACTGAGATGGTAGGAAAGCTGGAGAAGAGACACAGAGTGCAGAGGAAGTGGGGTAAGTGGAGGTGTGGAGGGGCGTAGAGGGGAGGGCACGGGGGCAGAACAGTCATCAGATGAGGAAGATGATGGGCCGCATCCCCACGAGCTGCCAGATGGCACAGGATCAAAACCTCCAGAGGGGAGTAACAAACACAAATATTTGTTCGCATGCTGCTCCGAAACAGAAACGCATGCAGACAAGCATACAAAAACACACACATGTGCACAGACGCAGACAAAAGCCACATTTCCCTCGTGTCTCGCAACAAAGTCGTCTGTCAATCTATCACAGTATATCTTGAGTCTTTCATTGTAGACAACCGCCTGGTTTTGTTTATCTATCTTACAGTCATATTTCCCTCTCCATCTGTATCTATCACTTCTTTAGGATGTTTAACATAACCCCCCTCCCCCCACCCCCAATTCTTTTGAATATTCACATCAGTCGCATAAATTGCGTATAAAAATAAGTCTCAAACATATAAAATGAGTTACGGTTACCTCATTTCCTATACAGTTCACTTCTCAAGGCCACATGAGTCACTTTCATAGTTTCGCACATTAGCATATTCAAAGTTCAGCTGGAGGGATTGGTCATTCCCACAGAGACCTGGTCTGGCCGACGCTCCTGCCCGTGAACTTGGCTGCGCATAAGAATAACGTCTATGAATATAAATCATGTTGATTTTGTTTGTGTCTCATCAATGCAGACACCCTTAGTTCAAAGACCCCCGGTCCGTGCATCTTCGTGGGTGCAGATTCGACGATTTCCTCTTTCCTGCAGAAACCTGTCCCGGGCCTGTGATAAGTTGGACAGAAATTCATGGGAGATTACCAGACGGGTCTGCCAAGCGCCGCGGCAGCACCCGTAATAGATACGCTTCGGCTCTAAATCCTAAAAGGCCCCGCTACATCTGTCAAGCACGCCCTGAGAAGTCTCCCCCAGTTCAGATGTTATCACCACTACGCCTGCATCAAAAGATTTAGTGTCCACCCTGGAGGATGGTTATGTAGCACAGTTTGCAGGGCAACACAACAAGTCGGCCAGACCTGGGGGAGAGTGGGGAAGGAGGAGTAGAAAAAGAGGGTGGGTTGAAGAAGAAAGATAACCTGGAGATAGCACACACAAAAAAAGGCTGCTGGAGGAAACGGGGAGGGAGGATGAGAGAAAAACGGTGGCGGCATATAGTACAGTACTCCCCCCTTCGCCCTCATCTGTCCAACTGCCTCCTTTTCTCCACCACCACCAGGAGAGAGAGAAGCCAGGTCCACTAGACCAGCGAGAGACATAAAACAGCAGAATAGAGGTAGCGCGAGAGTGGAAGAGAGAGATAAGGAGAAGAAAAAGGGAGGAATAGAGACAGAGAGATAACAGAGTTTGCCTCTGTGTGAGTCTGTAAGTGCCAGATAGAGCGGGCGATAGTGTGTGTGTGTGTGTGTGAGCGTGTGTGAGATGGCAGCTCTCTTTCCCCCTTTTCTTGGACTCCAGCTCGACTTTAATCTGTAGCCTTACCAGATCATTACAGGGCTACTAGGCCTCTGGGAGCTTGGGGAAAAAACTGACACGAGCTGTCTTCTCCTCTACCCAGCACTGCTTCATCTGGGCTCTATTAAAAAATTTAAAGAGCCTCCAGCAGGTTCTTAGCCCTGAAAATGGACAGTATCCAAGGAAGAGCGCAAGAGGGACCGAAGCCGGGGGGGGGGCTTGAGAGTCAGGCTGCGGCCTGAGCGAGCGCGAGCCCAGACAGCTGCACCCAGACCGGGGGAAGGCCCGGCGCGGCTCCCGCTCGGCCCGTCTGCTCCGCGCTGCCGTAAGAAAACATGATTATATTATTATTTCAGGGTCTGCTCCTCGGCACACGGACGGAGGCGAAGGGGAGGGGGTTGAACGGCGAGGCATTTAGGGGATTAGGATACGCACCATCCCCACGGGTCAGCTGCTAATCAGAACCCTCACGAGATTTCACCAAGATTTTCTCCTTATGAATAATTTCACCAAAGGCAGGGAAAACGGGCACATTATTTAGAGAGGGAGAGAGTCTTTTGATGTATTTTTCCCTGAATAAGCACGGGTACTCGAGGATTTCTAGCCCTTCAGAGCAACAGGGACTGGCTTATTAAATGCTCCTGCCGCAATGCCTGCGAGCTAGCCGAGATTAATATCAGCGTAACCTGTTACTTAATTCATTATGGGGATACAGGCTAATTTGATTTGATATTATTTTAATAAAGTTCTGTGATATATAAGATTGTTTCAGGCTATCAAAATAATTTTCCAGTTATTACAGTTATTCAACCAAGTCCTTTGATAGCAGCAGTTGGTCCTGGCCTGTCCTGAATACATTAAGCCTTGAATGATTCATCGCTGCTCAGAAATGTTAAGCTGGAGGAGCGATGTGTTGATGTGCTGATGTTTTCCGCTGCTCTTTGCGAGGGGGGAAACGAGAAAAAAGAGGTATAGGGTATAGAGGGAGTGAGGAAATAAAGAGGAAAATATTTCCGCACGCACCGGGCTTGTACGTGTCATCGACGTGTCTCATTTTCAAAGGCTAATCTCTCATACGACATAGCGCTATGGGTGCCTGAAAAAAAAAAAAAAAACGGTTCTTTTGCTCCCCTTTTATACATTTGGAGTGCCATCGTTCATTATTAAAGGTCTCTGCCGTGTATCGTTGTAGCCGTGGCGCTAAGACCGGATGAGCCGCGACCAACACGTGCCGTAGAAAATGTGTCTCCTCCGTGCGGGGGGCTTGTAAATCGATGCCATATAATCGCTCGGTCTGCAACGCTATATGTTAATTCAGCGAGTCATGCTGACTGCAGGCTTTTAAAATATGAAATGCTTGGTATGCTATTAAGATTTCCATTAAAAACCGTGAGTGTGGAGGGGCCAGTCTCACACAGTACTTGATTTCTCAGTAACACTGTATTTTACAGTGTCTGTGTCATATTCAGTTACATAATATAATTACTGTACTACTACTACTACTACTAATAATAATAATAATCAACACAGATTATTCTTATTTTTCGTAGTATAATTAGTAGAGGTAGTACATGTTCATACAATTTTGCATTTGTTTATGTTTTAAGCACCAGTTCTTAAAGTGGCTTGTTGCAAAAAATCAGTCAGCAGAGATCATTTGTTGAAAAAAGACTCTTTGTTTGTTAACTTTATCATAGAGAATTATCCAGACATTGATTTGCATAATTGTGAAGGAAGGCTCAACGATGTTCCTCATTTTGATATTTTTTCTTCACATTTACTGTGTTTCAGTCACAAATGAGTGTTGTGTGTCTGTGTTGAGTGTGTTGGGGTGCAGGGCTGAAGGATCAGAGCCACCGAGCCCTTAAAGCTCTCCGTCTGGAGAGAGAGACAGAGAGGAAATGGCTGCTATTAAAGAGTCTGCAAGGGTCTGCTCTGAGTAAAACAACACTCACATTGTCTGACCCTGTCTGTGATCTTTTAGACCTTTCTGTTTCTTTTTGCACAGAGACTATACCCACATAACCTGCCAGCATGGGAAAGCACACCATTCAGTCTGAAAGCAGCTCTCCCTGCAAAGAAAGAAAAGATAAAGAGCACAAGAGAAACTCAAAGGTAACTCAAAATGTAAATGTGAAATGTACGTGCGCTTATTTAACTTGTGCCTTTTGTTTGTTTTTAGATTTTAAGCTATGGACAATTACAAGTCTTTGGGTCAAAGGTCGGCTTGTAACACTTTACAGCAAGGTTGTATACTGTGGCACTGCTGGTTACCCATCACGCTTTGTGTCTCAGGTCAAATCAGAGCAAGTTTGGAGCCCGTACACATGGAGACGCGTTTAGCTGCGTACGTAAAATTTTCGTTTCGTCCAGACAGATACAGCGTTTTGGGAGCCTAAAACCGCTATTTTTTTTAAACCGGTTCCCAAAGTGGATCTGAAAACGACACCCTTACGTTTCCGTGTACAGCCAATCCGTATATATTTTGTGAAACAATGATGTCATCACCCCACATCTCGACCCTAGTCAGACACCGCTACGTCACGTAACAGCAACAACAACGGTGTGATTTTTTTTTTCCCAAAGCAGTTCAGTGGAAATCCCGCCTGAGCCGATTCTAAACATTTCATTGGCCACGATTGCCTACACCCAACCCTGATCCCTAAACCTACCCATCACTGTAACCTGAACCATTTGGGGGGAAAATCACGCACAACAACGCATGTTCCAAGTCTTCTTTTCCATTTTTAGTGCATCTCTGTGGCAGAATTATGATGCCGTGTTTAGGGGATTTTTTTTAGAATGAGGGGAAAGAAAGTTCGGATAGGGAAAGCTCTGGCTACGTGTGGATGTGGCCTTGATCTGATTACTCACTAGGGTTATAAACATTTGTGAAACGGGTATAAAATGATATTTATACACTAGATGCAGATTTTGCTATAACATTGCATGTAATGATGTTTGTTATCATTGTTGAAATGTATAGTCCATAGTCCAATATTTGGTATTTAGTTGTGTTACCATCTACACTTTCCATGTGACTTTATAGAATCACAACAATAAAGCTATACTAAATGTAATGAGTAATGCTAAAGTTTATATTATTAACATTAATTAATGGAATTGGTGACATTAAAGAATAACAAACAATTATTAGTCCCTATGGTAACTTTCATTAAATAAGCTGTAGAAATTCCACTGAAAAAACAAACAAACAGTGATTTCACTTTGAAACTGTCCTTGGCAATTGATTTAAAAGAAAAGGAAAAATTACTAAACTGACCAAATACGATTTAAGAAGAACTACGTCCAAAGAAAAGCATTCCTCTGTGAAGAACAATAAAATATATAGTTATTTTCCTAAGTCATTCTTTGAGAGAAGAATTTTCCATGGCAAGCATCATTGATATTGCGGCTGATTTTCTCTCTCTTTATTTGGGTCAGGTCCAAAGTGTTACTGACCGCAGAGCCATTCGTCACTGGAAGTCTTTGTTTGTTCACCTCCCTCATGGATTACTCTATTGAGTAAAGTCCTCACCTGGGCCTGCTTTAATGGGCAGCGAGATCACCTGAAGCTCCCACTGAGGGGCTGTCTGTCATTGCACATGCCTGACTTCTGTAGTGTTTGCTGATTTATTTCAAGAACAGTGCCTGTACGTTGTTTTTGTTCTTTTCAGTCACAGATTTAGCAGTAAGAAAGAATTCCATTTACAGAAATTACAGAAAGCAACAATCTAAGCGCATTCAAGTAAACAATAGAAAAATGAAAGTTCAACATTTTGGTTTCTAAATGTGTAATTTGTTAGAAAATAGATGTGCAATCTTCAAAAAGAAAGATGCAAAGTGCCCCTAATGCAACCTGGTAGAGCAATGTGTCATTCCTCTCTCCTCTGTGCATGCGGTGGCAGGTGATAAAGCACTTTTACAAGCTGCAGTAAAGCGCCACTTGTATGCGGCCGGATAGGGGAAGATGGTGGCGTCTTTTATGTACTATTATAATATTATTTTTGGTTTTGCATCCATATTTATTGCGTCTCTGTGTCCTTCACCCAAGGCGCTGCAGTTATTGCGTGCAGGGATTGCATTGTAAAAACCTAACGCAGGCACACCATTGGGACAGGGGGACGTGGACTGTCACCGCACACGCTGCCACACAGGTTTGTGTGCTTACCGCATCATATAATTGGCCCCCTGTGAGAGACCCCGCTTTAATAAGAGAGGAAAGGAAGGTTACAATAGCACTGATGGGCACTGGTGCTGACCTCACTGGAATGGGCCATCTGAAAAAATCTGCGTAGTGCTTTCATACTTTAATACGGTTGCTCAATATTCTATGAACTGCTTATACAAAAATGTGTTTTAACTCCAAAATCTTTTTGCTGGGAGTGATAGTGGAGTAATAAAGAAGTTATTGACTAAATGATATCGATTGTCTAGTCCCCGGGCATAGAGTGCTGACCTTGGAATACCTCCATGCCTTCTTCCTCCACACTGGCCACTCAATAATATATTATTTTATACATTTAAGCAGAACAACAAATAGCTGCACAGTACAAGGTGAGGAATTGCTGGTAAATTTTTCATGGCTATTTGCCTGTAGGAATTTGGCAGCCCTGTGTGACGGGTGATTAAAATCGGTGTTCAGTCAAGACTTGATTAGGGGTTGCCATTCAACTGCAAGAAGAGAGAAAAAACAAAAAAAGGAAACAAAAAGGAAAACAAGAGGAGGAAAGGCACAGTGTTTTTCTTCGACTAAATCAGATAATGACCTTGAAGACTGGGCGGCAGGAATGGTAGCGTTAACTACTTTCAAACTAAAGCCTGATTTATTCGCAAGGTTACCACCAGAAACAATGGCCATTGATTTGGCCGAGGTAATTGCTGTGCTTAGACGCAATTGGCAGGACCTTTGTCCTGGGGGTGGAGATGGTTGTTGGGGGAGTGCTAAAAGCCTTAATAAACCAGCTTTCATCCCTTCAAAAAAAAAAAAAAAAAAAAACTGCTTGTGTATATATATATATATATATATATATATATATATATATATATATATATATATATATATATATACATCATTCCTTTGATCACATCTCTAAAAAATACACATCCTGAATGAGGTCAAACTACAATGGCATTAGCTAGGTCTGTTATGCCGCCATTGCAAAACCAAGATTGATATGTTTTTACTCTGAAAAAAGCTTTTGCAAGAAGTAGTATTGCTTTAGTCTGATTGAAATTAAACTTTAAAGTCCATGTAAACACACATACTTATGAGATGCGATAGAAGTCGTATGGATCACAGATGAACAGAAAACATTTTTGGGAAAAGACTGTGCCATCCTTTAATTCAGGTATAGAACTGGTGTTGTCCACCCTTGTTTGCATGTTGTTGATGATGATGTTGTTGGTTAAGATTTGATATTAATCCAGATCCAACTCAAACTGTAACATAACAGGCATTTAAATAGAAAAGATTGCATGGCAGCAAATGCGAATAATAAATTATCATTGCTTTACCTAATGCAGCAAAATCCTGCATTTGGCCTAGGCCCAGTTCCAGAATCAAATCACTGAGGGTGCTTCTGAAATTAGTGAGCCTTAATGTGCATCTATTTCGACATGACATATATTTTTGTTCAGTCCATTTTTAGAGTTATCACTATGTCAATCATTGCAATTTCAAGAGTAATTTTGCAGTTTTTGCCTATTTTTCCTGAAACTTTGTAGCATGTATGTGGCCACTGGTCAAGCATGAAAAATAAAAGTTGCATTCAAATTCTGAATGGATTAAATGTTACCTATAAAGCGTGCAGAGAGCGCTCCCTTTACATTGACTCAAAAACTGTCATTCATCTCAGTTCTCACAAAGTTCCTGATTGTCCATTGTGTTTGAGAAATCAACAGATATTGTGATTGGCTACACTGCTCGATGCTCCAAAAACACATTGTAAATAGAAACCTTAGACAAACTCAGGAGCACAAACACAGATACACAATGGATCATTTACCAAATCTGTTTCACCAATAGAGTGCAACAGTTGGTTTCTGGAAGTAAAAACATTCATTTTCTCCATAGGGAAATTGATTTTGAATGATAACTTATAAGCCTTTAAAGACAGACCTACTGTGAGCTACGAGGTTGTTAATCCATGGTATCTGCTTCTGCTGTCAGCCCACATTATTTCAGCTTATTTTTAAAATAATCGTGTTTAACAGCAGAATTCTAGGTGAAAAAACTATATTACCCATGATGCCTTACAGAAAATTAGGTAACACTTTAGTATAGGGAACACATATAAACTATTAACTACGACTTTTTCCTCAATATACTCCTAATTTACTACTTATTAATAGTTAGTAAGGTAGTTGTTAAGTTCAGGTATTGGGTAGTATTAAGAATGTAGAATAAGGTCATGCCGAATAAGACATTAATATGTGCCTTATAAGTACTAATAAATAGCCAATATTCTAGTAATATGCATGCTAATAAGCAACTAGTTAAAAGAGCCTAAAGTAAAGTGTTACTGATAATTACACCAATCAGAGAGTTGAAAAAAGCAACACATGCCAAAATAGCTCTTTAGCTCCAGCCCACTCCCATTAAGCCCTGGGAATGATGTATCAAGTCGATGTCTCCACGCTCTCAAAATACTGAAATGTTAGTATATACTGTATATGCATATTTTGAAATAAACTTAAAATACATTGTCTTTATGTATATAATCAACATTTGTAAATGAGTATATTTTTCTATTGTTTTTAATTTGATTATGCTGTTTGCAGTGCTTCATGGGATTCTTTCCCTCACTAAAGCCCTCAAGTAGACAGTCTTTTACCTTTGTCTTTTGTGTCTGATGGCCGAAAATCACAGTTTGTAGTGTTGTGATTCACGTCGTAGTTGATTGGCTTGGTTCATGGCTTATAACTCTTTAACGTAGACCTTTTTAAAATTAATGGGAAAAATACTTCTGGAACCAGCGGCACTGAAAAAGTGGGCGGGCACTGTTGCACTTTATGCTATTATTACGAAGAAAACTGATCCTAGACCAGCAGTTATGGGCAGCTTTTCCCTCTAAAAGCAATCAGATGCAACAGCAGTCAGTTCTTTGCATGAGAAAATTCTGTGCTAGTCTCAAATCTGTGGCCGGGGGAAAGAATAAGCCTAGCCCAGCTTTACACACACTCCACCTATGACAAGGCCGAATTCAAATCTTTTCAAATCTTCTGTTGCCTTTCATGTTTATTCATAGGAGGTTATGTGTTTGTCCTGCATCAGCTGATGCAAATTATGCTAGTGATGCCCGGCATTTGGGTGGCACTTACTAACGTCGCGGCCTGGGGCTTGATGTGATACGTCCTCTATCTTTTCTTATCTCCCACTGGGTCAGGCTGTGTCCGGAGCACCTTTCTTCTTTCTCTGGCCTAGATTCTGTTCTCCCAGCACAGCAGCTGGCAAACCGAGTGCACGGTCCCTGGCAGGGAAGAGCTCCTCATTTGAATCAATTATACATACTCTTCTCCTGGAGTCAGCCTGCATATTTCATGCGCACAGAGGATATTTTATGAGTTAATGTGTCCAGTTGACATGTTGCTGAAAGCTGTGGCCTGTCCCCTTCATTGCCTCCCGATTTGGATCTGAAGTCAACACGCAAACACTCTCATGCCCTGGGCGGCACAGCACACATACAAGTAAACGCACACACATACATACAGATAGCTTAGCTCCTTCTGCCTTAATGCCTGGAGTATGTCTGTGAAAAGCATCACATGCAACACAACTAAAAGCAGGTACACACTTATTCTGTGTGTGTCGTATTTCCAGTGGATCAAATCTGCTGTTTGTTATGTCAACGCCCCTGTTTTGGCTGAAAGAGAATAACTTACTCAGCTTTTGCAGCATTAAAGTGTTTCTCTTTTCTCTTGTTCTCTTTCCTTTGTGTTTGGGTCTAGTGCCGCTAGCTGTTGTTTCACTGTTTTTCACATACTCATGTTCTCTCTCTCTCTCTCTCTCTGACTTTTCAGTAAAGAACTTTAAGTATTTGTTAAATTAATGAGAGATTTTAAGTTGTGGCGACTTGACATTTTATTTTTTTTTATTTTAAGTTATTTAAATCAGTAAATGATTTAAAAAACACATTACCTTCATGTTTTCAAGTTCTACAAATGCCTCATTTATTTATTTATTTTTTTTTAATGTAGAACATTAAATCAATTTTGAAAACTATGTTAATAAGCATTATTATTTCTGAGATTTTGTTGGTTAGATCTGTGAGTTTGTCTTTTCTGAGAGTTGCATAAATAAACAAATAAACAAAATGAATGCGTAAAACGCCTCTCCACATTCATCCGTCTTTCTCACCCTTGGACCAGCTTGTTCAGGAGGTGTTGCCAGCATCTGCCATTTTTGCATAATGCGCAAGGTGTTTGGAAAGGGGTCTGTTCTTGGATGGTACAAATTGCTTTTTTGACCTAGTAATTAACTTGGTAAGACGCAAGGAAGAGCTCAGTGATGAAGCTTTGTGGCCAGATTTTAACATGGCTGCATAAATTATCATTTATGAAACCATAATGCCCTGTTGCAATGTCCTGAACCCATCAGAAGACACAACCGTATAATGGATGGGGTGTGTGCAGTGTTGCTGCACATCTGTAGATTAAGCAGGCAGCATCCTGCATGCATACCTTCTTTTCATGAAACAGGTTAATCTTGATGCATCACCAGAGACATTCTCACACATGACCTCACAGCAAACACTCACACAAAGAACACAGAGTATGTATGCATCAAGAGGTGAAACATGCTCTGGATATGGCTGATTTGACACTGGAAACATTCCAGATTGTCTTTTGGAACAGCTGTTATTAGAGAAATGTAAAAACAGGAATGCAGTTAGAAGTGTCAGATCGATGATTCATCCCCGTCCATTACTGTGTTCCTCAGTGCACGGAGACACGGCTACATGCTGCCCACCCCATCTGCATGCTCGACCCACTCCTCTGGAAAAAGCACTTGACGCCACAACAGAGTAAAAGAATACTTCACCAAAAAAATGCATTTGTATTATGGAAAAGGGATTCAGAAAGGTTTCTAAGGCACTATAATAAAATTATAATTTCCAAGGTCACATCTAAAACAAATTCAAGTGAGCTTTAGTCATAGAAAATATGCAATGATTACAATGCTTAATTCTTTGCTAGAAATTAGATCTTAAGATTATCTTTAGGTGGAAAAAGGTCAGTTATGAAAATAAGAATACTTTTTGCAAACTTTGAAGGCTGCATTTTTTCAGTGTTCACATGATCAGAGGTTAGTCCGGCGATAGAAACTAACTCTTCACTGTTAGCCCGGATAAGTTGAATTTACTTAAAAAATTTGAGGAAACTGGTTGCCCTAAAAAAATTAAGTACTATTAACTTAATAATTTGAGTTCATTTAACTTAAAATGTTTTGTAATATTAATTACTTTGTAGTTATTACACCTAGTATATTTAAGTACAATGTACTAAGCAAGTTAACTTGCCACCAATCAAAATTCATCCATGCCTCCCATCATGCATTGCTGCATGAATAAATTATGAACTGAATTGTCTTAGTAATTTTCTTTATTCTCACTATTTAAGTTTTGCTGTTTTTCTGACTTTTTAGTAGCTTGTTTATCAGAATATGTTGCTTGTCACCGTTGTTGAGATTCATATGCTGAATCTTGATGTCTGTGTGTGCCTACATTTTTTTTTTTTTTTTTTTTTTTTAAATGTATTGTAAAAGTTGATCTTCCGCTGTAGAATCACAGTGCTGCTGTAATCAATAATGTAAATCTAACTCAGAGATTGGGCTCTAAATGAGTTCAGTGATTCAGATCAAATAATGATTATGTGAAAACATAATCAACACCACCTGATCATCTTTTAACTTTGTTTGTCTGGTTGGTTTTAATGCAGTTAAAACTGCCCAAACAAAATCTAATATTAAAAAGTCAAGGGTCAAGAGCTCAACTAAAACAAACCCTGACCTCGATGATGGTAACCTAAAAATTGTGATTTTCTCCTTTGGTGAAAAACTATAAAAAGGTAAATGTTTGGAAAAAATGTCTGTAGAACAGCCAAAACAAATGTTCCAACTGCTCATCAACAGCTCCTTGAATTCACACACACCACGACAAAATGGCGTCCATTACCTGCCGCAAACCAGTGTGTAGGAGGCGTGGTCAGGAGAAAAACTTCATAATTTAAGTGCATTTAACTTACATTTATTAACACATTCAAATACACCCACAAATTAGTAGAATACTTATATTTTATAAGTAATGCAACCAAACTTAAATATTTTAAGTATCTTGTAATTATATTTCTAAGTAAATATAAAATCCGGGCTAAGAGTGTTGGACTCCAAAGCAATTTCATTGGCTGAAAGAACTGATAATTGATTAAAAATATATGTATAGAAATTATAGACCTATGAACTTTCCATAGAGTTATTAGTTAGACTTTGCTTAGTAAATTTACCACTTAGTCTTCAAACTTAACATATTAACTTAACAATTAACTTAACTTACTTAACAACTTTTACTGATTCTCTTCAACACGCAAAAGCTAGGGCAGTGTATAATTGTTCTAATATATAAATAATAATGACTTTTATTATAACTTTATTATGACTTTTACCTATTTTATTCTGTTCCTCACACAAAGTTATTGTATGGCTTCAGAAAACTGAATAGAGAACATGAAACATAACTTTTATGATTCTTTATTATGCATTTATATACTTTTTGAAGCTTGAAAGCAATTGCAACTGCATGGAAAAATGTGGTCAGTATATTATTTAAATTTTCTTTCACCCATGAAATCTCAAAAATCATGAGGGTGAGTAAATGATCGTTGATGCCATTCCTTCGAGTGTTAGTATTTCTTCATTTGTTTACCCCATTTTGTGATGCATATATAGTAGTTTAAAATACATCATACAAGAGCAGGCAATATTCCACACTGTTGAAAATAAACTATACCTCACCGATAGGCAGAAGGCAGCCCCTCACGTTTTCCCCTCTCTGGCCTTCTCTCCCTTGTGAACGTGGTATCTTCAATCCATCCGGGGGCGGAGAGAATATGCGTACGCTAGCAGCATGTGCCAACAGTGCCGCACATCTGAGAACTTTTAATTTTGCCTTTATTGTATGGATGATCCTGCATACAAGGAGCAAACAAGGCCATAATGGAGCGGCCAGCACCTCGTTGTCTGCCTAAAACCAGAGAGAGAAAAAACACTGTGAAATCTTCAAAAGGAGAAGGGGTTGATGAGCTCCCTAAAGAGGGCTAGGACTTGTGCTTTAAAAGAAAAAGATTTCGCCAGTGTGTGCAATTTTAATTGCGCTCCTATTGCTTGCCCCCAGCCCCCTTCTTTCTCCCACTCTCTCTCTCTTTCTCTCATTCCCTCGCTCTATCTGTCTGGCCTTCAAAGGGAGTCTCATTCACTCTATTTTAATTTCATAAAGTAACCCTGAGGACAAAAGCAGAGCCACTCATGTGCAAAACTTCTTTATTTCAGAATGACATTACAGTGTTATTGTGGAGTGTGACACCATGGAGAGTCACTGAGAGACGACTTTGGCTTCTCCCTGTGTGTACAGTGGCCACCTACCTGCTGACAAATTCATAACGTACTCTGTAGTAAACGCTCACAGAAGGTAATGAAAATTAGTCAGACCTTATCCTCACTTTCCCACTATCACCTCTTTAAAAAGCGGTGACGGCGGTCTTGGTGGCTCATTGGGCCCTCGTTTGGCTTGTACTTCAAAATGCTTTTGAACAACATCAGACTGTGTGCCAAAGCAGTGACCACAATTTTTTGAAGTAAATTGCTCTTGTTTCTGCAAGAATCAACTCGCCTGTCTCTTTGTTTGGAATTCCCCGTCCTGTTTCCTCTCAGAGGCTCCTGATGGGCTGGATCAGTCTTTTGCCAGCCTGCGTGTCTGTGTGAGAGCCATGTAAGATGAGCATGACTCTGTTCTGTCCACCTTGCCCCACAGCGATGAGTTCTTTCTGACTGTAATTATAGGGCTTTGTTCTTGCTCTCCTTTTTGTTGTGTGGCTGTAAAAGAGTATAAATGTAGAACAGCTAAAGAGGTCAAACCTGCAGTGAAAAGTGCAGCAATGGGAAACTTATACCTGACCACAAAACAAAGATCTTTCCACTCCGTAAATGGACTCGGCAGGATTCTAAAGGGTTTCGACAGTGATGATGCACTCAATCAATGCTGACGACCGCAGGTTGATATCATAATGAAACATGAATTATATTTAGTTGATACCGGTTAGCTTATATACAATTACATTTGGGTTAAGAGAACCTGATGCAATTTTTGCCATAAAAAAACGATGAGCATGGATTGTGTTACAATGACATTAAATAATATAATGTAAAAAATAATAAAATAAGTATTTTATACGTACTTTTCTAATTATACACGACTTTTTCTAATCAAATAATTTTCGAATTAAGTAGTAATGATTATCTACCCGTTTAACAAAAATTAGCGCGTTTACATGCACAATCTAACACAAACCCCACATGTGGTTATGTAAATACCTTTAACTTGGTTCATTTATCAGGGAAATTCTTAGTGTTTAGGCAAAATGTTGTTGATTTTTGCCTATTACTATGATGTTGTGCCATTCTGGGGTGCATTTCCCATATAACGACGTAACTCGTCGCTTCACTACCATAGTACGATGCCTCATTGAACAAATCAACTAGCTATTCACTAGGGTTGCCAGGTTTTCACAACAAAACCCACCCAATTTCTACTCAAAACTAGCCAAAAACTAGCTCAATCGCATTTCAGGGGGCGTCCCCTGGTAAAAATCACGTTCCACGGGGTAAAATCTACATTTTTGGCGCGGTTCCCCTGGTAAAATTCTCATTCCAGGGGATAAATATCATGTTATTTGGGTTTGTTTCTACCCGCAGACATGAAAATCAACAAGCGGCAACAGTGTAAAAGTAGCCCAATTCTGCGGGAAAACTGCAGACTTGGCAACACCTGCTACACTCTAAAAAATGCTGGGTTAAAAACAACCCAAGTTGGGTTGAAAATGGACAAACCCAACAATTGGGTTGTTTTAACCCAGCGGTAGGGTTAAATGTTTGCCCAACCTGCTGGGTAGTTTTATTTAACTCAACTATTGTTTAAAAATTACTGTATTGCTTAATTAAAATTAATCCAAAGTATGTTGGAAATGAACATTTATTAATGTTCAATGAATAATTATTAAACAATAAACATTTATTAAATTGCTTATTAATACATTTATATTAATAAACTATTAAACTATTAAATTTATATTAATAAAATATTAAAGCTTATTAATAAACATTCACCTTTTGTCTATTATTGTTGCCTCTAATTGCATCTGGTTTTTAATTTCCCAACTATTTTGGGTTCATTTTAAGCTAGCCATATAGCAATTTTTAAACAATAGTTGGTTTAAATAAAACTACCCAGCAGGTTGGGCAAACATTTAACCCAACCGCTGTGTTTGTCCATTTTCAACCCAACTTGGGTTGTTTTTAACCCAGCATTTTTTAGAGTGTAGCCACAACTGTTTCCCGAATTGTCGCAAACCTGTCATTCAGCCATGTTGGTGAATGATGTCACGCAGGTGGTGGAGTAATAACTTCTTTAAATGAATCCATTTGAGATCGAATTAATGCTAGATTTGTTTACTATTAATTACAGATATGGCATCTGAGGACTAATTCTCATTTTGCTTTATTTCCAGATTCAATCATAGGCTCTTTCTTACATACCAGAGCACGTGCGCACATGCACACTCTTCAGAAACAGTGTTTCAAATCGCTTTATTTTTTTTCCCCAAAGCAGTTCAGCGGAATTCCCACCCTGGAGCAAATTCTAAAGATTTCATTGGCCATGTCAATCACAGTAATGACACTAAACTACACTACACTAAACACTGATCCCTAAACCTACCCGTCACTGTAACCTCAGCCAATGAAATTCGTTGCAGGGCGGGATTTCCGCTGAACTGTTTTTTTTGCATGCCTTCAAATCTCTTGACAAACTAAAATATATAAATGACATTTGTATATATTCGGTAAAAGATATACATTGTACTTAATTTCATCTTGCTTATTTTGCTCAAGATAACGATTTATCAAGTCCACATGTTCCTCCAGAGCTGTCGTTCCAACCACACAAGTTTGTGATGCAGTTTGTGAATGTTCGTTTCAACTATGGTTTCGGGAAACACCAAATCATTGAACGACGTGTTAGTAACGACGGAACTTGCGATGTTAGTTGGCTTACGCTTTTGGAAAACGCACCCCGGCACGATTTATTCTATGTGCACATACCCATTTCCATAACCCAATTTCACTGGTAGAAAACAAACAGCTTTCTTGCATTGTTGGGTTTTTATAATGAGCTGAAATTTTTGATGGTAATCAGTAGTTTGTCGTAAATGTAAACATGCACATTGTTAGCATGCTTTGCTAATTTTGACCCATGAGCTGGTTTGTTCTTTATGCTTTTATAGGTTTTTTTTTTCTCTTGTTCATTCTTTTTTATTTCACTTAATTTACATTTTTATCCAACGTCTCCACAAGTATACATTTCATCAGTTCATGCATTCATCAAACCTATGACCTTAGCGTTTCTAGTCTTCTACGGTTTGAGCTACATGAACGAAACTTAACCTACTGGAAGCTACTAGGTTTGGTTGTCATATATCAAAGGTTATAACTTGTTGCCAAACAGTCTTGCTTGTGTCATGCTCTCTGATGAGAGTGTTGCTTTGAGCACACACACACACACAGAGGCCTCAGGCAAAAATCAATGCACATATGAGTTTTCAGCTGTTTTATGATATATAATGAGGGTTAGCATAAAGAGCAAATCGCCGACAAAATATATCGGTGCTCAAGAACGATCGCATCTGTCTACAGAAATAAGTAACAACTTAAAGGAGATCCAGACGTTTGGCAGGAGGTGTGTGTTAGCAGTGATGGGTTTTGGCAACATACAGACAACATTAGCGATGTTTCCAGGAGATTCTCAAGGGGTTAAATTTTGCACCTTGCCAGCATAATTGAACAGAGTAGTTTTATTCAGTCAAAGGGGTATTTGTTGAGTGTTTTATAAATCCCAAGCTTGGCTGACTCCCCACATAATTCTCATGTCATTTTCTCGTTTTAAAGAAATGATGAATTCTCTCCAAAGAGTTTCGTCAGTTTATCAAATTCTTTTATTTAAAAAAAATGCATGGTTCTTGTGTTTTGTATTCTCCTGGCCGTTTCCCTGCGCTTTGGCTCGAGGTGACGGCGTGATGAGTGAGAAGCTTTCATAGTTCAGTAGGGTTTTGCTGTTCAAAAGAGCAGGGCCATTGATCAGGCAGCTCTTAGGCCAAGGATAAAACCCTGACGGCAGGCAGGATTTGCAGCTAACGCCTCAGTCTCGTTGGAGCACAAAGACACACACACGCACACACCTCACCACAGCAATAGTCGAGTTATGTAAGTGTTAATGATTCTAGGGAGGCATGCAAATTTCTTTCTCCAGACGTTCCAGTCAGAGGCTAGGACACATGTTATCCCAATAATGTCACTAGCGAGCTCCTCTAAACTCTGGCTTGGTTTGGGGTCATGTCAGACCTCAGATTATCGGTGAATCTAACATTTTATAAACCCGAACCGCTTTTAATTTAAATGCACCTAGAGGGACGTTAAAACAAGGGAGGATGGGAAACACAGATGTGCTCTCTCTGGTGTATGAAATGGATGTGGACAGGCGAGCTATGAGGAAGCCATCACTCTGGTTTTCTGAGAATACAGAGGACTGAAGAAAAAAAAAAACTAGCATATACAGGCCCATCATGGATTAGCCATCACGGGCTTAATTGGTTTGTGATCTATTTATAGAGTGATTTAGCACCATGTAAAATTCCTCTGAGACGCACACTAATACAGTATGTATTTCATTAAGGATTTAGAGCATCTTATTCAAATGTGTTTTGACAAGAGTTATATTTTAAAGAGATTCATCATCTCATTAAAAAAATACATTTATAAATAAAATGCATTGTCAAAGTGCATTCTTCAGATGTCTTACATATGTTTAATATAAATGGTAAATAACGCTTAAACTGTTTTATGAAATTTGCATAATGTTATATACAAATTTGTATATTATTATAATTTGTATAACATTATGAACAACATGATTTCATATTGTTTCTGAGATGAAACTGTGTGTCCTCCAGTGTGGGTAATGAATGCGTGTGTGCTTGTCGAGATGTCCTATTCGATTGCAAAAAGAAGGTGGAAAAACACACTCCCATTCTATTTGATTATTTGTTTGTTTTGTCAATGAGACACCACAAATCTAAATGAAGATATTCCACATAGGACTGAAAGCAAATCTAATGTTTGGTTGAGATTTACTTTATGTTTGGAGCAGAGACCCTAATGATGTAAAAACATCATATTGTAAAAACAATAATTGTAGTTTTTAAATTACCCCCTTTTTTCTTTATAGTCTCTGAATATGTTTATTTAACCTAATCAAAACCCAGTAGAAAAAAATGTTGAGTCTTTAATTATGTTATGTCACATTCTCAGAGATTTTATGTTATCCATAATTGGCATGCATAATTGGCAAGAGCGAACTTCTATAGTGTGTACCTCAATCAGACGGTCTTAGCATTTATTTATATTTAATATCTGGAGTATGAGAGACCCCTAACATGAGTAATGCAACAGTTTTCATGGAAGATGTTTGTTTTTTGTTGTTGTTTTTTTTAATTTGAAGTTTCAAATTTATTTTGAGCCATTAAAAGGGCTCTGGGGTTTCCAAACAGAGCATGAGGTTTAACAACCAATTTTAGTCCTAAACCTTGAAGAAATATGTTAATTTCATCATTTGAATATTGATAATTTGCATTACATATATTTAACAAAGGTCAACATATTTTGTGTAATTTCTACTTAAAAGCTTGAATTGAAGTTCTTACTTGAATTGAAGTTCTTACATTTTGACATTTTAATAGTTACATTTTAAAGCACATAGAAATGCACGTTTGTTAATTCTGATAATTAACCTCAACATCTC
The DNA here is from genome assembly GCF_018812025.1 of Megalobrama amblycephala. Classification (NCBI taxonomy): domain Eukaryota; kingdom Metazoa; phylum Chordata; class Actinopteri; order Cypriniformes; family Xenocyprididae; genus Megalobrama; species Megalobrama amblycephala. The sequence goes on along the minus strand of NC_063053.1, from coordinate 16,424,893 downwards.
TAATACCATCAATCCTTTTTACCTCCATTGCATGGTTGCTATTATCCACGCTGGCCACTCACAAAACCACCCACTGTCACTTCTGTGTCCACGCGTCGTTTCCAGACATCAGTGCTGGGAGTTGAACCTGTTCCATGAATAAGTGATGGGGCTGGGAAAAAAGAAAGAAAGCAAGCGCACAGGAGCCAGAGAAAGAGAGAGAGAGAGAGAGGCCAGGCTCAAAGGGAAAGCAGACAGGATATCCGTCAGAGCTTGCTGCACTTCGTTGGGCATGAGAAGTGAGGAAGACGGGAATGGGACGGGGACACCTGCCTGTTCTCTGGCCAGCAGAGCATGCCTGTGCCAGTCAGCTCTCTCAAGATGAGTTCATCTCACCTTGGGCAGGACTGCATCACAGGGCCTGTGGGGGCAGCTGGCAGCCCAGCCAAGTCCCACTGCTCAGGGACACGTCTGGCACACCCTGCCCGCTAACTGCCTGGCAAATGACTAAGAGAGTGTGTCATTCGCCTGGACCTGGAGTAAAGCTTCAATGCGGTGCCATTTATTTCCTGCAGACACAATTCTTTTTCATTTAATTATGCTGATAAATGAAACTGGATAGCAGAGATAGGATTTATCGCAAAATGTACAAATGCACAAAATGTAGAAATCTTGTACAAAATATAAAAAATGTAATATACAAGAAGCGATCATTGCCATTTTCAAAAACAAGATTCCTACACTGAAAAAAAAAATGGTAACCTATTAAAGGTGCCCTAGAATCAAAAATTGAATTTACCTCGGCATAGTTGAATAACAAGAGTTCAGTACATGGAAAAAACATACGTTGAGTTTTAAACTCCATTGCTTCCTCCTTCTTATATAAATCTCATTTGTTTAAAAGAACTCCAGAAAACAGGCGAATCTCAACATAACACCGACTGTTACGTAACAGTCGGGATCATTAATATGTATGACCCCAATATTTGCATATGCCAGGCATTACACAAGGGCAGCCAGTATTAACGTCTGGACCAGTGCACAGCAGAATCATCAGACTAGGTAAGCAAGCAAGGACAACAGCAAAAAATGGCAGATGGAGCAATAATAACTGACATGATCCATGATATTTTTAGTGATATTTGTAAATTGTCTTTCTAAATGTTTCGTTAGCATGTTGCTAATGTACTGTTAAATGTGGTTAAAGTTACCATCGTTTATTACTGTATTCGCGGAGACAAGAGCTGTCGCTATTTTCATTTTTAAACACTTGCAGTCTGTATTATGCACAAACACAACTTCATTCTTTATAAATCTCTCCAACAGTGTAGCATTAGCCCATTAGCCACAGAGCATATAGCCTCAAACTCATTCAGAATCAAATGTAAACATCTAAATAAATACTATACTCACAGGAATCGATGCATGCATGCAGCATGAATGACGAACATCTTGTAAAGATCCATTTGAGGGTTATATTAGCTGAGTGAACTTTCTTTATGCACTGTATAACTGCACTTATAGTCGAGAGCTCGGGAAGGCAGGGAGTGAGAGATTTAAATTGCCCCAAAATAGGCAGTTAAAAAAATTAATTAAAAAAAAATCTATGGGGTATTTTGAGCTGAAACTTCACAGACACATTCAGGGGACACCTTAGACTTATATTACATCTTTTGAAAAGACGTTCTACGGCACCTTTAATGATAACATAACATTTAAGGCCGTGTGTCCAACAAAGCGTATTTTTTCCAGCGGCTATAGCATACTTTTCCAATTGTTTTCAATGGGAGCGCCGCGTTTTTTAAACGCCAGGAGCATATAAGCCCGTGTGTCCACCAAAGCATTTTTTTCCGGCTGCTAGCGTAGTTTTTCCAATTGTTTTCAATGGGAATGCCTCGTTTTTTAAACGCCAGGAGCGGAAAGAGGCTCTGAGCGTCTTTTTCACGCTCAAGTGCTGAGCGCTCAGCGTCTTTTACAGGTCGCCTTTACTCAAAGTTGAAGAATGTTCAACTTTGAGTAAATCGCTGCGCTCATCACTGTCACTTTTTATTCAGCCATCCAATCAGAGTGGAGAAGAGGCGGGACAAATACATCACCGACCAACTGTCACAACTTTCTTGCTGTATAATAACATCAACAAGCAGAGAACGGAACAAAATGGATGAGAAATTAATATTGCTGGTCTTCGAACATACATAGCAAGTACTCTACATTTAGTCGACATTTTAGCCTGAAACAAATTATCTGTGAAATCATTTACAAGTAACAGTGCCACGGATATTCCGTATCATAGCAACAAAGCGTCTGAAGTGCTCACAAGCGCTAGGCGTTTTCAGCAGAGCGGCTTGCATTTTCAGCTAACAGTTAGCTAAAAATGCTTTGGGTGGCACATGGCCTAAGGGTACGTTTACACAAAAACAATGTAGTAAAAACTAAAAAGTTTTTTACCTTTGCGTTTTTCATGTACAGACTACAACATTGTCAAAATGATCCCTGTTCATCTGCAAAAATTACTAAAAACATTTTATTATGCCCCATAGCTGGCCAGTAGTTGCCGATGTCACTTTGTAAATAAAAAAAAAAGAAGAAAATAAAAATAGATTATAGAGTTCATTTAGTCAATAGTTAAAAACACACATTCTATTTTTCAAAGTGTATGCATGGTATGCTATATTTACCTGTGATAACACTTCAAATTTTGGCACATGGTGTGTTTATGTGTCACGTTTGATTATTCTGACTAGTAGACACTGAATGCAGTGAGGTGAAGTAGTGTGATAGTGTTTTTCCTCTGCTATATCCTAAAATTACAATCAGGCCTTCTCTGCAGTCGCACAGAAACTCCCGCGCACCAAGCTCAGGACGCCCACAGAAGTTGCCCTCAACTCTGAGCGCCGTGCACCGCACCTCTTTGCTTTGCCATGTCAAAATGAAAGAGTAAACAAAGGCCCCCAATTCCCCCGACTGCATTAATCATTCAAATGACGTATTGGCATTCTTCAGACTCGACTGCCTTGCTTCCAAATTAACACCTCCAGGTTCAAGGGAATAGAAATTAACTGAATTATCTGGCAGGCGCAGATGTCCTACTGTGGCCCCCCCACACATATACCCTCGCTGATTTAATATGCCCTAGGAATAGCTGTGATGCAGAAAAAGTGCTAATGGTCAAGAAATCATTTATGACATGTAACAGATAGGATACTTTTTTTCTGCATCACAACTGGCCTTTTCTTACTTTCATGTTGTCATTGTAGTGTAATTTGTTTATCGCATATATTAACCACGTGGGCACATATATATACATATATATATATATATAGAGAGAGAGAGAGAGAGAGAGACTCTTTATAATAATAATGATAATAATAAAATTATATATTTTTTTGCATACTGTTTTTATTGCTTTTTTGTTTTTTTATTTTTTTGTAAAGGTAGTTATTCCTGTTTTTAATGTTTACATTTCTCATGTTTGGTCCTTGAAAAAAAAAAAAGACAAAATAAATTAGTTGACTTGCACAAAACAAGTGCAGCCCCCCTCTCTCTGCTGACTTCACTCCTGTTAATGTCTGTCTTACAGCATCCGCTGGAGTACTTCCTGAAAATGCCACTTCATTGAACAATTAATTATTCTAATGATAGGCCACTACTCAACAGTGCTTTTTATACTTGCGTAGGAGAGAGACAGAGAGAAGGAGGAAGGGAGAAAAAAGAAGAAAGCATAGCCAGTCTGTATGTTGCAGGAGTGACAGTAATACAGCATGTGAAATAGGTGAGGACAAAAAAAAGTGAAAGATGAAACAACGACAGTGGAGCTTTTCAGTAATGTGATACAAAATAATATAATTTATTTGTTTATGGGGGTGAAAGGAGTACATTAATTTCTCAAACTGTATTAGCATAACTTACTCAACATTTCATCAAATTTTTTGGTCATGTTTTTTTCACTGAATATTTCCTTTTATCTTATTTTCTATTCCTTTTTAACTTCAGAAAAATTTGGGTGATCTTTCTCTTGTTGGTGATGTTTGTATTGATGTCACATATTTGTAATTCTGAGTATGCATGGAGATTTGGAGATTGGCATTGTATATATATCATGGAATGAAGAAAAGAGTATCTGTTATGCTATTGTGATTTTGTGGAACTATGGGCCGAGAGGCCATGTATTCTTGTCCTGAAATAAACTTGATGATATATATATATATATATATATATATATATATATATATATATATATACTAGTTATCTAAAAGTATCATAGAGGTAGTTCATTGGACTCATGCATTATTTTCCAAGACTTCTGAGCGAATTATTAAATCTAAGATTGGTGTGATGATAATTAAATCAGAAAAGCCACTAACTCCATCTCTAGAGGTGGTCTAAGTATAGTTCCCTTTGTGTCTGTGGTGCAGTTTGGTTTTAGTGTTCACATTACAGCACATTTTTTATGTGCACATTAATGTAACATAACTAATGTAACAAATCAGCAGGAGTTTTGTGGATAGTTTACATCATTTCATTTTGAACTATAACATTTCTGTCTAAATAGGCTTGAAAGTTTACCAATTACAACATAAATATATAAGTATTTGTGCAACGCAATTCTAATATTCAATAGATTTTACAGTAAAAGTTCTACCTTTGTGTGTAATACATATTTTAATTTTTTTATCCTAAAATGTTCATTATAATCACTGTTCATTTTGCTCAATAATTCTGTCACTTTGTGTTTATTTACGCATTAAAGTGTAAACTTGATTATGTTATAGATATCCTAAAAGTTCTGCATCAGGAGAGAAAAAGTGGGATTGATTTATTAGATTTACTTGGAGGTTTAAAACAAGGAGCCAAAAACAACAGCACAGATCTCAGGTAGAGTTATTTTGAGAGGAGTACTGCGATGGACCCAAGCTGGAATAGACAACTGAGAGGACAGGAGAGTCAGAGAGATGAAAGAAGAGAAAAGAACAGCAGTAGAATCATCTTCAAGAATATCTTCTTTTGGTGACTCCAGTGAGCTGTTAACCTGAAGTGGGTCAGTGCTCCCTGCGCTCTGATTGCACCCCTGCATGTGTCTATGTTACACGCTTCGTTTTTTTTTGCCCCTCGCTTGCCTCCAAGGCTGGAAAGAGAGGTACAACTGCACTCGCTTCATGGCAGCTGTCTTTACACGGTAATTTGAAAAAAGAATAAACAGTTGCTACAGGAACTGTTTCTCCCCATATCCTTTTTTAATCTTTTGTGTGACGCAGCTTTGAAATCATGTAAGCCCTTATGAAAAATGAATGCAAGTGAAGTTTTTCCCCCTTTTGTAAAGAGAAAATGATCTGCAAATCACTTTTCTTCTCCTCCCCACCAGCGCGGTGTTGTGACAGCCATTACAAGAGAAGCATCTCTCTGAGTCTTTGGGAAAAAAAGGTGCTGCCACTTTAAGGGAATTCTTGAGGCGATGCCAAGCAAGTGACTGCAACAGTCCCCTGGCATCACAAGATGCCTGCCCAGGGCTCTATTTGCATACCATATTCAGGGCATGGCTCTCCTTTTTTATTGTTTTTAATCAGTGCAGGATGTCAACAAAATAAATGAAGTTGCAAGTGGAAGTGAAATTTTTATCACGTCGGGGATGTGCATTTTCTTCCATTCATCACAGGCCATATTGAGAGAGTGAAATTTCAGAAAATGTGGTAATCAATGGAGGAGCTCCATATGGCGGGGATCAAAGGTGTCACAGAGTGTGTGGTTCTGCTTTATTGCCAGCCAGTACTGTTAATTGGACAACAAGATCAGAGGCAATATTAAAATCCAATTAAATTGATATGAACAGATTGCCAAGTGATGTACACTAATGTATAATTGAGTATCAAGCAAATGCGAGTCGGCCGTCTTGCGCTCTACCTCCTGAATAAATGATGGAGCCGTAGAGGACAGAAACAAGTTTGCGCATTAGCTCCACCACTCTGGGCTTTCATTTGTTCATTTCTTTGCAGCTGATTCGCTTTTTTCTGGCTGGCACTCATAAAGGCCTATCTTCATTTTTGATTTTTTTTTTTAAGTTTGCATATACGGTTAGAATGTGCGTGCCCTTGCACGTTGGAGCCACTGGGTCAACTAGATCCATCTGAAGCTTTTCAAACAACAGCATTCCATCATAACGCTTTTGATTTCAGTCCAATACAACCTAAAGTTGGGCTGTGGTTAATCTGGCATAAAAACACCGTCTGATCATTGTGCTTGAGATTCGGCGATGCAAAGTGCCCTTTAAAACAGAAATAAAGAGGATAGGGGTGGATGTTGTGACACCATTTAGCAGACCACTGAGACCCGGATCAAGGTGACATTTCCTGATAAGGTAAACTTGGAAGACGGCCCAAAACAATCAAAGTTCATCAAAACCCAGTCATTTATTAATTGAATATTTTTAGGGCAACCTTAGGGCTTATAGCAGTCGTTCTAATACATGGCACAGGGGGATGATAAGGAGATTTACATACCTAATTATAATGACATTTCAGGGGCCCTGAGATGGTTGATTCATTTTAAATCACGTCTTTGCCGTTCGCCACCGTTTTGGGGGGGGGTGGGGTGTCCTGATGGGTAATGTGGGTGGATGTGATGATGGGCAGAGCTGCCGCTTCATTAGAGCTGATGGAGTTTTGGGAGGAGCGGAGTCTGTGGTGCGTGCCCGTCTCCGTGCCCACGGCCATGCCCACACAAAGGGCCCGCAGAGCAGGTGCTAACAAGGTCGCGGCGCCTCTGAGCCATCTGGGCAAAGCCTGGCGCATCGTTACCGCACCTCTCTTTGTGCGTCTGCAGCCACCTCCGCCAGCGCTCAAAAGAAATCAAAAGACGCTTGCTTTCTTTGGAGGATTGTGTGTTTAACTTGAGCGAAACAAAAGGAGCTCTAATTGGTTTGGAACAATCTGTCGCTTGTATGCAAGGAGCAGTTGGCATGTGCTGAAATCATATACTTCTTTCTTCTTTTTTTTTTAATTATAATCATTATTGCTTGCAGTGAACTGCATTTACTCACACGGTGTGGCTAACAGTCCATCTGTAAGAAGCTGTGAGTGTAAACATCCAGGAGTCGTCCCCAACTGCTGCTGGTTAGTTGCTGTTTATTCTCTGTGTAATTTTAGTACGGAGGGCCAAAGGTTCAAATCTGGGTAAATCTGGTTTTCCTTTTCTTTTTTCCCCCCCAAAACATCTGGAGGAAATTGGCTTTTCATGATCACGAACTGCCTTCAAATATTGCTTTAAATCTCGCCTAAGATTACGAAGGCCTGCCCGTTGCACTAATCACAAATTACAAACCCAGAGGCTGGACACAGACCAAAATTTGTGCAATGAGAAAAGGTCGGTGGAAAAAAAGCTGCCACCGCTGGAGTCTAGTGTGTAATTTACGATTAGCTTGGACAAAACACTATGTGCTCAGTGCTGAATAGTTGGAGATTTTTTCACATCGGTTTCCATAATTACTCTAAAGATGTGCAGACTGATTTGTGAGTATGTGCTATGACATGGTCAGAGCAGTATGAATCTGATCTATCTCTTACAATGCCATTAGCATTACAGGGGGAATCCTATACTTCCTTAGCTATTTTCTATTTTACAGATTCTCTGTGGTCTGTCTCTGAAAGGCTTTTGGCTCTCATTATGTGGCTACCTGTTTTGCTTTTCTGGCATTCCTCCTTTGATTTAACCGATTGACATTTTCAAATGAATGTATATAAATGGGGAATAATCAGTTGGCCAAAACTATAGTCTATTAAGGCACGTAACCCGCAGCCGGACCTTCTGACTCGATTTGCATTCCAAAACCATTTCAAAGGCAACAGCAGAACTGTAATCTTTCTGTTTATTTAAAACATTTGAGGGTTCTGTTTTGTGGTCAACCATGAGGCATTCGAACAAACATGAAAGGGAAGGTTCATTCATAAAGAAACGGCAGCCTTATTACTGAAGGACCTACACACACGCAAGTGGGTGCACACACAAGCCTGCACTTATCCTCATTTACTGGGCTACTTCAGCAGAGCTGGAGAGCTATACACATTGATTAAAAATTCATTCCACATCCAGCTGTTTAAGAGACATCCTGTTGTATTTTATTAGTGAAGCTATGTTTCCATTCAATTTGCGAAAATAATGTGGATAAATTGGATTATCGCAAAAAAAATATAGATATTTTTTTGATGAAAGGCTGCAGCACTTCAGAATGACTATTCAGTCACATGACATTTTAATGTGCATCTAGAAATGTATGTGGTAAATATGTTTTCATAGAATTTTTTGCAAATTTCTTCTAATCAAATAAAAGAATTGTTATGATTATTAAAGCACAATTTTTATTTCCATCCAGTGTCATCCCAAAATTTACATGCAAAATATTCATATGGAAATCCTTTACAATAAAGTTCAATTAAGTTTTACACTAATGTTTAGTTTATGTTCAAATGTAAATTAATTACATTTATTAAACTGTTTTAGGTAGAAATGAACATTAAGGTTTAGTTTACCCCCCAAAAAAATGAAAATTCTGTACACATAAACACATAGATATTTTAATGAAATCTGAGAGATTTCTGTCCCTCCATTGACAGTCCATGCAACTACAATTTTGACACTTCAAAAAGTTCATAAAGAGATCGTAAAACTAATCCATATGAATTGAGTGGTTTGATCCAAATTTTCTGAAGAGACACAAGAGCTTGATGAACAGATTTAAAGGTGCTCTAAGTGATGTCACGCGTTTTTAGGCCAAAACATTTTTTGTCACATACAGCAAACATCTCCTCACTATCCGCTAGCTGCCTGTCCCCTGAACACACTGTAAAAAAACACGGTTTCTGTAGTCGCCACAAGCTCCGAAAATGGCAATAAAAACAAACTGGTCCAGCCTGGACCACGAAACATAATAAACATGCTCCAGCCAATAACCGACAAGAATGATTTTAAATGCGCGTTCATGACTGTTTTAGGAAGCACGGAGGGGAGGAGGAGGAGGAGGGAGGGTCTAGCTAGCCTCTGTTTTGTTTGACAACACTTCGAACGTCAACAGGAAGTTACTCCACCCAGGATCACTTAGAGCACCTTTAATTTAGGCTTTTTTCACATATAAACATTCATCAACGCACACATCAGATATGGTAAAACAAGCTCAAGCATGCTTGCTTGATGTGCGAAATCAATGAGTTTCATCCTCGCGTGTTATGCAGCATGTTTGAGTTTACACAAGAACCCATGAGGTTTGTTCTTACAGTACAGTTGAGCTTCTGTTTATGTTTGCTGATCAGTGTTTATATGTGAAAAAAGCCTAAATTCAATCTGTTCATCATATAAAGCGATCTTGTTTCTTCAGATATTGAATTTTGACTAAATTGCTCAATTTATATAGATTAGTTTTCCGATCTCTTTCTGAACTTTTTGAAGCGACAAAGTGCGTGGACTGTCAGTGAAGGGACAGAAATCTCTCAGATGTCATTGATCTATCTATATTCATTTGTGTTTTGAAAATGTACGAAAGTCTTACAGGTTTGGAACGACATGATTTTTTTTTTTGAGTGAACTAACTCTTTAACTAATGTATTATTCATTAATCTATTATTTTATGTATTTGTATAGAAAACTATTAAAAAGTGGGTCAGGAGGGTGGAGATCCAGAAAACATCCATAGCACTTCCTGAAGGATTTCCTTGACGGCTCTAATTAAATCTTTGGCCCCTAATCTAGTATATACACTAATCCAGTGCACACATAAAGACAGCTATCCTAATCCATGGTGTTGAAAGCTGCCTATCTACAGTAATACAAAGAATGCTGGACTGCCGTCAGACAACATCTGTGCAAAGACTGTTACACCTTTCCACGACTGGAATCCTCCTCCTTTGCTGTTCATTATTGAGCGATCTATCCCAGTTCATCTGCTGCAATCTCTGACTCAATAAGATATAACAGAGATTTATTGTGACTATACTATAGACTCTTCCCAATGAGTTTGAAAGAACAGAGATGTCTTACAACAATAATCACGGATATTAAAATGCTGTCAAAATTCTGCTCATGCACCGCTCACCAGAAAATCCCTCGTATATCTCAGCACAATAGATGACATTTAGGCAGAAGGAAAAAAAGGGCTGAACTGGGCCTTTCTTGTGGGAAATCCTGCTACTGGCCTGAAATAACAGCATTATCTTGAGAAAATCCCAGATTAAGCAGACAGGTAGGAGCATGGCCGCGCTCCGGGAAGCGCACAGGGTGGAAATCGGGCAGGACGGGGAGGGGGTGCAGAGAGAGAGCACCACGGGGGGCTAATGCTCCCATCCCAGGCCACAGCTGATCCCCACCTTGACTGACAGGGTGCTGTGCATGGGCCTGCATACAACACAGCCTACGGAGAGACAGACACAGCGCAGCATGGCACCTCCCCGCACAATCTCCCAGACTCCCCTGTGCATTTACAAGCATGTGCAGCACAACTGCTGAGCTCCACACATGTAATCATACACAAATGTGCAGTTCTACTAACTACAGAGACAGAACTCATAATTATTTAGTTATGTAAAGCACTGCCACATGCTCGCATTAACAGGAGAAATCAGCAACGACGTCACAAAAATCTTTGAAGAAATCAACAAAATGCAATGCAGTTCAAGGAGGATTTTCAATCCTTAAAGGGGACCTATAATGCACCTTTTACAAGATGTACAGTAATGTAAGTCTCTGGTGTCCCCAGAATGTGTATGTGAAGTTTCAGCTCAAAATAACCCACAGATCATTTTTTATAGCTTGTCAAATTTGCCCCGTTTGGGTGTGAGCAAAAACACGCTGTTTTTGAGTGTGTCCCTTTAAATGCAAATGAGCTGTTTCCCCTGGTCCTCTTTCCAGAAGAAGGCAGAGCTTTAACAGCTCGCACTTCAATTGCTCAACAACAACAAAGCTGGAGAATCTCACACAGACAAAATGTCGATTGTCAGTAACGGTGTTCGGACTTACATTGCTCAAAAAGTCAGACACTGATGGAGAGACTCAGGAAGACGTTACAACTTTTAGAATGCAACTAGACATTTCTGAATGGTTAGTGGATACATTTATGTAGTTGCTGTGGAGTTGATTTAACGCATAGCATGTGCTGTCATAGAAATCCAGCATTGAATTGACCCTCGTTTGTGAAGCAGTCCGGCGTAAATTGATGACATGGTAACAACACTCTTCTACAACAACTCTTCCTCTTCTCTAAAGCAGCCCAACATATAAATATATTTACATTTTTTTTCGAAAATGACCAATCGTTTTAAAGCCCTTTGAAGCTGCACTGAAACTGTCATTTTGACTTTCAACCGTTTGGAGGCCAATGAAGTCCACTATAAGGAGAATAATCTTGGAATGTTTTCATCAAAAACCTTAATTTCTTTTCGACTGAAGAAAGAGACATGAACATCTTGGATGACATGGGGGTGAGTAAATTATCAGGAAAATTGTATTTGAAAGTGGACTAATCCTTTAAGTGTCTTTGTTGCTTGTTTTGTACTATGTTGGTACGGACTTTACTCGACTAGATGTGTCAGTGATAGCCTGGTAATACCAGACTCTGCTACTTCACTTTGCTTCGTAGACAGAGTCTGGAATGGCATAATAGAGAAGTGTTTTCTCTCTCGCTAGGGGACGCTTGTCTGAAGTTTAAAATCATTGGTTACCCGTAAGCCAATCAGATACGTTTAGTTATGACGTATGTTATCCGCCTGTACAGCCGCATCGAAGCACAGACATCATGCATCGAACTCAAATCTATGATTGAACTTCCACTGTAAACCTGTTGTAAACACATGATGATGTGAGCGAAATACCGGAGTGAACATGGCTGTAAACGACTTTTGCAGATTATGCGAAGTTAATGCATCCCGAAGTTTGCATCCCGTGTCTCGTTTCCCATTTCCGCGGTCATTTCGGTTTTCGATTTCTCTAACCTACAATGTAAAACTCGGCGCTTAGCATCTACGTCACGGCTCTCAGCCCGCCCTCTGTTCGTTGATTGGCCCGGCTGTTTCCAGACCGGTGGCAAACACAAAGCTCTGACGCTGTATCAGACTGAGTACAGAAGCGAAATGAAATTGAGCGGAAGTAGGAAGTCTGACGTAGTCAGGCTATGTCAGTGATGCTTCTGAGTGTAATTAATACTTGCGCATAACAATGAGAGTTTTAACCTCAACAAAGAATATTAAGGAAAAACTTGTTTTTTCACATCAGAGGGGAAAAAAGAAAAGGAGACAAAAATATTGATGAGACTGGTGGGAAAATATGTAAAGTGTATGTTTTGGATTCATTCATATGCATCAATAAATAGGCATAACCATATCGAATGGAACTTAAATGAATATTATTATAGCATAATATAGAATAATATGCATAGAAAGTTGAAGTTGCAAGCTATAGGAGGTGGCAGTGTTTCCCAGTGTTTTTTCAGTCTTAAAATGTTTCATTTAAATAAAGATATATATTATTGTTTAATCAGTGGTTCTCATCCTTTTTTTTACCTTTTTGACAAAATAATATTTGAAGGCTCTCATATAATATGATATTAAAAGAAGGATATTAATTTAGTCTTGTAGTGTGCACTTGGCATATGCAAGTTTACAGTATACTGATTCCGTGTTTCTGGAAGGATACAAGAGTGTGAAAGAATACATGACACGGGTTTCAGTACTGATACTTACTCTATGTATTCATAAGACAATCTGTCAACCAACAAAGAAACTGGCACGCATTTAGCATTGATGATACAAGCAAAGAACTGGCCTATTCTCAACCGTTGATGACCTTGATAAACCCTGGGAATGCTTTTAAAAGTGGAGGCATGCAATAATTATTTTCTCTCATTCTTCATCCTGAGCCTCCCACTGAGGGGAGCATTACACGCTTTCACTCAGCCCATCCTGAACATCCTTTGCTAATGATGGCCCACTATTACTTGTCAATGACCTTACACTCAAACACAGTTCGATTTACACTCTCTCCTCTGAATTTTACAGAAAGGATGGGTAACCTGAGGAATAATTGGATAAGCAAGGCCAATTAAACGGCTAAAAAATGAAAATGTGCTGATGGTGCCAAAAAGAGACAAGAAGAGAGCGTTTTCTGTGCTTGATTGCCCTCACTCCTGAAAAGACGCAGGGCAGGGTGCATGTTTGGGCAAGAGAGAGAGAAGAAGGACTTGAAAAGGTTTGACTGCTTAGCCTAGTCCTTCAGCAGGACCCCAAGCGCAGTAACCTTATATCAAAGACAGAGTGTAGAACAGGGAAGGGAACTACATTAATTATTAAAGCACTTTTGGTAACAAGCTGCGCGTCGGTAGATGCCTATTGTAAGGACGACTTCCTCCTGTTTCCAATTATCTACTTTTAACAGTCCTATAGCGCTGCGTATTTCCCTGAAGCCCACGGACGGGTCTGGCTGCTCCACGGCCAAGTGAACGAGAGGTGTGTGCTAAACCGTATAGCGCTAACTGCTAACATAAGGCGAGCTCACTATCTGTGTATCCACAGAGGAACAGACTGCGAGAGGAACCGGTTCATCCTAGCTTTCAGCCGTGGAGTCGGCTACAATTATAATTGTTCACTTCAGGAACGCAGTACATGATCTCATACAGAAAACTGGTGGTTGACTCCACACATAGCAGAAATCACAACCTGTGCTGAAGGTCTTATTGGAAGGCATCTCAGGCACTCTGACAATTTATTCATTATCTGCCAGACTCGACAGCACCGGCCTGCAGTCTGCCAGTCAGATTTCTCTTATCAACTGTCTTTCGGTTTTTAGCATTTTCTGCATTATTTGGTGCCTGTAATGCACTTCAGGGGACAGACGAAACATTCTAAAGGTGTTTGTATTCCATCAAGTATTTCAATGTTTTTTTTGTTGTTGTTTGTTCATTTTATTTTTAACAGTATATATTTTTCATTTTATACACATTTTTTGTATTTCATTGAAAATATTCATTTATTTATTCAGTATTTCATAATATTCATTAATTGATGTCAGCTTTACTAAAAGGACATTTCATTTTGGTAGATGAAAACAACATTTTAGTGAAAAAACAAAGTAGTCTCGCATAGCCAGACCTTCAGACTGATGGCAGAAAGTCTGGACTTCATAGCAGCTTTCATTGGCCAAGGACTGTCCAGAGCTTTCTGACTGAAATGTAAAGCAACCAGTCACAGTTTTTTTTGTTCAGTGTCATATTTAGGGGCATGAAAATGTAAAGTCGATGTCTCTAAAATAACAGACTGGCGAAGAAAAATTCTTGGATGTATTTTAGAGAGCATATATCGTGAACTTCACATCCATCATTTAGGTGATCATGATAAGCGCTTATTGTCACAGATATAAACACCACAGCTTTCTTTTTCCATGAGGGGGTTTGGCATCACTGTAGCTTTTTTTTCAAGGTGGACCATTAAAGAAAGTGGCACACACGTCTCCTGGAAATCCTGTAGAATTCTACCAGAATGTCAATCAGATGACAACTTCAAAACTCCTGAAGTCTTTTCCATTTTGTGTGCCATATGCATCAGATGTTCAGCCAACGGTTCGTGATATATATATATATATATATATATATATATATATATATATATATATATATATATATATATATATATATCCTTCAGTTAGATTCAGCTTTGCAGTTAACCACAATACCAAACACAAGCAAAGGAGGTCAAAACAGACTTTTGCCCAGTGTGAAATTATGGACAAGATTGAACTAGAGATTTAAAATACGTGAAAAATAATTAAATGATAAAGTAAATGATAATAAAAGATACCACATAGGCAACTTTACAATGAAAACACTTGTGAAATTTAAGGAGAGTGACTACAAAAAAAGAAAACAATTAGATTTCAGATAATATAATCATTGCCGCTGAATTTGACTAATAGTTAAGAAGCCCCAGAGAAGTTTCAGATCCAGAGGTATTCAGATGAAATGTCTTTCTATGTCTGTATGACTTGCTTTATTCTGTGAAACACATGAGAAAATATTTTGAAATGTCTTTTTGTCCATACACTGAAAGTCCAAGGGGCCCAGTGTTGTTTAGTGTTATACAGAAGAAAGAAAGTCAAGATGGAGATAATAAGCAATGTAATAGCAATGCTAAAAAGAATTTAATTGTTTAAAATATTTTTCTGTCTGGCATTATTCAATAAAATATTTTAATAAATTATATTCTTTCTAGCATCTTGCGGTGTTATTTTTTCTTTAAAATGATAAAATCATTTCATTTTCCTCATAGTACACATTTTATTTCATCTAATCTTTGTTTCATTGATGAGGTTGACACTGGTTTTTGCTGCTATCATTTAATAAAAAAGACATCAAAAATGACATGCTACAGACTGTAGCATCCCACACGGGACATAACTGAGTAAATGCCTTTGTATAACGCAGGCAGTAAAGTTAACCATAGTGTCAGGTGCTCTGTTACCGCATTAAACACACTTTTCACAACACATTGGCTCTGCAGGGCTCCACTAAAACTCCATTTCCATCCACTCTCCGTCAGTGAGTAACTGTTGATTAGCGTGTGATTTGTTTACACTGACTGATGGCCTTTCACCCTGAACTGTCATTTCACACGTCCACAACCTTGTGCCAATGAGCCATTTAACACCCTTCAATAAGACCACCAGCCAGCAGTCACCCCACCCTGAAAGAATCATGTTTATTGGGCTCAATAAAACTCTTTGTTCCTCAGGCAAGCGCAGATAACAGGCAGGCAATATCTCTGAGTACTAAATATTGCCGTTATGATGACGGAGATTGATCTGTGTATCATTGCAGCGCACAACAGTAATGCATTTTGAAGACTCACTCAGAGGTCATTAGCACTTAAACTGCAGTGATGAGAACTTCAGCAAGCTTTGCACCTCTCCTACGATCTGAACTTGGTGACTCTATCATATATTGAGTTAAGCATCTTCCAGTATTTCTGCTTACTTCTCTCATGTTTAATTCATTTGTATAATTAAAATATTAATAATTGAAATTAATATTCGACAGCAATAATGCAGCCTTTGGTACGGGAACATGTTCGTGATTGATAAAGATAATTGTATGATTATTCATTATTTTGGTCATTTTAAGTGTTGGGATTGATGTTGTGCAACAAAGATGAACAAAGATGAAGTTTGTTTCATGGCTCCTTTCAATAAGACCCAACTTTTAATGGGCCAACTTTCAGCAACATGAAACGTTTTGCATATTTTCTCAAGTTTCATTTTTAATGGAGGTTTTAAGAACTTCATTAAGTACCGAGGAATGTGAGCGCAAGTATGCATTTGATGTTTTTGGCTCTTTTTTTTTTTTTTTTTTTTGGTGAAAAGAGCAGAACCACGCAAATCCCATTGTTGTTGGTGAAAATAAAAACAAGTAAAACTGCCCTCTGTAGTAGTTAGTCAGGCTGGAGTCCTTTCAAGCATTCAAGCACAGTTGTTTCAATTATCTTCAAAGCAGAGTCGAGCCGAAACCTTTGTTTTTTGCACACCAGTACACTGGCTTGAACCTGACCCTGTTTCTTCAAGCTTGTTGAGGATTACATGTTCCTTTAGTACTGTTTGATAGTAAGAGCACTTTTTTCTCATTTATAATTCATTTTCTCCTAATTTATTATTCATTTGATCTAAAATTTCATTAATTTTCTAAAATGTTCCAATTGGGTTTTTCTAGCTCAGGCAAGAATTTCTTTGTCCCTTTTTATAGATGGTTATTATTCTTTAATGTCTCGTGTTGTAGAGGTTATCGTCTTCTAGGGGCAAACAGCATTTTTAAAAGTTTTAATCAGCCTTTAATGAAAAGGGTCAGTGTCAGATTGGTGAGATTATGTCTGTCTCTCTGTATTTTTTTTCTATCACTATTGTTCATTCACTTTCTTTTCATGGTCTCCTAGTTGCTCTCTCTTTCTTTAAAATGAAACGGCTGCACTAATTACAAACTGCAGCACATGGCTGGTCAAACTGGACCGGGAGTCCTTGCATAAGAAAATGATACATGTATTATGTGCTCATTTAGGCGGTGATATGCGGTATGAAGTTGTGCAAGTCTATAGTCTCATTATAATGTTCCACATATACTCTACTCTAGAGACTTTCTTATAATGTTAATGCCTTCTCACTCACTTCTGATAGTTTTTGCACGAGGCTGGCAATACTTCTCTACACCTACCCTATTTATAATTCCCATTTTTCATTTAAATAACTAATATTACAGCGCTGACTTCAACTTCAGCCTTGGGCTTAATGTATTTTAGAAGAACACGTTAATCCCTGACACAATTAACCCTGTAAAGCCAGCTGGTCATTTCAGACTGGACCAAAATCATCACATATTACCCACTCTGAAGGACCTAAGCAATCAGATAAAGTGCTTTGGGCTGGGTTTGAATTTTTGAATTTGTGTATTTAACAAAAACTTGAAAGTATTAGTTCGCTTCTGAATTAGAATTTTTTGATCATTAACTCGCCCCTATGTCAACCAAGATGTTCATGTCTTTCTTTCTTTAGTCGAAAAGAAATTAAGGTTTTTTAATAAAATATTCCAGGATTTTTGTCCATATAGTGGACTTCAGTGGGGTTCAACAGGTGGAAGGTCCAAATTGCAGTTTCAGTGCAGCTTCAAGGGGCTCTACACGAAGTGAAACGGTCTGTCATTTTTTAAAAAAAATAAAAAATTCTATACTTTTTAACCACAAATGCTCGTCTTGCAATGCTCTGCGATCTGCCGCGCATTACATAATCACATTAGAAAGGTCACGTGTGACGTAGGTGAAAGTACAGATCCAGTGTCTACAAAGAGAACATGCAAAAACTAAGTCAAACGCTCTTTACGAAAAAAAAGTAAAACAATGATGTTGGACGATTTTGAAGCTGGAAGAGAAAATGAGATGTGGAAAGTCTTTCGCCCTACCGCGGTACTTCCACCTACATCACTCGTGACCTTTCTAACATGATAACGTCATGTGTTGCGGATCGCAGATCTAGTGCAAGATGAACATTTGTGGACAAAAGTTTATAATTTTTTTATTATTATTATTTTTTTAGAAAATGAATGATCGTTTCGCTAGACAAGAACTTTATTCTTCGTCTGGAATCATGTAGAGCCCTTTGAAGCTGCACTGAAACTGCAATTTGCACCTTCCACCCATTGTAACCCATTGAAGTCCACTATATGGAGAAAAATCCTGGAATGTTTTCCTCAAAAACCTTAATTTCTTTTCGAATGAAGAAAGAAAGACCTGAACATCTTGGATGACATGGAGGTGAGTAAATTATCAGGAAATTTTAATTCTGAAGTGAGTTAATCCTTTAATATATTGTTGAAAATGTATTAATATGGTATAGTGGTGAACATTTGACCTAGTTCAGTACCTTTGAACCTGTTTCCAGAACAGGGCCTACTTCAGACTAGGCAGAATAATGGACTGCATTCCTGAAGACTACTGAGAGCAGGTTGGTTTGAAGTAAGGATGCATGCTATATGCTACGTTCACTGCGCATTATATTTTTGGGTATAGGGTTTTATGTGCTCTGTATTATTATGTCTGCAAATACATGCATTCATACCTTTGTCCTTCATATAGCCGGTGCATCTACAAGCCCCAAATGTCAGTAGTATTATCATGTGCCTGTTTTGGTCAAATTTGCATCTGGCAGCATCAGTGTGGGCCCATTTCTAAAGAGCAGAGGTTCAGAGCAGTCACAGCTTAGCATTCATATTGATAAGGGTGTACTCAAAGGAGGGCTAAGAAATGCATTTGCCATGTCAAAGCTAGACAAATTCCCTGCTGCCTGCTATGAGGTTGTGCTCCTCTGAGGTTCAAAGAGAGAATGACAAAGAGGAAGATTGTCAGGTGCAATGACTGAGAATAAGACCAGCGCAGATAGAGGGAGCTGGCACAGGTGCTGAGCTGTAATTATGACCAGG
Source organism: Megalobrama amblycephala (assembly GCF_018812025.1). NCBI lineage: Eukaryota > Metazoa > Chordata > Actinopteri > Cypriniformes > Xenocyprididae > Megalobrama > Megalobrama amblycephala. The sequence goes on along the minus strand of NC_063053.1, from coordinate 16,405,938 downwards.
GTGACCATAGTCTCAGCCTCAGACAGACCGACCGACCGCCCACAGTCTGTTCACTGACCGTCTGATGCATATGGCACACAAAACACTGCGAAAAGCAACTAAGAGCACCCAGGGTTTTTATCAGTCAGCCTGAAACAAAGTTGTTTTTACAAGGAACCAGCACTGATACAAGTGTAGCAAGTTAACTAGATATCCACATGCAGAACTGTAGGCCTATATTCTTATATCTTCAGAATGACTTGAGCACCATGACAAAACAAATAATACTTTACCTGAGTTGTGAATGTGACCTTGCAGCTTAAACTGAATGTGATGAGACTGTGTATAGCAAAATAATTTCACGCACAAACTCAGGAATTGCCATTTTGACTCATTCAAATTAATCCTTCACTTAATGAACTAACTGAATCGTTTACTGAATCAATGTGACTTACTGAACTGTAGGATTTAATATTTTTATTTACAGATAAAGTTGTTGTTTTTTATGACAATATACAAGACAGTTTACATTTAAAATTGTCATTGGTCTACCGATTATTTTGGAAATTATCAGTAGTTTTAGTAGTTTATATATATATATATATATATATATATATAGTTACTGACCAAGGTGACTTAAATGAGAAGAAAACAAGCATGAGTAATTATTCAAAGAGATAAACAATACAAGTTATGCTAGCAAAACCCTGACAGGCTATACTTTGACAAACATACCTAAATTTCTCAGTTGATGAATATACAATTGTCTTTCACAAAGCAGAAATACATTATATTGTCACTGTGATTAACTCCCCCCTTTTTTACATAGTGTTTAAATTTATTATGCATGCACATGGAGACTCATACTAGGCAGACCATAAATGTTCAATATGTAATGATGGAGGTAACAGCTATATGTTATAGAGTCCGCAGCTGTGCATTGTTCCACACAGGCAGGGTGGCTGCAAACACACAGCATGTGAAGTAAAATGAACACACATTCTTATCAAATGCAGATTTTTCTGCTGCAGCATGTGGCAGTGTAGTCGGCTGGCAGTAGCGGTGGAGGGGCCGCTGGCCTGCGCCGGGGGGCATGCTAAGGATAATTGGAGGGCCGGCATATTGAGAATGAGGCCAGGCAGCCCAGTCTGCTCAGGGGGGTCAGCGCTCTGCACTCACAGCTGGTCATTAGTGACCCACGCAGAAAGGAATATGGAGCTATGCTAAAAAACCTATTAAAATTTTAGCTCAGTGGCTGTGACAACATTACAGGAGAAAGGTGAGGGAGGGAGATTAATCTTTATTGGGCGATTAGCGAATATGGCCTCCGTCCGCTGAAACGGGACACACTGGGGGTTGCCAAGTACAGAGCTGAAACACACAGACTAAGGCCGAAATCGAATCGAAAATGGATGTCGCACTCTGTCTGAAGGGCGGAACTTGTAGCGACTACTCTGAAGGGAGAATAGTGGATTCATTCACGTCTTTAAATTGTGTACTGTCTCTGTACTTACAGTTTTTCATCGATTGCTTAAACACATTTCTTGAAATTATGCCTCCTTTTCATATCACTCAATTCCCCATACTTCCTATTTTCAGGTCAGAATGAAGCTTTCTGCTCAAAACCATTCAATTTTGCTGAAAGACCAAACACATACCCTCAAACATAACACACAAGCCCTCAAAAACCACACACACTACAACTGTCACACTACAATAGTCTTACACACTGGTGAGATAAATTCAAAACACTTACAAAAACCTCCTTTTGGCAATCAGGAATCATTTTACATCTCAATGTCTATTACAGTATACAACAAAAATAGAGCATATATATACAGCAGATACAGTGAAATTCAACAATAAGCTTTAAGAAAAGTTTATTTTCAGATCGTGCAGTAGATGAAAACCTTGAAATACCAATGAATTGAACATGAACTTGGATTACGGTATACTGTCAATTAAAGTATAGTAAATAAATAAATGAATAAATATAGCATACTCTGCCAAATTGCATTGCAGTACTGATAATGACCATATTTGCCATAATAGAGCAGTTTCTTCTTCTGACAAAAGACTTTCTCTCCCTCCCCAGTTGTCTCTCAGTTCTGCAAAAATACAAAATGTAAGACGCACTTGGCTACAAATCAGTTTGACAATTACGAGTTTGAGGGTTTACATATAATAATAAAAGTTCTCTTCTCTAAAGTAATGCTTCTGTGTCTGTATGTGTAAGTAGAAAAACCCAGTAGATGAGCCTGTAAACCAACTTCCCTCACGGTCATTCCTGCACAAGTACATAGTCAAATATAGTGCTTTGTATTTCATCAGGAACAAACGTCCCTTGACCCCGTCCCCTTCATTTTTCTTTCCCTTCCTCTTCCTCTTTGTCTCCGACAACTAGGATTCATTTTCCAAAGCACATAATCACCTGTGGATTCTGATTGGTGTGTCATCAGTTTTGCTACCTAATGTTTACACATGATAAATGTGTGCTATTTGGGTTCACAGTGTGACATTTGAAGTAATTATATTGTGTTATGTTTTCTCAATGAGAACAAGGTTAAATGCAAAATGGCGGCAGTTTTGTGTAGAGTTTTATAGAAAACATTGAGAATTTCTAACTGAATGAATGGTTTGGGAAATTGGGCCAACTGAATCGAGAAAAACTGTAATATTTTATTGTCTTTGGGTGCTTGATGGGTTTAAATACCAGGTAAGATCATAATTTCTTGAAGTGACCGTTGAACGTACCTTTCACTATTAGCTTTATGTAAGGGTCATTCATGAAGAGATTCAATTGTTTACTTCTGTTTGGTACAGCCCATTGAGTATGAAAAATGCTGTTCAAATATTCTGTTCGAAATTCACCTTAAAACTGAACGTTTGTGTCCTTCACATCAGTTTTGTAATGAGGTTCAGTCATTCTTACCATAGTCCCACAGGGTAAGCCAAAAGCTAGAGGCATGTTCAAAGGTTCAAAAGCTCCAAAAGTGACTTCAACTTGATTGTATCACATATAACTGAAGATGCTAGCTTAATATTCCAAACAAATAATATTATATTTCAAATCGGTAGCAGTGTCAGGGGTCAAAAAAACACGCGTTAATGAGATTTTGAATTATGTGGAAAACAAACACAGATTTCAGGATGCTCTCCGAAATAAAGTTACACCTTGAGGAAAAAAAGTGCTCGACAAAACACTGCAAAATGACCAACAACCTCGTCCAACCTCGAAACAAAAGAATCCAGGATCTGAAGGTAGATAATAAAGACAAAAAAAGAAGAAAAAACATGGCCTCAGCATCTCCTTTTATCACCCGCATTAATTTGTTCTCCCAGAACAACAAATGATTTTTCCAGCTCTTGTGAGGATTTTGTTTTTCTTTTATGTGCTTCTCAGACATTAATTATATATTTTTATATAGAATATGCAAAAAGAAATCTGAATGTTGGAAGGCAAGGTGATTAAATATTAAACAATGCAGAAATCATTCTGTTACCTAAAGGGATGCTATTTCTTTTTCTTCTTTTTCCCCCTTCCTCTTTTTTGTCGTCTTTGTGTGTCGAAAATTCCTTTAAAGTACCGCATACTCTGAAGGCATGCACGGCAGAGCCGGGCGAAGTTTGTTTCAGACCCCAGCTATTTATTATGGAGTGTAAGGCGGCCGGGTCACTTCACTAAACTAATGTGTCATTACTCGCCGGCTGCAGCACTGACCAAAGCGCTTGCAATATGCATTGAGTTTGAATTATTTCTCTGCCCTCTGGCAGCAACAGTGAGGAAGGAGGCAAACGAAAGAGAAAGACTAGAAGAGAGAGTGAGAGAGAGAGAAATGAGCAAAAAAAAGGAGAGAGGACATTCTGCGCAGTTTGGGTCTGATCCTAAGGGAAGCATTAGCAAACCTTTGAAGGGGGAAAAAGGCATCTGCACCATAACTGAGACTAACACTGGAGGGTGAGGGGGTCACAGTCCATTCCACCATGTAGCTATTTTTGGTAGCCGGGCCTGAGGAAGAGGAGGGGCCGAGGGAGACTTGCAGCATTCTGCACTCAGTCTGAAAGGAAACTTCACGGCAGGTCTTCGTCGGTGTTAAGCGGATGCTCTCATCCAGTAGCGGCGGTAAACAAACGCAATCGTTAGGGTGAGTTCAGGGCTTGTGGCCTCCTGGTGCAGTAGACCTGGGGCTGGGAAGATCAAGGAGACTCTGGCAAAGGAGGGCTGTTCTCTTTGTGAAGGCTGTGAGCCTGCAGGGCTCTGACTCACATACAGTACCTGAATCAATCCACTGCATCATCTCGTACTCTCTCAGAGACTTTCAGCTCTGTTCAACATGTTTCACCCGAGGAATGGCTGGATACAGAAGCATCATGCCCATTCAAACTGCTCAGATTTTTGAGCCAAGTGGATTTTGAATGTAACTTCCAAAAAAATATATATTTGTATGTTTGAAAAAGTAAGTGAAACCAGTGCTTAGTAGAACCACTGAGCTGCTAAAGTTGTTCTTTTTCTTCCTGGGGATTCAAGTAAGCCAGGACTAGGGATGAGAAACTGGAAGAATTTACCAATTTTGGTGGATCCGATTCCTAGCAATACCAGTTCTGATTCCTTAATGGTTTCATAAGCAATTCTTTTAGTACTTTAAAGGAATAAATATTTGGGAGGGGAAAACAAACTGCAAACCAATTGCTAAATGATGAGATATAATAATAAAAAAAATATATATATATATATATATATATATATATATATATATATATATATATATATATATATATATATGTAATATATGTAATAATATATAAAATGTAAAACAAATAATAAATAAGACAGTTTTGCAAAAATGTGTTTAGACAGACTATTTAATGACCTTCAGTCTGTTTTAGAGTGCAACCCAATACGTATATAATTTAAACTCTGTCTGATGTATATATTAAATAATACTAAACAAACAAAAAATATGGTAACATATTTTATTAATATTTTTTTTAAAAAGACTACTGACAAAATGTGCATCTTCATGCATATTGTCATTTGATTTAGGACTCACAAATTCTGTCATTAATTACTCACCCTTGTGTCATTCCAAACCCGTAAGACTTTCGTTCATCTTCGGAACACAAATGAAGATATTTTTGATGAAATCTGAGAGCTTCATAATCCATATGAATTGAGCGGTTTAGTCCAAAATTTTCTGAAAAGAAACGATCACTTTATATGATGAACAGATTGAATTTAAGCTTTTTATTCACTTAAACATTCATCAACTCACATATCAGTTGTGGTAAACCAATGGAAGCTCAAGCTTGTTCACGACGTGCGAGAACCAATCAGGTTAATTCTCGTGTGTTTCGCAGCATGTTTGAGCTTCCACAATAAGATGTCAGGTCAAGCATGTTTGGTTGAGCTTCTGTTGATGTTGGCTGATCAATGTTTATATGTGAATAAAAGCCTAAATTCAATCTGATTTCACCAAGTACAACAGATTCATGGATCAATATCTTTGTTGATCCTCGAACAACATTCCAATCAACCAATCAGATATGAGGGACAAGTTTACCGTTCATGTCAAGTTTAGGCTAACAACCAGAATAGGTGCTTCTACATCAGTGTTATTCACCTATCATTTCCGTCTGATTTTAGGGAGAAGTTATGGGTAGGACTAGGTTTAGGGGTAGCCTTTCGGACAGGAATGTTGTTCCAGGATTAACAAAATATGTTGATCCAGAAATATGTCTTACTTGGCAAAATCACAGTGACCTGTACAGCACAGATATGTGTTTAACTCACTAAAAAGAACCGACTCATTAGAGTCATTTGTTCGGGAATCAGACGACATTGGTCAAGCTGTTTTCTATGTTTTTGAGTTAGCAGTGATGTGACTCTGTGTTGAAGAAGTATTACTGGAAACTCTCTGCGCTCCTGCATCAGTGGAAGAATGCATGTTTAAACTGTGGAACCGGTCCAGTTTTGAATAATACCCCTGACAAGATACGCTAAAAACATTTTGTTTTTAATTTTGACTTCACTTCAGAAGTTGATCTGTTCTCTTAATACTTAAAATGGATTTTGTTTGGAATAACTGAGATGGGCGGTCCAGCAGAGAAAGGGTTTTGGACACATTGGTTCCACTGTCAGCTAGCTAATCTGTGAGAGCAGTCTTGCAAAACAAACCATCACCTCCACAAAGGACCTGCCACCTGGCTCTGATTTCCCTCAACAACCATGTGCACCATCACTGAAAACACACAAAGATTTTGTGGTCTCCGTAGGTCAGTGCAGAGTCTTACAAAAACTCGCTAGAAGAGCAAATGATGACAAAATGACCTCATAAGTGGTAAATAAACAACTTTTTAAAGAAGTCTTCACCAAGCAGAATAGCCTCCATATCATATTAAAATGCATCAGTTTTTGTCAGACAGGAATAAACAAATCTGCGGAGGAGAGCCAAAGTGGTGTTGCTAATGCTTCCCCTTTGGAAAGGCCTGCGTTTGGCCCCGTGGGCAGAGGAATGATTGGCAGGCAGAGGAAAGTAGGAGCGAGACCCGGAGGGGAATGAGCGCGGCAGGGATTTGGCTTCACCAGCCCTCCCTCCATGTTTTGAAATCTAAGAATAAACAGCGATAAGGCTCCAAACTCTTCCCGCCGTTTAATCTTGCCCCCCTCCACCCTGTCTCACTGGGCAGCCTACCTCAAATGGACTGGGAGGGAAAGAGTGGGCATGCATGGCTGCTCTCACCTGCGCAGGCTGGCTGTGCGGGCAGGAAGAGCCCCCTGACTGTTGCGCTAATCGCCTTTAACAGGAAGCTCCAGTGTCTCTGCTTATGATTCTTCCCCATCTGTCTTTCTCTTCAGCGATGAAGACATCCGTCGAGATTTCTTCCCCTTCTACTGTATCCCATTATGTTGTCTTTCATGCTGCTTTCTTAGTTTGTCTTTCAAAGCAACCGTGGATGTCCTCTTTTAGCCAATGCCATGTCTGAATATTGTAGACCGGTGCTTCTCTAACTTTTCAGGTAAAGTATCACCTTTGGTCAAATCAGACCTTTCAAGTACCACCCAAACACACTGATATTTCACTAGTTTCTGAAAATCTGTGAACATAATTCCATCAGAGCTGCATATATAAAAAAACACACACAACAATAGTAAGATTAATACAGTTTTACAATTGCACATATTTATATAATGATTTTGCAGTCCAGTTCACACACAGTATATTATGGAATTCGGGTCAGTGTAGCCAATTCAATTTTTTTTCAAGTATAAGCACATAAATAATATATATATATGGTCACACTTTAGATTATGATCTAATTATCACTAATAACTTACTATTAACTATGACTATTAACTCTTAAATGTGCCCTAGATTCAAAATTTGTATTTGCCTCGGCATAGTTGAATAACAAGAGTTCAGTACATGGAAAAGACATACATTGAGTTTCAAACATTGCTTTCTCTTTCTTATGTAAATCTCATTTGTTTAAAAGACTTCCGGAAAACACGCGGATCTCAACATAACACCGACTGTTACGTAACAGTCGTGGTTTACGCCCCAGTATTTGCATATGCCAGCCCATGTTCCCAACATTATGAAAGGCATTAGACAAGGGCAGCCAGTAACGTCTGGATCTGCACAGGTGAATCAATAGACTAGGTAAGCAAGAACAACAGCGAAAATGGCAGATGGAGCAATAATAACTGACATGATCCATGATAGCATGATATTTTTAGTGATATTTGTAAATTGTCTTTATAAATGTTTCGTTAGCATGTTGCTAATGTACTGTTAAATGAGGTTAAAGTTACCATCGTTTCTTACTGAATTCACAGAGACAAGAGTCGTCGCTATTTTCATTTTTAAACACTTGCAGTCTGTATAATTCATAAACACAACTTCATTCTTTCTAAATCTCTCCAACAGTGTAGCATTAGCCGTTAGCCACGGAGCACAGCCTCAAACTCATAGAGAATCAAATATAAAAATCTAAATAAATACTTTACTCACATAAATCGAAGCATGCATACAGCATGCATGACGAACATCTTGTAAAGATCCATTTGAGGGTTATATTAGCTGTGTGAACTTTGTAAATGTGCTGTAATATAATCGAGAGCTCGTGTGGCAGGGAGCACGCGAATTAAAGGGGCGGAGCGCTGAAAAAATCAGTGCATAGATAATGATGCCCCAAAATAGGCAGTTAAAAAAATGAATTTAAAAAAATCTATGGGGTATTTTGAGCTGAAACTTCACAGACACATTCAGGGGACACCTTAGACTTATATTACATCTTGTGAAAAAGCATTCTTGGGCATCTTTAATTACTGCTTATTAATAGTTAGTAGGGTACTTGTTAAGTTTAGGTATTGGGTCATGGTCATGCAGAACAAGGCATTAACATGTGCTTTATAAGTACTAATAAACAGCCAGTATCCTAGTATGCATGCTAATAAGCAACTAGTTAATAATGAAAATTGGACCCTAAACTAAGGTGTTACCATATATAATTATATAACTTGAAATATATGTTCAATTTTTATTATTTTTTATGAACAAAAAAAAATGCATTTATTTGAATTTTTTTGGAGGGTTGTGGAGGTTTGTTTCCTACACAAAGACAGCTACCAGCATATTTACACCCCAAAGAAAGATTCATATAGTGGCCATGCTTACTCTGAGTGTGTATTTATCCATATTTTACTTCACACTGTCCAGATTACGGACCCCTGTGAACTGTGTCCTGATGACCAGGAAGCTGCAGCAACATTATTGCTATTATTCACTTACATTTGTCACACAGAAAGACAAATTATGAATGAAAAATGTGGCAGGGCGAGTGAGAGAAAGCTGATGAATAGAAAGTCAGAAACAGAGTGAAAGAGTGTGACAGAGAGAGAGAGAGAGAGGGAGAGAGAGAGAGCAGTCGGGGTGGCTCGGTGTCAGCTGACATATATAATTACAGGAATGGTTCTCTCTCCCTAAACCATTATTTATTTTAGCAGTTCTGACCCACTGCTGTGGCTCTACCACCCCCACTCCTGCCAAAAAGTGGCTTTTTTAACTGAAAGCTTTCCAAACAAGCCTCACTAGTACTTGGCTTCACTCCAAGAAACTGTGTATTTTGGTGAATCTGGCCTGTATTACTATGAGTCTGTGCTGGATCGGAACTACTCAAGTAGCTAATTTGTGTGTGTTTGTGTGTGTATTAGTTTGTAATGCTTTGTGTGTGTGTGTGTGTGTGTGTGTGTACGCAAATGGTGTAAAAGTGAAAAGTTTTAGCCTCACTAAAATGTGCGGTAAAAAAAAAAAAAAGACAAAGAGAAAGACATAAATTTAAACAATCATATTTTACAGTGTGATTGCACATTAGAACAGGAGGTTACAGGTTTTTTTTCTTTTTCTTTTTTTTCTGTTTAAGCAATCTGGTCCAGTCCTCTCCACACCAAGAGTTTTAATATTGTAGATAGGTAAAATAACCCCAGATAAGGACTCCGAATGAGAGGTTAAAATAACTAACTAAAGGTGTGAATGAGCTGAAGAGGCACTGTCAGAAGTACAGGAAAATGTCACTCATTGCATGATTAAAGTTCAGCCCTGTACTGGCTGCTTTCCTCTGTTCTGAAAAGAGTCGATTTGAATTTGACAGTATCTGTGCTTTTCTTGGTGATTAGAAGAAGTGTTAGGAATGCTACTTTAAAGCTAGCTTGTCAAGATACAAGCTACACGTTATTTAAGAGAGTTAAACCTCAGTCAAGCTACTCTTTTGAAATAAGTAGTTAGCTACAGGCTACTAACAAAAAGAAGCTAACTACAAACTACTTAAGGGGACAATGAGTATGTTTACATGCACACTTATTGTGAGATGGATTAAAAACACATATCTTACTGCACTGACAAATAGCAATAATGTAAGTTGTAGATAAAGCATTTACAGGTGAGCACATTTATTGTAGAAAAGTCCATGCCTTTTTAAGATTTTATTCACTTCAATTATCTTTTAGATGCCTGGAAAGCACATTTTAAGAATTTCCTGATATATGAACCTAAAGTGTACCTTTCTTTAAAAAAACACACACCTTTGAATGAATATATATTCACACACACACACACACACATTTATTGAAACTCTGTGAAGCTAATAAACTAATCACTAAAACACGAATAAATCTACCCCATTGCTTGCATATGGATGATAATAGAACTCTTTTACATTACAGTACAGTGAAGCACTTCACTCTTTCACATTCCACTCTTTATTCTTTCCAAAGGTGATGAGTTGAATGTGACCTTTGGCCCCTGTTAGCTCTGACAGCTTGTTACCACAGAGGCATGTGAGACTGCTAAAACACACCCTGGTGGACAAATTCCTACACTACAGGCTTAGGATCAGAGAGGAACAGCACAGTAAGCCAACACACTGACTTTAAACAAAAAAGACATACAATAGAGTCATAATTTGCTGAGAAAGAGATTTACTGTGTGTATATATGTCTGTGTGGTTTGTAGTTTATTGGTTTCAAAAGCTGGTAGCAGTATTGTTAAGCTTAAAAGAAGAGCTGAAACGCTTTAATAAAAAGGTATGTGTGTGAGAGTTTGGTTGAGGTGCGTGTGTGTGTGTGTGTGTGTGTGTGTGTGTGTGATAAATGAGCCAAAACAATAAAAGGTGGCCCCTAACTGAAAGATGCACACTGTCAAAGAAAATAAATAACTTCAAGCCTCATCACCTTCTTTGGGAAAAAAAAGTTTCACCACATGAATATGCAAATACATCAGCGAGTTTACGTTTGTTTACAAAGCTGCTGCTTTTGTGTCGAGCAATTAAAAGCGCAAACATTTCTTTCTACTCGCTCTCGTCCCATGAATACGGATATCTGTAGAGATGATATGTAAAAGCTGGCAAATGCATGCAGATTATTAATGCAAATGCAATGCAACTTTTTCATTTGTTGACATGAAAGGAATGAATGCCGGATTCAGCATTATCCTGTGGGCTGTGGGTTGCGGCCAGGCCGGGCTACATACTGCACTAACGCTCGTGATTTTCTCTTACCCTGACCGCATCGTCTCAGCAGCAGTGGCAGAATCGAGCCGATCGGATCCAGGGCCGGACACAGGGGACAGGCATTGTCACAACGCATGAGAAGAGTCGCTTGCATCAACGCACCCCCTCTGCCTCCATCTGAGATATTTATAATTCTAATGAGGATGATGATGACCAGGGCAAAGCGGCCTGCACAAGCAGCCCCATCCGCAGGCTTATCGGAATAACCTCCTGCTCCCTGCATCTTCCGTCCGAATACACATACACATACATTTGGACATAACCATGCAAATCAGTCTCGGATGCGCCCCGAAGAGAGGCAGCGGTCGATCCCCCACGGACAGAACGCTGTCCTTCTTCATGACCTGTGTCACCCGGAATCAGCAGTCGCTCCTCAGCCGTCCCCCTGACCCACGCATTAGCATCCATGTGCTGTGCATTGTTTGCTCGCTTTTTAATGCAGTGTTTTATATGCTGAATATGCAGTAAAAGGCCTTGGCAGAAAAGACGGAGGGAATGTCCTATGGGTAGGAAATGCTAATTGCTGTAATCGTATAACTCATTTGGGCATTTTTAAAGGAATAGTTCACCCAAAAATATAAAATTCTGTCATTTGTTACACACTCTGAGTTATTTATGTCCGATTGTTCAAGCCTCTTGTTTCCATTCAATGAAAGTCAATGGTGGCAAAGGCTTCAAGCAAGATTTTTAATGAGTAATGGCTTAAATTTCAGTTGGTTCCTGCACAAAACTTCCATATGGCTTCAGAAAACTACTACTACTTTTGTGATGCTTTTATGGTGCTTTTTTTCTTTATTGAGCTTGACATTCTGCTCACTATCTACTTTCATTGTATGGAAGAGAGCATCTCGGACATTCTGTAATTGATTTCAATTTATGTTCAGAACTAAGGAAGTCATACAGGTTTGGAATGACAGGAGGGTGAGTAAATGATGACAGAATTTTCATTTTTAGGTGAACTATCCCTTGAAGGGGTTTGTTGGCATCCTGTTGAATTTTTTGCATGGGTTAGAGACAAAGAGTTAATGTCATCTTGACTGTCTATAGCTAGTCAATAGCTAGAAAAGTGCCATTTCTCATCCTGAGAGGAATTTCTCTCATCCTTTTAAGATGTTTTCATGTGACTCAAGATCAATGCCTTTTTATTTCTTTGAACAGCGCAGGATCAATAGTCAGCCACTGTGAAGAGTGTGACCACCGAAAGACGAGCCATGTGAAGATTATGACCATCAACGCACCAGAGCCTGTCCTGTCTCTTGCTCTTTCTTAAGATGTATTTTCTTGAAAAGCAAAATTGCATATATATATATATATATATATATATATATATATATATATATACACACACACACACACACACACACACACACACACAGACCATGCATAACATTATGACCACTGACAGGTGAAGTGAATAACACACTGATTATCTCTTCATCACGGCACTTGTTAGTGGATGGGATATATTAGGCAACAAGTGAACATTTTGTCCTCAAAGTTGATGTGTTAGAAGCAGGAAAAATGGGTAAGCGTAAGGATTTGAGTGAGTTTGACAAGGGCTGAATTGTAATGGCTAGACGACTGGGTCAGAGCATCTCCAAAGCTGCAGCTCTTGTGGGGTGTTCCTGGTCTGCAGTGGTCAGTATCTATCAAAAGTGGTCCAAGGAAGGAACAGTGGTGAACCGGCGACAGGGTCATGGGCAGCCAAGGCTCATTGATGCACGTGGGGAGCGAAGGCTGGCCCGTGTGGTCCGATCCAACAGACGAGCTACTGTAGCTCAAATTGCTCAAGAAGTTGAGGTGTCAGAATACACAGTGCATCACAGTTTGTTGCGTATGGTGCTGCATAGCTGCAGACCAGTCAGGGTGCCCATGCTGATCCCTGTGCACTGCCAAAAGTTCCAACAGTGGGCACGTGAGCATCAGAACTGGACCACGGAGCAATGGAAGAAGGTGGCCTGGTCTGATGAATCACATTTTCTTTTACATCACGTGGATGGCCGGGTATTTGTGCGTCGCGTACCTGGGGAACACATGGCACCAGGATATAGAAGAAGGCAAGCCGGCGAAGGCAGTGTGATGCTTTGGGCGATGTTCTGCTGGGAAACCTTGGGTCCTGCCACTCATGTGGATGTTACTTTGACACGTACCACCTATCTAAGTATTGTTGCAGACCATGTACACCCTTTCATGGAAACAGTATTCCCTGGTGGCTGTGGCCTCTTTCAACAGAATAATACACACTGCCACAAAGCAAAAACTGTTCAGGAATGGTTTGAGGAGCACAACAACGAGTTTGAGGTGTTGACTTGGCCTCCAAATTCCCCAGATCTCAATCCAATCGAGCATCCGTGGGATGTGCTGAACAAACAAGTCCGACTTAAAGGATCTGCTGCTAACATCTTTGTGCTGGATACCACAACACACCTGGTAATTCACCTGTGACTTCTCCATGCCTCAACAGGTCAGGGCTGTTTTGGCAGCAGAGGGGGACCAACACAGTATATATACCGACATATTGAGCGGTATATATTTTTTTAAGCTGTTCCTGGTCTTTATTCACTTTCATTGTATGCAGCTTGAACATTTAGCTAAATATCTCCTTTAGCACCCCACACAAGAAAGAAAGTCATATAGGTTTAGAACAGCGTGTGGGTGAGTAAATGATGACAGAATTTTCATTCTTGAGTGAACTGTTCCTTTCAAGGGATGTTTCTCTCTCTCTCTCTCTCTCTTGCAAAGATTGGCTATGGAATAGATTAGTGCTCTGCAACATCACTTCAACTCCCAGGCCAGCCAGTGTGTGTGCCCCCACTCCACATTTGTGTTTAATCTTATTTAAATGAAAGGGACTTTGGCAAGAAGGCGGCAGGGAGTGCCAGCCTGCACTCCGGAGCTGGGGAGAAGGATAATGCCCAGCTCTGTGGCAGTGAGAGCAGGGTTGGGGGGAGGGAGGCCGGAGGGTGGAGAGTCCGATCCAGCCCAGCAGGAAGCTCCAGATGTGAGGCCACAGAGCTGACAGTGCTCGTTCCCTCTGGGAAAGAGTGTGGCTAACATAGCTCAGAGAAAATGAAGAACAGAGAAAGAAAGACAAAGAGAGAGAGAGGAGAGACCGACAGGCTGCTGTAATTTATTCTTGTGAAATGGACACAGTTTGGAGTAAACTATAGGTGCAGAGGAACAGAGAGTCCTGTGAACTGTGAAAGTGTGAAGCCTATTCTTCATGTGCAGAGGAAGTGATGATAGTCTCTTTGCCCATTTGAGCCCTATGTATGAATTTATTTTAAAATACATTTTTACACCTCTTCTATGATGAGTATGTTTTCCGTTTCTGTATTGAAATGTATTTTGATGCCTTTAGAGGGGCATAGATTAAAAATGAGATGCTGATGCAACTATCCTGATTTTATAATCACAAAAAAAAGCCTCATTAAAAATAATTTGGCATATTAAAACACAACTGCTTCGCTGCTACTGATATCTGAAAAACATTAGACAACTAAACAAAGGTCATGTGATTTGACTTCCAAAAATGTATGAACTGTTGTACTATATCGTAACATTCCATAAATATCAACTTCATGTAAATATCAACTTCCACACAAAAATAAAAATTCAAACAACAGTTTTGGGTCCCATTGTATGGTCAAAAAATATAATGGAATCAATGGGAACTGAAACAGTTTGGTTAGCGACATTCTTCAAAATATCTTTTTTAGTTTGGAACGACATGAGGGTGAGTAAATGAAACAGAATTTTTATTTTTTTGGATGGCTATCCCTTTAATGCAGTTAACATCAAAATCCAGAGTACTAAAATGTTCTAGAAATAGTGTAAAGTAAAACAAAACTTTCTCTTTCACTCATACACTACCCACATGTGGCCATAAACCACCAGACTTCTCATAAATGAACCAGAAAATCTGAAACTTGTCGTTTCAAATATTTGTAACCTCATATAACACCCCCCACCCCCCACCCCAACCCCATGTTTTCCTCTGCCGCTGAGCCAATCCAGTAAGTGTCTTTAGATGATCGAATATGTTTAAGCTCTCCATCTCTGAGTGTGTGTTTGTGAGCTGGGGGTCAGTTTGAGATATGTAGCTCCTGTACGTGTCACATATCTTATCATTCTGTTGTTACATGTGAGTCAACAGTGCACACATACAAATACACACATGTGCACTCACACACAATCATGTAGTGCTGCGTCAATGTGGCCAGGGGCTAAGAGTGTGGTGGTGGGCCAGATAAGGGGCCGGTAGAGCAGGCGTAGTGTTCCGTGGACAGTCTGAGAACCGATAAGAGCAGATAAGATTCAGCCTGCGAGTGCTTATAGGAACATATAAGCTGAGAGACCCTGCCACCAGCCCCAAAGACTGTGTGTGACACTTCAGAGGCCCGAGAGAAGAAACCTCACACACATTTACTCACCACCCCAGTGCCTGAACGCTCAATTGCTTTGCCTGAAGCCATACAGCGAGGAATCGGACATTTACATACTGCCATTACAATAAATACATTTAATATTTATTTAATTAGGCACTTTAAATGCAATCAAACTCTTATAATGGTTTTGCAATGCAAAAGGGTTTTGCAATGCAAAAGCGATTCGGTATGACTTTGTGAAAGGTCTGAAATGACACTGTTCGCTTTAAGACCATATCTGAAGGTTTATTTCCAGACCACGCATGAAATACGTCAATGTCAAAGGAGACATTTTGAAGTTCTAGAGGTGGATATTAAGGCCACGCATTTCTCATAAAACATGACCTTCATTTTCTAGGAGGAAGCCGCCACATGGTACTGTTTTGCATTTGATACTGGCTGATGGGCCTGAGGTTTATTTTGAGACATTTATTGTAACACAGGTGTTCTCTTTTCTGAGAATCAGGAACTAGATGGGTCTGCACGGACCACCATGCTCAGCCAAGTGTCGAAAGGACAGCTTAAATGAAACTGGCCCCAGAGGAGGTGCTGGCAGTGGGGGATAGATCGAGAAGAAGAGCCAATATGACCGTGCAAGCTGCCCTGAAAGGGAAGGAAGGAAACAGGGGCCAGTGGTTCCATCAAACAGACAGCCTCTCGGCTAAAGTCTCTCATGGTTGTGACCACACCATCCCCCTCAGAGGAGAGAGGACTCCTGACTCTCTCACAGGCCCGAGAGTGAAAATAAACACCACATGCAGCGACCAGACTCTATAGTATTTAATGAGGGGAGAGTGTTTTAAGAGGCTGCTGAAAAGTATGGGGCATGAAAAAAGAAAATATAAGTCATTCTTTGTATTCCACCAGTTCAATCATTTTTTTCTATTGAGATGTCCTGAGGACATGCTTTACTTTGTGAACATTACTCTGTGAGTGAAACATCTCAAAAGAACCCATGTAGACAAATGTTTTCAATGTATTTCAAAGAAATATACTGTGAAACTTTGAACATTTTAAACAATGTTTTTTTTTGTTTGTTTGTTTTTTGTTTGTTTTTGTTGTTTTTTGTTTTGTGTTGTGTTGTGTTGTGTTGTGTTGTGTTGTGTTGTGTTGTGTTGTGTTGTGTTGTTTTTGTTTTGTTTTGTTTTGTTTTGTTTTGTGTTACAATAACTTTATTGTAAGGTTCCATTTTTTAACAATAGTTAACTACATTAGTTTATATAAACTAACACTAGCTGCATTTCCATTACCCTTCAAATTGCGCAAATTGTAATTGCAAATTGAAATTACACTCAGTGGAAACACGTGAATTTAGCAAAAACTCCAAATATCGCAATTCTTCTGGCGACATCGGAGTGCACGCTGTTTGACGTCAGATTGTTTGACGCTGCTATCTCCTTTGTTTACATGAGGTGAGTACTATTATTATTAATAATAATAATAATAATAGTAATAAAATGCTTAATAAAATGACAATGTTGTTAGACTACCGGAACCAGTAATAAACTTTTTTCCAGGTTTCTGATTGGCTAACATGGCTTTTGACAGCGCTTCATTGCGTGTTTTTGCATTTTCATGTGGACAGAGATTTTTTTAAAATCATGCTTGTGTGGACATGATTTTTTTTTTTAAACGGAGGAGGAAAAACTCTGTTTATAAAAATACCCATGTAAAAGGTGTTAACAGAAGGCTAAGAAAAGAGGTGGTATTGAATATCAATGTAAAATACTGAGAAGCTTTGTTGGTTTTTTTGTTTTGCTTTTTTTTTTTGTTTGTTTGTTTGTTTTTGTTTGTCCTCATTGTCTATGTTACATGGAAATGTGTATGTATATGTGTATAGTTAAACGCAATAAAAAAAATTTAAAAAAATACCCATGTATGTGTGGACTAGGCCATATTCAATGGGAGGATGCAAAAAAATGAGGACGTGGTAATCGAAGGAAATCATTTTTGTTTATTGGAATATTCTTGATCTCTCGAGTGTCAATTTAAAGCGTCATCAGCTGCTCTCAAGCCTCTAGGGATCTTTTGTTATTAAAGTTGGACATCTAATACTAATAGTATTCATCTATTAACAATTAATATTAGAAACTAATAGTATTAGATGTCTATGTACCTGTGCATCCTCGCTCATCGCTCCTCAGGAAGCTTTCTCACTCCTCGTTCCTCGCCTCTTTCTGCATTTAGCTATAGAATTGAAATGGAATTTATAGAATTAAAATGGCCTTCAAAATTTTATTTGAATGGTTTCCAGGTCACAGGCTGGAGGATGGAGGAACGAAGAAATGAGGAAGCATCCATTAGAGTATTGAGAAGCACACAGGGAAGCATATATGAGGGAGAAGGGCTTCCAGAAGCCGTGGCAAATATTACTCTCCACATAAAGCTCCCAGAAAGAAGTATATTTTAGAAAATGACTTATCGCAAAAGGAAAATTACTCATCGCGAGAGTTTTGTTAATGGAAACGCCGACATGTCGCAATAGTTTTTTTATCGGCATTTAGAAAATATCTCAAAAGATTTGTGCAAATCTGTAATGGAAAAGTAGCTAATGAAAAGTACTGATGAAAAGCATTTATTCATTTTAGTTCATGTTGTTTAACATATACTATTACAATACTTAAATCAAATCATTGTATCTGTTAATATTATTTAATGGATCTGAGCAAACATTAACTAATGTTAACAAAGAATAATAAATACTGTAACAAATGTAATGTTGTTAGTTAATGTTAGTTAAAGCACTTACTAACATTAGCTAATGGGACCTTATTGTAAAAGGTGAACGATTTTTCTGTCTTGGACATGCTAATATTTTCTATGTTTAAGGAATGAAAATTGTTACTAAGATTTATACACTTTTGGAAACAGTACTGTTAACATTATTGTTCTTATTTGTTATATTCAAAACACTCTGTTGAAAGCCATTAATTGTTGCTTCTTCTACCTGGAAACCCCCCGACAGCTAGAGAGAAACCTTGTGCAAATCTCCATGCATCCAACCATGACTTTGAATCAACTGTGGGCAATAATGAATAGATATTAATTTTTAATATCTGGGACCTTTGTAAGACTTGTCAAGCTGTCGCGAGGCTCTTTTGATATGTGAGTTTTAACATTCATAAAAGGGCTTGAAAGCCTGCCAATGAGCAGCATCTGCTCCCAGTGCAGTGAGACGGGGCTCCTCAATGAACTAACACGCATGCTGCTCCTCCCCACAATGAGACAAAGTCAAAGACAAGTTCCTTGTTGATGCCTGTCAATGGCAAAGGTGTCACCACTGCAATTAATCTCTTTAACAGAGAGCAGGGCACTGCTTTGTTTATTCTGCTGGCTTCTCTCCTCCCCGACTGTACTCCCCATGGCCTCCGCACACATACGTTTATCAGACCCCTTATTTCCTTATCGGTCTGTCATAGCTGACCATGGCCTCTTGAGTAACTACGCTGAAGGAAATGATGAAAAAAAAAGGGAAAGAAGCAACAAACGGCTAACCCCTTCAGATTTCCACGAACTGCCTTATCAGAGGAGACCGGCCGACCTCTCTCTACCAACCACATAACCAAAGAATGACCAGACCTTCCTCTATACTTTTCCCTCCTTCGTTTATTCTCTCACATTTAAGTCTCTGAACACTTTCCACCTTAACGGCACCCTTGTCCACACCCATGTATTCATGAAGCCCAAACTCCTCCACATTTTAACACTTTTTTTTACTAAAACTTGCTTGCTATCTTTCTTAAAGGGACAGTGTGTATACTTTTGAAGTTTTTTTCCCCTAAAATCCAATTATAATGTTAGTGAAGGATACAGCAAGTCGTAATTTTGAGTATTTTCCACCCTCTTTGACACTTTTTGAGAATTAAATTAGTCAAAGGGAATACTTAATCCAAAAATTACTCCCTATATGTTGTCTTGAAGCACAAAAGTATTTTGAAAAATGTTTTTAGTGTGTTTTTTTTTTTTTTTTTTTTTTTCATACAACAAAAGTCAGTGGGACAAAAGTCCCAACGTTGTGGGATTTACAAACCCAAACATGGCAATATCCGAAATCCTCACCCTTGTGGGGACATTTTTCGGTCCTCATGAGGAAAACAGCTTATAAATCATACCGTTTTTTTTTTAAATCTAAAAATGCAGAATGATTTCTGTTAAGGTTGTGTTTAGGGGCTAGAATTTACAGTTTATACAGTATAAAAACCATTATGTCTATGGAAAGTGCCCATAAAACATGGAAACCCAGCATGTGAGTGTCTGTGTGTGTGTGTGTGTGTTCCTCAGAAGAAAGAAAGCCATACAGGTTTCAAATTGAGGGTGAGTAAATGATGACAGAATTTTCATTTTAGCATGAACTGTTTCTTTAAATCTGTCCTTCAAAAAAGCAAAGCAGTCGTGTGGCTTAAGTCTGTCTTGTTAAAATAAGATGTCATGTGCACTACTTTTATGTTATTTTCATGTAATTTTGGCACCTGATGGTGGCCTTTCATTGTATGGAATATATTGAATTGCACGGAAAAGAGTACTGTCAAATCACAAACTAAATGATTTTTACTGAATTTGCATATTTTTTGGTGAATGGTTCCTTTAAGACTATGTTATATATTGGCATAGTTTACATCATTGTTTATTGAAATAAACCAAGTTTGGGGATATTGAATAGATATTTATGTATAAACAGCGGGTGGTTGTTTATTGTGCTCATGAATGTTTGATGGTACAATGACATTTTATGAATGAACCATTTTTTCAGCTTTGTTTTCATAAATGGGTTGGGCAGACATAGGAGGGATCTTTACATGAACATTACACTATACTACATAGAACATCAGACTCTTTTATTTCAAAAGAGCAATGAAAATATGAAATGAAATGTTTCCAAGTCCCCTTTAAACCAACTCAACCGGACAGAGCGGTGTCTGCACGTGCAGGTGACATTCACAGCTGTAGGATCAGTGTGAACAGTGAAAGAGCAGAATGTTCCAGAGACAGCAAGCGTTCTTCTTTCGGCTCTTGGATAAAGGTATGGAAATGAAGGGCAAGTTGACTGAGCTGTAAGTACAGCCAACCGAGCACAGATCAGGAGAAATCCCTCGCTTCAATTAGTCATTCTTTTCCTTTCTTTCTTTCTCCTTCTTTTTTTTCTGACATCTGATTAGAAATGTATTCCTGAATCTCACCAGCAAAATGAAAGAGAAAGAGAACCGGAGAGAAAGTGCAGGATAAAGATAATCCAACAGCTTAGGAGATACACCATAGAGTCAAACCAGGGCACAGAGAATGTTTAAAAAAAAAAAAAAAAAGCATCAAGACAGTGGTTAAAGAACAGGCCATCTTTAATGAGTCAGTGTCCAAAAAAAGAGGAAAGAAGAGAAAGAAAAGCTGGCTTTAAAGTATCCCTCATTAGCTCCTCAACTGATGTCACATGCTGGCAATCTCACAGCCATGAAGACAATAAAGCCAAAGCAGCCATGTAGCGATTACGGCTACCCAGACTATAGACACTGTGGAGTAGTATGAAAAAGTGTACGAGTGTATTAATTAGCATGGTTGCCAATGAGAAAAATGTTGTGTACACATACAAGCTCACATCAATCTACTTACTGCATGCTAACACATGATAACAGACACACACAAGCAAGTTTAATTTAAGAGATGCTTGTATATAAATATATTGTAGCATCTCAGTATAATTAGATAGTTGTTTGAAAAGTAGGAAAAACATTGTTAAAATAGTCAACATGATTAAACTGGTTTAAATATGTTATGAAGCGACGAGAATACTTTTTGTGTGCAAAAACGAAACAAAAATAACGACTTTATTCAACATTTTCGTCTCTCCCATGTCATTCAAATAGCAATGCTATTTAAGTTGCAGTGCCAAGTTCTACATCAAAACGGCGGCTCGGTATTGGCCGGCTCCTGTGTCAGCCAATACTGAGTCCGCGTTCTGACGTAAACACAGGAGAGGCGAATTTGTTGAATAGTCGTTATTTTTTATTTGTTTTTGCACACAAAAAGTATTCTAGTAGCTTCATAACATTAAGGTTGAACCACTGTAGTCACGTTGAATTTTTTAACAATGTTTTTACTACTTTTCTGGACCTTGAATATAGTCAATTTCATTGCTTTCAATGGAGGATAAAAAAAAAACTCTCTGATTTTATCTTAATTTGTGTTCAGAAGATGAACGAAGGTCTTACTAGGTGTAGAACGTATCACATGAGGGTGAGTAATAAATGACATAATTTTCATTTTTGGGTGAACTAACCCTTTAAGGCTAACATATTCATACTAAATGCTAAAAAACTTAAATTTTGATTTCAGATGGACTTTAAGACTGAAGAAATTTCATTTTGGGGTGAACTAAAGGTGCAGTATGTAAGAATTTTGCAGTAAAATATCCAAAAACCACTAGGCCAGTGTTATATATTTTGTTCACTTGAGTACTTACAATATCCCAAATGTTTGCAACTATTTGTAAATCATGAGAAAATTGCAATTTTAACCAAGGTTCCGGGACGTGTGAGGACTCGCCTCTCAATTGCGTCATACCCTCGGTTTCCGGTTTTATTTTGTAGAAACCATGGAAACACCAAAGACGCTTTAATATTTACATGTTTTAATAAGCAAGGGAACAACTGTTTGGTTACGCTTATAGACATAAAACTAATTGTTGTTATATAGCTCAACATGTTTAGTCTTATTGTTTAAATCAAATTTTCTTGATTTTTTTTTTGCGAGTACCATGCTTTACCATGCCTCAGAGAAAAACACTATTTTGTGAAGTAGCTACAATAGCATAATCAGATGCAGCTTTATTTTTAATAACAGTAATACAGCATTTTCTCCAACATACAATACGTTTTAAAATGAATTGCATGCCATTTATCAACACAAGCCATTCAGCATTTATTAATATGATATTCTAAAATCAATCAGCTTACTGTAGTGTGCAACAGTGTCTCACAGCAGCTGCCGAGCGAACGCACAGAGTAACGTTATAAGATTTTCAACACACTCAAATGTATCTAATATGATAAACAGAGCTGTGTTACCTCATAAGCTAGACCGGAAAAGGGGAAGCGGCGCTGGCGACTGTGGCATAATAAACGTCCCGCTGCTCGCGGAGTGTGTTGCGCAATCGCTCCAGCGGCCTCGTTCAGCTCCCACAACACTCGGCCCTGCTCTGCTTCATACTACAGTAACGTTAATGATCGCATCCATGAACATGATTTCTTCCCGAGTCCTATCCCAATTATTTTCCACCAGCTGTTGAGGTGAAGACCACATGTCCCAAGATTCCGTGCTCAAACTTGGCGTCATCAAGCTACGCCTTTGTTTTGAATAGGCCTCTAGCGACCTCTAGCAGACAGAAAATATTACATAGTGCACTTTTAACCCTTTAATGTTTTTGTGGAAACCATAATACACTTTTATTCAGGATTCTTTAATTAATAGAATGTTCAAAGGAACAGAATTTATTTGAAATAGAAATCTTTTGTAGCATTATAATTATCTTTACTGTCACTTTTGATTAAATACGTCATTGGTGGAAAAAAAAAAATCTTTCAAAAAAAGAAATCTTACTGACCCCAAAGTTTTGAATGGTAGTGTACATGCCTGGTTGTGTTGGTGTTTGAATTTGTAATATGTGCTTAATTTTGAAGTACATTCCAAAACATGCTACATCTGCCATATTGCTTTTGTCCTTGGTAAAGGGTCTAAGGTCACAGGTTTCTCCCGCTCTCTTAGGTAGCGATCCAGGCCTGGTCGTTTTCCGAAGACTGTGTCCTACAACGACAAGGCCACTCATTAGACTCCCAAAGAGCAGGAGGAAACTGGCTAGACAGGGTCTCACAAGGGGACAGATATTGATCAAGGATCAAACACACCCACACACACACTCATACATTCTTACACACAAGCACACTCATACACGGCAACTCGAATCAAGGGTGTAAATTGGGGGATGCGAAGAGGAGAGCGAGGGGATGCTTGATGAAATAGAGGCCAATATGTGATCAATACAGCCTGAGATTTTCTCCTCTCTCCATTTCAATTGTCATGCTGCAAGCAATTAGACGAGGTGAAGATAGTGGGCCAGATTTACCCCCATTACCAGACAGGCCCTGGGAGAAACAAAAAAGTTACTGTTATTATTTTTCTTAGTCGATATGCTTTGATTTTTTAAAATAAAACTGTGCATGGGGTGGAGAAATGTCCTTGAGCTGACAGCAGGCCAATGATGGCAGGTCACTTCTCAGAGAGAGAGATAAAGAGAGAGAGGTAAAGAGGAGGAGACATATATTTGTTCCCATAATGTTCCTATATAGTTTGGGAACCAAATAATAACACACAAAATATTCATAGAAATGTTCATTCTCTTTCTTTTCTTTAAAGAGGTTTTTGTGCCAACCTAAAGAGAAACTATAGACAACGTTCGTTTACACTTCATTTCCACTTTAGACATTCATTTAGACATTCATGTCAACTAACTCATTCATTCAAAACGACGTGTCAACTAACTTTCTTTAGAGTATTAGTAGACTGTTAGGTTAGAGTTAGGGTTAGTAGAATTAGTTTGTGACCATCAAAATAAAGTGTTAGCAGATATTAAGCAGACAGTCTACTAATGACTAGTTACTAATAGTTAGTAGTATGTTTAAAGTAGACTATCAAAATAAAGTGTTACCGAACGTTCTGTAATGGTTATTTTTAGGTTTTATTTTATAACCAAAAACTAACCTTCCCTGAACAATGCAAGGAGGTTTTTGGAGACAACCTAAAGAGAACCTAAACAGAATGTTAAGTTACACTTTATTTTAATTACTGTGTAATTATACATATAAGTACTGAGTAATATTAATTAACTACATGTACTTACTTTAGGGTTAGGATAGGATTAGGGTTTGGTTAAGGGTTAGTTCCATGTAATTATGCCTAATTTATGGTTATTACTATAGTATATACATGTAACATGTAACAAGGACACACTAAAATAAAGTGTTACCGAACGTTCTCTAATGGATATTTTTAGGTTTTGTTTTTATAACAATATTTTTATAACCAAAAATTAACCTTCCTTATCTATTATTGTGACATTTCTAATGGTTATTTTTAGGCTTTAATGTATAGCCATAAACTAACCATCCCAGAATGTGCGGTTAGATTAAAGGAAACACACTAATACAGACACTGTACCAGTTGACCAAGGTTAGTGAAATCTGGTGCATATAGTATGAAATAAAGTGTCAAAGACCCTTGTACCATATCAAGTACATACTGTAACTGTACTACAGAGCACACCTGTGCAGACATGAATCAAGAACAAAGAAACCAGCTGTCATGTATTTAACATATCATACATGTCATATACACTAGAATGTGCAGGACACGACCACAAGAATTATCTTATTTTATATTAACTTATAGAGCTATATATATAATATCTTATAGAGCTAAATTATACAAATAAAAATCACAAATGTCAAAATTGTTGACATAAAATAAGAGTATAGCACTATAAAAATTTATGTGGATGTCATCAGCTCAACTTATTTAGTGTTAGAAGATTTTGATGAGGAACTTGAAATTTCAGAATTTAAGAAACTTGAGATTACTGAGGTTTTTACTCAAGAGAAAAATCTAAGAGGCAGTTCAGTAAAAGTCTCAATTTGCTCTCTGTTTCTTTTAATTGGTGTGTGGGAGAAACAATTGAGACGTTCAAGAGATAACGTTCGTTTCCTTTCCCGTGAGAATTGAAAAGTTTTTTAGCTTTTAGTATGAATATGTTAGCCTTAAGGTTATGAATAAGCTGGTGTGTTCCAAAACAATGACAAAATTCGCATTAGGACATGTAAGCATTCAAAACTTACAGTCTCTCACGTCCACTAAAATGGATCACGGCTTTTCATGACGTCACCGCGTACTTCATCTTCTCAACAAATCTTCTGTCCAATCAAATGCTTTATTAAAATTTGAAATCCCGCCCCGCCCCAAAACTATAAACAGACGCTGAAGCTGCGGCTGAGAAAAATTGATGCTAGATGAAACGCTATTGGCTATTTTGGGAAAAAAAGGGGAGGAGCTTCTAGATATATTCCACCCTGTCTTCCTGTTTCACTGAAAATTACGTCAACACAGTGAATAAAGCTGCGCGTTCCAAGGCACTTCATGGGCCTTTAATGGTTTTGCCCTTACTCTCTTGAACAGAACCATCATGACATTCACCAACAGTGACAATGTACTATAGATAACAGATTAAAAACAAAAGCAAAAAAAAAAAAAATGACAATACATATTCAATGACAAAGATGCAAGAAAATGAGACTGTAAACAGTAAATAAAGTATTGCTTAGATCAGAGCTAACAAGATGGTTCTTGGCAAATCTGCATGCCATTGTTCCTAAGCGCTGATATGCAAGGAGAGAAAACCACGCAAGATCCTTCACATGACCTTCAGCGTCTGCGTCGTCTGAAGGAGCTTACCTCTTTTTCTAGGAGGGAATGTCACGCAGACCCAAGGCTTTATCTCCAACCCAGTTTTTCATGGGCATCTTAAAGGGCTGTTTGAGCTAGCTGAAGTGTTTGGACAATAGGTATTCATTAAGGGCCAGTGTACAGTGTACAGGGCTGTTTTGTCTGAGAGAGGAAGATAACAAAAGGACATGGCAACCCACTTCAGCATTTTCGAAATGAATGGCTGGGGCGGAGTGACAGTTTAGCATTCAGTGTCAGGTGTCGCCCGCGATGTACTTTTTCTCTTGTTTATTTTTCATGGGCCGGGGATGTCTTGAAACAAAGAGGGGTTCAAATTTGGCACCGTCTCTCTTGTGCGTCTTTGCTCTTGTTTGGTGTAATCCTTTAGCGTTGTCTGAAATGACACAAGTGTCAAAGCCAGTGATGTCAGAGAGCGCGGGCTGCATTCTTCGTCCTGCCTCTGAACTCGTCTTCACAGAGAAATTGATTAGCAAGGGTTCAGGCCCGGCAGCTCAGGCCTCAGCATGCAGAACACTCCCTGAACACAATAAAAAAGAGGGGGGAAAGAGGAGGGGATAAGAGAGATCCCTGGCAGAGTGAAACACACAACAGGACAGCGGGGACTAGCCAGTTCAAAGTCCACAGTCTGAAACCCTAGAGAACCCCACCCCACCCCCCTCTGAACCCTGCCCCCTGCCCCCTCCTTTCTTGGCCCTCGTCTGGTTTGAAAGGTCAGTGCGTGTCTGGGAAAGAAGTCTGGGGATCCCCTTCTTTATTAAAGGTCACTATTATTCAATAGCTCTTAACACACAGCCGCTCTTGCTTGGTCCAGCAAGCCTGGGCAGGAGGGGGTGCTGGAGGATGCAGGATGGGGTGCAGACAAGCCTTGGAGATAGCAGGTTTTTGGGTAGTCCTGCATAGGGCTGTATTACTGAAACATCATCTCTTAAATCTTATCTGTTTCGTAAACATGATGATTTCAGTCTGGATGTCATTTAACTTAATTTTAGTTAATGGAAGCTGTTTCTCTTTTTTTTTATCCTATGGGCGACTAAAATTATGGAACTCACTACTAAGAGATATTAGAAAGGCATCAACTATCCTTTAAATTCATCATTATCATTAAATCTTAAAAAGTGTATTATAATTTATATAATTTTAAATACTTACTATAAATGTAAATGATTATACAAACTATGTATAGAATAATATATAAAATAAAACATATAAAGATGAATTATATATGTAATTTTATTTTATATATTTTGTGTATGTACACTACTGCTCAAAGGTTTGTGGTCAGAAATATTTCCTTTTTTTATTTTTAATAAAACCTTTATTCAGCAAGGACATATTACATTTATCAAAAGTGACAGCAAACACATTTATAATGTTACAAAAGAAACCTGAAAAAAAATGTGTCAGTTTCCACAAAAATATTAAGCAGCACAAATGTTTCACCAAATCATCATATCATAGAATGATTTCTGAAGGATCATGTGACACTGAAGACTGGAGTAATGGAAGCTTACAAAAAAGTGTTGTGTTTTCATTAGACTGCCGTCCAATAGAGTTCAGGGTTAAAATGTTTGTTGAATGTGGTTATCTGAAGAAAGTGTGATGATGGGCAGTTGAATTTGGCGGTAAATTGAGTTGGGGGGAGGGGGTGTTCGGGAACGCTGCTAGTTCCCACACTGTATTCGGTTCACCCCAGCCAAATACTTCCCGATTTCTTATGAAGAGAGGGAACTGACACACTCATTCTCATGTAAAACACTCTTCGCACAAGCATCCCCCAATCTGCGAGTCCTCATTAGGTATGCCTAGTTTAGCGCTGACTCTTTTTCATCAAGTGGCTCTATTATTACAATAATCATCACCACTACCTCAATCATGTTTGCAGTAATTTCATAAATCAAGGGCCCTTTAGGAGGCCACAGGAGCTCTGGATTCTCTCAGGCCATTTGTTCACAGTTACAGAGAAGAGGTGAGCCAACGGGGGGAGACTGATCAGTCTAGGCCTTTCACACAAGAGGGACAGTAATTACAACCCTGTGCAATGGGTGACAGGGGAGAATTATCACTCTGATTCAAGACTAAAAGCCGCTTTCTGGCTCCAATGCTAAATTCTCCATCAGTGAACATTGTTCTTGATTTTTTTTTTTTTTTTTTTTTTTTGTGATATTTCAGGACCAGATGTTTAAAGTCTTGTATGGAGATGAACACAAACGGATATTTGAGCAGTGGGGGTTCCCACTGACTTTGAAACGAGATGATTTTTAACACCTGGTTTTGATAAGGCTCCTTTGGACATGACCCTTAAAGCACATGGCACAATTTCATATGTCATAAAGAGTATGTATTTGATAACAGGATAGTAAACTTTATATGATCTGAAGTCTTTTTTTTTTTTTAATGACAAAAAAATAGTCTACAGAGAAGGTTTTGCTTAGCCTCAGACAGCCATGAAGAAAAAAACTGTTGCAAGTATTTATTTTGATGCTGGTGTCCCTACTATGCTGCCCCAACATAAACTAGTCTGGACCACCATTGAAATTAATCTTTTTAGCAGGGAGTAGACTTGAATGAAAAAAATGAATGGTTTCGTGAACTTGTTTTCTTAACAGTACTGATCATGCGTACAGTCCATTAGCTTCTGAGTCACAACTGAAGGACATTTCTACTTTCCCACATGAGGATTCATCAGGGAACGGGTGATGATTTTCTGTGTGTCTTTGCATGCTGGCAGTAGCAGATGGCTTCAAATTGAATTAGATTGCAGTGTTAATAAGAGTAACTTTTTGTTTGTGTCCTTGAGAAACAAAGATTTTCATATCACCCTGGATTCCAGACTAAAACACTGAAGCAATGCAGACACATTCCATGAATATAGTACTTTGATTTACTGTTTTTCTAAGCATTGAATGCACAAATCAACTACTTAGATATGTTAGATGAGCTATTATCTAATGTTAAATTTACCTATTAAAAGCATACTACATTATGCATCAATGCAAAATGATAAAGTGAGTGGAACAGCTTTCTTCATAACAGCCATCTAACTTTGCATTGTCCTCAACTAGTACTGGTAATCTCTTTTTCTCAGTCTCTCTCTTCTCATTCTCTCTTTCGCTCTTTACATGTAAATATACAAGTAAATGTTTATTAACATGGGTGTGGGGTTTGTCTGTAGTGTATGTGTGTCACATGTCTGTGTGTGCACGATTGCATGCGAGGGTGCGCCCTGGTGTGTGTCCATGCGATTGTATGGCGGGGTGTGTCTGGGTCTCACCCCAGGTCGAGATGAAGTGTCTGGTCTCTCAGGCACAGTGTCTGAATTTGGGGCTCCAGTCGGAGGGGGCCACCTCACAGAAACATCACTTAGCTCAACCAGGTCATCGTGCACTTCTATAACATCTACAACTAATATGTCCACTATCCAGTGCCATCGTGACCGTTACATTGCAGCCACAGATAACCATATTCAGAGGAGACTGTTTGGACCTGGATGCCATAAAAGACATATTTATGTCTAATCCTCAAACACACACACACCCACCCCCCAACCAAAAAACAGCTTCCAGTCCCAACCGTCGCTTCAGCCCCCTTTCCCAATCCTGCTAAGGATTATTTTGTATAATGATGAATAATTTATGAAAATCTACCCCCTGGCCCTCAACAGTGTCTCTCAATTGGCCTTGGCATTAAGCCATTCATTCCTCTGTCTGGGGTGGGAGTCGCTCATAAGCAACCGCATAATAAAATCTCATTTTCCCTAAAAGCGAATGATGCCATGACTTAAAAACTTATGAATAATTTCTAAACCTAAATTTGGACACACTCTCCCCTTTGTGAGTGCTAAACAAGGATGGTGCCATTTTTTGGTATAACTTTTTACTTTGCATCACCCCGCCAATGCACTTTTTCTTCATTCCTAGGTATAAGCCTTCCTCTTTGAATTTTACTTTCATTATTAGGAATGGGTTCTGATGATTTTCTGGTTTTGGTTTCTCTTACCAATTCCTTAAAAGTTTCACTGAAAATTCTTTTAGTTTTTTTTTTCTTTTGGAATAAACACCAAAAAGGATTGTCAATTGATAACATCATTAAATAATTAATAAGTGTTAAATAATTTTAAGTGATTTATCTCATTATTTTTAGGAGTAGCATAAATCCAACACTGTTATTAGGCTTATATATTAAACAACATTTCTACAAAAAAAAAAAAAAAAAATATGGAAAGATATTTTATTTATAAATATTTATAAAATACTGCTGACAAAACTCATAATGTGTGTCTTTAGAGACAAGCTGTCATATGAATGACCATTAAGATAAGCTTATTCAACACTCTAAAAAATGCTGGGTTAAAAACAACCCAAGTTGGGTTAAATATGGACAAACCCAGCGGTTGGGTTAAAGGGGACCTATAATGCCCCTTTTCACAAAATGTAATATAAGTCTCTGGTGTCCCCAGAATGTGTCTGTGAAGTTTCAGCTAAAAATACCCCACAAATTTGCCCCTATTTGGGTGTGAGTAAAACATGCCATGTGTTGTTGTGTGTGTCCCTTTAAATGCAAATGAGCTGCCGCTCCTGACGCACTTTTCAAAAGAGGGTGGAGCTTTAACAGCTCACGCTTCGGTTGCTCAACAACAACAAAGCTGGAGAATCTCACGCAGCCAAAATGTCCATCATCAGTAACGGTGTTCAGCTGTTCAAACCAGAGTCGGACGCTGATGGAGAGATTCAGGAAGAAGTTACAACTTTTAGAATGCATCTGGACGTTTCTGAATGGTTAGTGGATAAATTTATGTAGTTGCTGTGGATTTGATTCAACTCATGAACTAGCATGTGCCGTCATGTTAAAGGTGCCCTAGAATTAAAAATTGAATTTATCTTGGCATAGTTAAATAACAAGAGTTCAGTACATGGAAATGACATACAGTGAGTCTCAAACTCCATTGTTTCCTCCTTCTTATATAAATCTCATTTGTTCAAAAGACCTCCTAAGAACAGGTGAATCTCAACATAACATCGACTGTTACGTAACAGCCGGGGTGTACGCCCCCAATATTTGCATATGCCAGCTCATGTGCAAGGATTAGACAAGGGCAGGACGTCTGGATGTGCACAGCTGAATCATCAGACTAGGTAGGCAAGCAAGGACAACAGCGAAAAATGGCAGATGGAGCAATAATAACTGACATGATTCATGATATCATGATATTTTTAGTGATATTAATAGTGATATAAATATACTAAATATATTATTTATATTTAGTGATATAAATTGTCTTTCTAAATGTTTCGTTAGCATGTTGCTAATGTACTGTTAAATATGGTTAAAGTTACCATCGTTACTTACTGTATTCACGGAGACAAGACTGTCGTTATTTTCATTTTTTAAACACTTGCAGTCTGAATAATTCATAAACACAACTTCATTCTTTATAAATCTCTCCAACAGTGTGTAATGTTAGCTTTAGCCACAGAGCACCATCAAACTCATTCAGAATCAAATGTAAACATCCAAATAAATACCATACTCACGCAATTAGACATGCTGCATGACGAACACTTTGTAAAGAACAATTTTGAGGGTTATATTAGCTGTGTGAACTTTGTTTATGCTGTTAAAGTCAAGCGTGAGCTCTGTGGGCGGAGAGCGTGAGCATTTAAAGGGGCAGCAGCCTAAATCGGCTCATATTTAATGATGCCCCAAAATAGGCAGTTAAAAAAATTAATTAAAAAAAAATCTATGGGGTATTTTGAGCAGAAAATTCACAGACACATTCAGGGGACACCTTAGACTTATATTACATCTTTTAAAAAGACGTTCTACGGCACCTTTAAACTTTTGTGCAAACCCAGCTTTGAATTGACCCTCGTTTGTGAAGCAGTTTATTTAACTCAACTACTGATTAAAAAATATTATTATATGGCTGGCTTAAAATGAACCCAAAATTGGTTGAAAAATAAAATGGCTGGGTGAAAACAACCTGCAAATAATAGTCATTTGTTTGGGAATCAGACAACTCTGGTTGTGTAGTAAGTTGTTGATTCACTAAAAAGAACTCGTAAGAGTCATTCCCTACTATATAGCAGACAAAAAAAGAGTATGTCAGAATTCACAGTATACATAAAAACAGTAGGGAAAAAGTAAATGAATGACACTACTTCCAGCGAGATTCTGAAGTGTGCACTTTACTATCCCATGAGGCCATGAGAGAAGATTTGTGAATGGCAGTGAAGTGACGCAACTGATGCTGTAGGTCACGATAATGACAATGTGACAGTTGTAGTACATTCAGATTAAATCCTTTATATATTAAATAACAATAAACAAACAAAAAGAGAAAAAAATATGTTTCATTCATGTGATATGAACAACCAGTCAGACAAGCTAATTCAAGCCCTACAATTAGTTGTAGCCCTGTATTTTAGTGTATGTATTTGATTCACTAAAAAAAAAAAAAAAAAAAAACTGCTCATAAAAGTCAATCATTCAGAAATCAGTAACTTCAGCTCACAAGAGTCATTTGTTCATGAATCGGACTACCTTGGTTATACTGTATGTTGTTGATTCACTAAAAAGAACTTGTTCATAAGAGTCATTGTCTGTTTCATGTTGTAGATTCAGAAGAAGTGTTGCAATGCCGTTGAATAAGTATTGCATATTCCTCCTGCATTGATAGAAGAATGCACTAGCGATAACTGTTAACAGAAATGGACAGCGTTCAATAAAATGTTTCAGGTAGCAGTATGTTTTTCACTTTTAAGGTTTAACAGACTGGCCTTTCAATGTATAATTCATTTACAGCTATTAACAAACTTGCACTTGAGAAAAATGACTGTGTTAATATGACCCCAGGGTAGCCAGTCCCTAAGGCCAAGCTAGTAAAACTCAACACTGGACAAGACACATCATGTAAACTGAGAGAAGTTAGAGACAGAAATCTGAGGCAACTGTGACATGTTTTTTTCTATGTGTGTGTGTGTGTGTGTGTGTGTGTGTGTGTGTGTGTGTGTGTGTGTGTGTGTGTGTGTGTGTGTGTGTGTGTGACAGAGAGAGATTTAAAGAAGAAAGACAGAGTGTTATCTGAAGCAGCAAAGCCGTCTCTGGCTGCAGGGATCTTTGATGGTGGAAATCAATAGATACTCACTGCATAGTGGCGTAACCTTGTCAGGCCAGAGCAAGGGTACTCTGGTTAAAAATGTGGGTGGAGGAAAGAGAGAAGGAGAAGGGGAGGGAGAGGAGGATGGTTAGAGTGTCATGTGGCTGCCCTCAGCAGATTAGTATGTGAGTGTCCGTAATCAGGCCATGGCCTTGAAGGCCTTTTAAAAGCCTTCCGCTGAAGCAGATCATCTAAATGTGACCATGGCTGAGTGGACTGCACAGTGACACACATATACTACCTAACATAGTTACTTCAGGGGTGAGAAATAAGCAAACATCCAATAAATCCTCAGCTTGTGCAGTCAGTGATGTTATACACAGGATTGATTCACACAGACATAGTAATTTCCAACTAAAAGAGTTGACGTAAAGGTTGTGCAGTACTGGATGCCCTGTGTGGAGGCTGGTGGAGGGGTGATGAAGCGGGTGGTGGTTGGGTCAGGACAGGCTAAAGCTACCAGTGTCACTCTGGCCTTGATGGTTTTACAGGCCACTGCAGATCCGTTCTCACACTTACGTGCTCAGTCATTTATCCATGAAAGAAAATAGGAATGTACAACAAATCAGTACCATATTAGTTTTCGGCCAATATTAGAGATATTTTAATTTATCTGTATCCATCGAAATGTGATATTTTATTATACTTTTTATATTTATTTATAAAACTTTTTTAGTTAATACTTATTTATTATATTCTTACTTAAAGGATTAGTCCACTTTTAAATAAAATTTTCTTGTTAATTCACTCACCCCCATGTCACGTGCTTCCGCTTTCCACATTCTTCAAAACGCTTATCCTGTATGTCCTACACCTTCCCTATTCTACTTATGGAAAAAAAAACGAAACTGGCGCCATGTTCGTTCCATAAGTAGAATAGGGAAGGCGTAAGACATACAGCGTAAACATTTTGAAGAATGCGGAAAGTGGAAGCACTTGCAAGGTGATAATTTGTGTTTATAAAGCATATACAGTTGAATTTTTTTAGAAAATGACCGATCGTTTCACTAGATAAGACCCTTGTTCCTCGTCTGCTATCGTTTAAAGCCCTTTGAAGCTGCACTGAAACTGTAATTTTGACCTTCAACCGTCTGGAGGCCATTGAAGTCCACTATAAGGAGAATAATCCTGGAATGTTTTCATCAAAAACCTTAATTTCTTTTCGACTGACGAAAGAAAGACATGAACATCTTGGATGACATGGGGGAGAGTAAATTATCAGGAACATTTTATTTGAAAGTCATTAATTACTCACCCTCATGTTGTTCCAAACCCATAAGACCTATGGTCATCTTCAAATTAAGATATTTTTGATGAAATCCGTGAGCTATCTGGCCTCCAATAGACTCCAACACAACAACCACTTTCAAGGCCCAGAAAGGTGGTAAAGACATCATTAAAGTAGTCGATAAAAAGAAAGTTGTTATTTTTGTTTGTTTTTTGCAGACAAATGTACATTAAGGTTGAACCACTGTTGTCACATTATTATTGGTATGGGACAGAATTAATACCAGTATATATATTAATCAGACAAGATGACAGTTGAATGCCCATGAACATGACATCTATAGCTGAAAGCTTTTTTTTTTCCATCTGCTTTTTCTAGGTGTTGGTTTTGCAAGACATGTGATAGTGGCCAGCACAACATAAACAAAAAAAAAGACTGAGTGCACCTCAAAAAAAAAGACAAAGAGCCCAGTGGCCACCTCAGTGGGCGAGTGTTTTGTATGCGTGTATGTGAGAGACAGACAGATTGAGAAAGATAAAGCCGGCTCTTTGAATGGGTAGGGGTACGGACAGGCCTACAAGCAGTGCCAGGGGGCACAGCCATTGTGCCAGTGTGGGCTCTGTCTTTGAGTCCCAGCTGAAACAACAGCGCTGCAATTACACCTGCCCATCTCCCTGCTCTCTGAATCTCCCTCTGTTCACTCGCTGTCTGTGGTACCCCTGTTGTTTCTGTTTGTTTATATCATTTAGCTTTTTTACTTTCATTTGTTTTGCTTTCCTTTTTTTTTTTTTTTTTTTGGTATCTCATGCTTTTTGTGACAGGGCATGGGGGCTGCCTTTGCCTCCAGGAAATAGCAGACAATTTGCAGCAGCTGTGATGCGCAATAATACAACAAATTCACTTACTGAATGACAACGGCTTTGTTGACAAGCCAATTCAATTAGCCAGTGAAACCAACGGGAGTAGCGAGCGGGCAGCTAGTCAGACCCCGGGTCTCTCTCTCTCTTTCGTTCTCTCTCTCTCCTTAATTCCCTACATCTCTTTCTATCTGTCCAAATGAGAGGATGGCTGTGTGCCTGTGTTTGGCACTGAGAGAGAAGGCCAGAGTTCTGGCCGGTCTGTAGTCAATGAGAGCTGAATGAGTAGTGTGTGTGTGTGTGAAGCTGTGTAATGCTAATTAATGGTAGTTTTTCACACAGACTGCCTGGTAATGGCAGCAGAGCTATTATAGCATGGCTCTGACCTATGCCCAGACAAACTGGCCTGCCAGCTTGACCCGGCTAATGGCGGAAGAGGAGTGGGGCCTGCTATTATGCCTTGATCAATCATTTTCCCAGGGCCCCATGTAAAATGTATTGCGCTTGTCTAAGCTAATGTATCGATATCGGACCTTAGGAGACAGCTTAGTCAGACTTGCTCACTTGTTAGCTTAATTATTTCACCTCTTTAATATCCTGTTATTAACGTGTGTGTGTGTGTGTGTGTGTGTGTGTGTGTGTGTGTGTGTGTGTGTGTGTGTGTGTGTGTGTGTGTGTGTGTGTGTGTGTGTGTGTGTGTGTGTGTGTGTGTGTGTGTGTTAAGAGGTGGGGACTCTGCTACCACTCTTTTTCAGTTCTTCTATCTTCCCTTATCTCTTTTCGGTCATTTTTCTTCTTGGAAAAAAAATTGCAAATGTAGTCTTTAATGTGAAGTGGGCATTTTCTATGCTTCCTTCCATTTAGAGTTATTAAAAACTAATTATAGTAAAAAAAAAAATTATAAAATATATCGAGAGAGTGACAAAAGCCATTTGCAAATACTTCAAATTCATACTTTGTGCTAATAAATCTGTCAGACCTATATACATTTTTCTAATTTTTCTCAACCGACTGAAACCAGTCTTTAAATACATGTTCTATGAACTAGCTACCTCTGAATTGCTGCTCATACTTTTTTTTATGCTGGCTTAATGCTATAAAAGTGTAGCAGTCTGCCGTGCATGTAAATAAAAAAGAACTTAAATATAATTAAAATAGCTAAAATAGCTCCTTGTTACCATTAGAAAGCAGAAACATTTTGTGAAAAATTGGCAAAACTGGCTTTTAGATTGTTAGCTAGTCTATTTTATAATTAAGATGTGTTCAACATACTCTTACTCTATTCCCTACATTAGTCCCCTAATATAGTCCAGTTGAAGGAGTGAATGAAAACGAGTGAGCGACTTTGTACACTGAGTGCTGCCTTTGCATAGTTTGTGCTTGCTGTTTACAAATCATTTGAAACTTAGCAAAAAAGGCAGCTCTTGTAGTAATGAAAAGATTTATCTTGAACTCTCATGGAAACTAGCATGTATAATGCTTGATTAAACAATTTAATAATCATTTAAAAAGAAGTTTGTGCCTGTATGATATTACGCTGTACTGACATTCATCAAGCGGTTTGAAAAATGGATGGATGGAGGATTCAGCCAGTGCATTATGGGTATTCTCTAGGCGTTGAGTGAACATCGGTTGTACACTCATTAATTGACTTGATAACATCCACTATGGTTTCAGACACAACAACAAATGGCTGGCCCTTCAAATTATGCCCTATTTAAGAGTGTAGAGGGGCGATTTCGGACACAGCCATTGTCCGTTAGCATCTACTGCTAGCATATGACAATTTATAAAAACATATTTAAAATGCATCACACAAGAGTTCCCAATGAACTTCCAACAGCCAACACTCATTTATTAAGGATGTTTTCAGTTGGTGTGTCCTGCACACCATCTTGGCTCAATATGGAACAGGTCCCTGGAGGTTGTCTACCCCCTCCCTCCAGCTACCACCCCCAATCACACCTCTGCCCTCCTACCATGACCTTGGGCTAAGCACTTGACCCACCCTGTGGGTCATTGCTGGTGGTTGTAACTGGAGAGCAGAGCTGTTTCTGACAGAGCTGGCCATGTTTAGTCCAGTGGAGAAATGCTAAGGGCCAAAGCTATCCAAAGAGGCCCTGAAAACTAGAGACCCACTTTTCCACTGAGTCCCAAAGGCTTCAGATGAGCACTAATGGATGCTAATAAAGCTGATGCGTCACCTGATACTTTAAATTTTAGAGAAGGAATACACAGCCACCACAATCAGAGACTCCCATTATACAAGAGCAGTTAGTGCGCAGGTGCCATGCTGATTGCAATACTAAACAGAATCTGCTGTGCATTTTCACACTGATTTTACAGGAAAGTCTGATAAATTCTGAAAAACTGACTTGTTTAAGTTGGAATGTAACCGAAGTAGCGACAGATTGTTTCTTCAGTACTGAAACGTACATTCAAGTGAAAAGGATTATCAAAAATTTAAGATGGGGACTTCCAATCCATCGGTTGTTTATTAGATGGCAGATGGTCGACTGTAAGAAAGGGACAGCGTTTAAGTGGATTAAATGATTGGAGAAATCTGCCATACGTCACCAGAGAGAATCTGTAGTTCTACCAGTAGAATGAGTTATTACATTTTAATTAAAAGGTAAAAAAAAAAAAAAAAAAAAATATATATATATATATATATATATATGTATATATAGCATGAATGAATCATCCACAATAAGATCATTAAGATGCATTACAAATAGACAGGATGAATTTACATTTAATGCCAACTTTAAAATGTTATGTTTTTAACATGTCTTAACAACCTTATTCATAGCTGAAAGAATTTTTAAATGATCTGAAATATGTCAAATTACATGAATGCATTTGTCAGACTGCATTGTGAAACACTGAAAATTCTTTTTATATTTCAATTTAAATTTGAACAGAATTTTACAAGATGCAGAACTACAACTGGAATTTGAATACAAGTAGAATTAAATGAATTGATATTCAAATAAATTCATGTTTTGTTTACTAGAAAATCTCAAGATGCTGAGAGTGATGGAGAGTCTTTTTGGTATGTTAGTGCCAGTTAGAAAGCCTGGAAAAAACTGAGCCAAGCTAACACTATATCAAAGAGGAAATCGATGGAAAATGGCCCGAAGTTGTTTATGACATATTTAGCTAAAGCAATTTTCCCCAAATAATATCACTGCATAATATCAGTATATATGCCAAAAGCTGTTACTTGTTCACGGTTGTGCCGCAACCACTGAAGCTCCGCAGACTCCGCGTGGGCCTAGCCGTGGCTGATTTGGTATTCACAGGATGTTCTTGCTTTTATTTTGCAGAGATTTAGTGGCAATGGTGTGAGTAGGAAGTCCTCTCTCAGGTGCTGTGGAAGTCAGAGAGAGGGTACAGAGAGAGGAGAGTGTAATAAAGCGCTGATGGTAATTTAAAAAGCAGGCATGCATATCAGAGACTGGCCATGACACCCCTCTGTCCTCCACCCCTCTCCCTCTCTTTGCTTACCGGCCTTCCATTTTTCTTTTTCTCTTCATTTCCTTTCCCCCTGCCAGACAATCAATTTCCGCCCCTGGCATAGCGTTCATCTCTCTTTTTCTCTCCCTCTCTTTTTCCCTCACTCTCTCTCTCTCTCCATTCTCATGGTCAGATGACTATAGCTGACCTTTTCACTATAACCCGTTATTAGAGAAACTGACATTCAATCCCTGAGCCCGGAGGACACGGAGAGCCAGCGTCAGTCACCCAGGCCCCCACTACTGCCCCTGGCTTGCCCCTGACCCTCCCCTTCACGCCGCGCAACCCGTCAATCAACCCGCTATCCTCAGGCGTCCACCATACCGCCACAGCCTCTGAGAGAAAGGTGCTCTCCGAGAAGGATGGTCTTCGGGGTCATGTGACCATCACACCTGCGAGCTGGGCTGTTGTCAGTCGGGGTCACAATGGTAACATAACGACTGAAAGGT
This sequence comes from Megalobrama amblycephala, assembly GCF_018812025.1. Classification (NCBI taxonomy): domain Eukaryota; kingdom Metazoa; phylum Chordata; class Actinopteri; order Cypriniformes; family Xenocyprididae; genus Megalobrama; species Megalobrama amblycephala. The sequence goes on along the minus strand of NC_063053.1, from coordinate 16,366,756 downwards.
GTGATGGAAAGAGAAGGTGAAGATTCCCCTTAAAAAACTGACTGAGAGGGTGAGGGTTATCCTCACACACATTACTACGACCAAGTTTACACCTGATATTAAGATTCATTTTGGGTGACTATTTTATTTTATTTTATTTTATTTTATTTTATTTTATTTTATTTTATTTTATTTTATTTTATTTTATTTTATTTTATTTTATTTTATTTTATTTTATTTTATTTATTTTATTTTATTTTATTTTATTTTATTTTATTTTATTTTATTTTATTTTATTTATTTTATTTTATTTTATTTTATTTTTTATTTTTTTTTTATTGTATTATTTTATTTTTATTATTTTTATTTTTTCATTTTATTTTTTTGTTGTTGTTTTCATTCTATGTTGTTGTTTTATATTTTAGAAATATACTATTTACTTTTTATTTTACTATTTATTTTGTGCTTAATCACAATAGATAAATGATGTAAAAATGTTTTTTTAAATAAATGAATACTTTTATTCACCATGGACACATTAAATTGATCAAAAGTGACAGTAAAGTCATTTATAATGATTTTTCTATTCATCAAAGACTGAAAAAAATATCATGATCACGATCAACAACAATATTTAGCAGCACAACTGTTTTCACCATTGATAATAATAAGAAATTCTTGAATAATAAGAAATTTCTTGAGCACCAAATCAGCACATTAGAATGATTTCTGAAGAATCATGTGACACTGAAGACTGGAGTAATGATGCTGAAAATTACAATTTAAAATATATTAAAACAGAAAATAATTATTTTAAACTGTAATAATATTTCACAATATTACTGTTTTTACTATAATGCAGACCTTGCTGAACATAAGAGACTTCTTTCAAAAACATTTTTTAAAATCTTACCAAAAATCAGAGACCCTCCCCTTGAAATGTGACACATCTAAGGTCAGTGTTATTATCAGCTGTAAACAATAATGTTCCTCAGCTGACTACTTGTGATTGGATCACCCGAGACAGATCTTAATACCAAGTTTAAATAGAGGCTAAAAATGTTTAGAATCAAGAAGGGATTAAAAATAAATAAAATCAGGTTTGCTTTAGGTTTAAAGTGTTCTCATTAAATCTTCATTACCATTGGAGTTTAATGAGCGTTTGAAGAAAAGATTAAATTGGCGATGGTGGAAAATTTGATACAGAAAAACAGAGGCATAATTTGCTAGGGAAGCATTTCAGCCTCTTTTTTTTTTTTTTTTTTTTTTTTTTTTTTACAGCAAAGTTTATTGACTGACCAGATGAGACACAGACACTAGCAATTTGGACCAACTGCATGTGTGCTTTACACAATGAAAACACACTTTCTCACACTAATTATTTGCCCTTTGCCTTGGCAGAGAGGGGCTCAGGTTATGATAATTTTGTTATTTTTAGGTAATTGTTTCCAGTGTGCAAGTTCATGAACATTAAAGGGCTTGCCGCGTTTTTAATCTAGCGGATGAAGGTTTAACAGCAACGGCGATGTGCTCTAATGACAGAGGAGCCAATCATGGGCTCTCCTCACGCACACAGCAGAGCAAATAAACGGCCACTGGGCTGGGCTGCCTGCTCTCTCAAACTCTCAGTTCCTGCAGAGGCTTGCATGCAGCTGCATATGTGTGCGTGTGTACTTACAGCAGTGTCACTCAGTACAGCACAGGTGAGGAGCAGGTATGTAGGACAGGGTGTGGTCCAGGCCAGTCGAGCAGGTCAAGCATGTGACCATCGCCGGCGGGCAAAGGGTGTGGAGCAACCCGGAGAGATAAGCGGAAGAAGGGCCAATCGGGGCCGATTCAGCTTCAGGTACAAAGTGTGCCTGCGGGAAGAGGAGGAGAACTAAAATTTCACACACACATACATAAGCCTTCGGGCATTTTCCAATGTTTCACAAACAAAAATTGATATAGATGAGTCAGTCTCTCATGTTCAGGTTAACCTTTTAGTGCCAACAAGAACTGGAGACAAAAAAACACTCACACTTGTACACTGTAAAAAAAGAACTGTTGGTTTAACTTAAAAAGGTAAGTTACCTGGTTGCCTTAATATTTTGAGTTAATTGAAATTAAAAATTTGAGTTAGTACAATGAAGGCGATTGATTTAATCAACAGAAACTCAAAATATTATGTACTCTGAACTACATTAATTATCTAAGTTGATTTGACAAAAGAAAACATGTTGTGATGACAAATCAGGAAAATCATTTTTTACAGTGTACAGTGAACACACAAAACACATAAAACAGGCCTCAATATATGATACGCCTCTTCAGATGACGTTAGTATGACTGCTTTTGTGAAAATTAAGTGTGCTAAAGTGTATTGAATGAATTTGCAGATAATATATTAATGAAATAAAAGGCACATGAAGTGTACTTAAGTATGTTAAGACAAGTACACAAAGTGTACTTAAATTTCTTAACATACAGTAATTACACTTTTATAAAGTGCTCTTTGTAATATCTTTTGTAATAATATTTTGTCGTGCTTCCAAGAAGTACACTTATTTTGATGTGTTGACTAACATACTAAAGCATGTATAAAGTAACTTCATTACAAATGTGTGCTTACGAATATGTTTAAATATAGTATAATATACATGTTTCAATAGAAATTACATTAAAGGTGCCCTAGATTCAAAATTTGAATTTACCTCGGCATAGTTGAATAACTATGTTACGTAACAGTCGGGGTGTACGCCCCAATATTTGCATATGCCAGCCCATGTTCCCAACATTATTAAAGGCATTAGACAAGGGCAGCCAGTAACGTCTGGATCTGCACAGGTGAATCAACAGACTAGGTAAGCAAGAACAACAGCGAAAATGGCAGATGGAGCAATAATAACTGACATGATCCATGATAGCATGATATTTTTAGTGATATTTGTAAATTGCCTATCTAAATGTTTCGTTAGCATGTTGCTAATGTACTGTTAAATGAGGTTAAAGTTACCATCATTTCTTACTGAATTCACGGAGACAAGAGCCGTCGCTATTTTCATTTTTAAACACTTGCAGTCTGTATAATTCATAAACACAACTTCATTCTTTATAAATCTCTCCAACAGTGTAGCATTAGCTGTTAGCCACGGAGCACAGCCTCAAACTCATAGAGAATCAAATATAAACATCAAAATAAATACTTTACTCACATAATTCGAAGCATGCATACAGCATGCATGACGAACATCTTGTAAAGATCCATTTGAGGGTTATATTAGCTGTGTGAACTTTGTAAATGTGCTGTAATATAATCGAGAGCTCGTGTGGCAGGGAGCACGCGAATTAAAGGGGCGGCGCGCTGAAAAAATCAGTGCATGGTTAATGATGCCCCAAAATAGGCAGTTAAAAAAATGTATGGGGTATTTTGAGCTGAAACTTCACAGACACATTCAGGGGACACCTTAGACTTATATTACATCTTGTGAAAAAGCATTCTTGGGCACCTTTAAAGCACATTTTAACATAAATGTTTGTCAGTATATCTGGCAGTACACTTTAACCATATTTAAAAAAAAAAAAAAAAAAAAATAGAATTATGAAAATACATGTAAAGATGTACAGTCTTACTTTAGCTGAACTCTAATGTTCAGCTAATTGCATTTAATAATTTTAAACTATAATACATTTTCATTGATTTAATGCAATTAACATGCAATTTATTGTCTGAAAACATTACATGTAGTTCACAGTTATATTCTTTGAGACAATATTAATTCTATAATAAGTACCCTTTTTTAAAGTATGCTAAAAGGTACTTTTGCACAATGATGACCTTTCACTGAGCCATAAAATGTTACTGTTGCCGTCTGCCATTTTCTCAAACAAGCTTTTGCTCTTCTTAATGCGTTCTATGAGAGATCTGTGTATTTGAACAGTTTGGAAACGTAAGGAAATTATGCAATAATATGTTCAAATGTATTTTTTAAATCACATTACTGTATAATTTAACCATTTCTATAAAGAAAATGGTGAAAAATGCTTTGTAATGTCACTGTTGTTTTACCACTATGAGTACATTTTAGTGAAAATCACAGTTCATGGAAATCCTATACATTCTGAAAACCTCATCTGGGTTAGCAACAGTAGCAAAGAAGGCGGAGCTTAGCAAAGGCTCAGTTGTGTGAATAGAAATTTTTATCATTTACATAAAGCTGAGCTATCAGAAATACAGTCAGTAATGGGGTACAGAAGAGCTTTAAAGTAGTACAGCTCATCTCAAGGGTCCGGAATCTGGGCCTGGTCTCAATAACAGGCTTGATAATGTGAGAGAAAGAGTGAGAAGAAAGAAAAAAAGAAGAAAAGAAGAAATTCTCCAAACACATCCTGAAAATAATTAGAACATGTAACCCACCAAAAAAGGTTCAAATTTACAGGAGTAGATGACCCAAAAGGCTTACCTCAGTTTAACAAGCCTCCAAAAGCACCAAGTGTTGAGCTGGGCAACTGAGGCTCCATGTGCGCTACTGGGAAATGGAGGACCACTGCACTAATTCCACTTGCTGGATGTGTAAGTAGCAGACAGACATTAGTGGGCCCTGTAGGAGCAGTGCATCAGAATCTACTTGAATCTGCTGGTCATAAACATCCATTATTTTAATACTGAAACTCATTTTCTTATATATGAAGGACCTTTTTGGCAGGAGAGATTAAGAGGGGGATCTTCCCCCTTTTCCAAAGTGGTCTTGTCTCAGAGAGTTCCGGAATGTTGACTGAGCTGACCCGAATCATTTAGCATGATAAGTAATGGGCACCTGTGGCCATCCACAGCATTCCAAGAAGACAAGACCACTGATATGATCAGCTATTCCAAATACTGATTTCTGGGGCTGAGTACAGAGGTCAGCAAGTACACACTTACACACACACAAACCCAAGTATAGGCCTTATATATGCGCCAGAGAAACAAGCGTGCAGCCATCTTCAGAATTTTGTTTTTGAACTTCCATTTTGTGGTAGCTCTGTATATTTCTATGACATCGCTGGTGAAGAGTAATTAGATAGTAAAGTGGATTTACTTATTGTCAAGTTAAAAGTTCTCATGAGCATTGTAATGTTTCAAGCGGATAATAAGTGTCAGTAGGCCGAGGAGATTTTAAAACGAGCAGTTTATTCATAAATCCATAAGATCCTATTTTTATGCTGTGGAAATACACTCATAAAACATATGATTATATTTTATATAAATACTTTTGTATTTATTTTGCCAATATGCCACCTCGTAATACCTGAAACATTGTAAACAACAGTGAATTTCTGGCAACTACAGTTGCTGTAAATTTAACAGGATATTTTTGCCTTTCCAGTGTGTCTTTCCAAATCTTTCTTCTGTGGAACACACACACAAAAGACATTTTGAAGAATATTTCAACTGTTTTGGACCATACAAAGTAAGTAAAATAGGTCCAAAACATGTGAAAGGACTTTCATTGTACTGTACTGACAAAGAAAAAGAAAGAAAAAATTATTCAAATTATTTTCTTTAATGTTCCACAGAAGACAGAAAGTCATACAGGTTTGGAACGACACGAGGGTGTTTTGGTGAACTGGAGTTTAAAAAAAAAAAAAAAAAAAAAAAGGTCTTGGACAGTACAAACTTTATGTGTGTTTGTTTGTGTGAGTATGTTGAATTAGAGGCTGTAGGAAAGGGTCTTCACTGAAATAAATATCTCTCTGACCTTGGCCATGTCATCGCTGTTCAAACACAAATACACTGGTCACTATAGCTGAAGACACCACAACTAATGGGCTCCCACCATTCCAGCAGGAAATAAAAATGTTGATGAAGAAGGTATCGATCGCTCAAATTAATTCGGCCCTGATGGCCCAATAGTCACGTGTGGGTGTGTAAACAGAAAATCCCTAATGCAGGAGGGTAAGACAGAAACAGAGAGCAAACCTCATCCACTCACTTCATAAACTGAAGTCTGCAGATTCAGGTTTCAGACATTGAGATTCAATGATTGTTTAGTCATTAGCAGACAGGTTAATGTAAGGGCTTTTCACGAGTTCACATGTTAATGTAAAAGGGCATAAAGGTTTGACGCTGTTTGTATTGAAGGTGTTGAGCATAAGGATGGGACGGTTAGAGGAAGTGAGGTAAGCAGCTGTTTATGTTGGGGAGTTTTTTGTGATGGACAGGATCATATGAATATCAAACTTCATTAGAAACTGACTGATTCTTTTATATTCGAGTTTGATCTGTATGTTCACAGATATTTTGTGTTGGCAAAAAAATCAGGATTCTTTGATGAATAGAAAGTTCAAAAGAACAGCATATATTCAAAATATATTTTTTTTGTAAGTCATTACTGTCAATTTGATTAATAAAATGCATCCTTGCTCAATAGAGTGTTAATTTCTTTTCTTTCTTTCTTTTTTAAATCTTCCTGACCCCGAACTTTTGAATGTTTACCACAGAATGCAGATGACTTAACTCCTAATTTTTAAACTACTTTTTATCATTAAAAATAAATAAATAAAATGCTAATGCTAAAATGCTAAAAAAAGAATAATGCTAATTTGGTTGCTCCAGAAGGACTGTCACTGTTATAAGAATACTGTGTCACTTTGAATGAGATCATCTTCTAAATCAGGGCTGCGTTCAGCCCCGACAAAACGTTGCAAAACGTTTTTTAAACGGAAACGGTGTCGCGCTGAACACCCTGTTCTGATGACGCAAGAGTTGACACTATGGCAGCTGAGAAGCCCATTCTTTGTGTTCTTTTTGAGGTATTTTCGGAGCCTGATTAAAGGTGCTAAAGAGGATCTTTCCGTCGACTGAGAAACCAAAGACTGTTAGTGAGTTTTTGAAATGAGCGCATGCGTAAGAACAACCGCCCTCCTTCACAGCTCAATTCGAGGGAACGCCTCCCAAAACTCGTGCACGAGTATTGGAACACGAGTGTTTACCACCGGCATTCGCTGTGTCGTGTTAGTGGATTCATTATGTCCGACTCACCGCAGGTAACTCATAATCTGCAGTTGTTACTTCTGTCTCCTGACAAAAACATAGCATGCGGCGCCTGTAGAGTGTGGAAAGTTACTGGAGCGTGCAGCCGCGCTCGTCTCTCACAAGGAACGTCACGGCGGTGATTGACAAGCCAGATGGCCAATCGTTTACGCGATGATCGCGTAAACGATTGGCTGATGTTTTTAAGGCCCTACCTCATGCACAGATGATGTATATTAATATTATTCCTTTCAGTGCACCTAATAAATAGTCTTTTATCAGTTAGTAAAGACAGTTTCAAGTAATATTGCAAAAATGTATAAAACAAAACATCCTCTTTAGCACCTTTAAATAATTATAAATACGTGTTTAATACTACAAAATGCGCTCGATGTTACAGTCACTGCCCTTGCCGTCCAGAATAAAAGAGAACATCCCAATCGAGTGAAGGGATTTGTGAAAACCTCTAATTATTGTTATACAACATTTGACTTGCACTTCATGATGAAAAGACAAACATTTCAGGTGAAGGATAATCCACTTCTTACCTCCGAGACTGTGTTATTGTAACGATCACCGTCTGTTCCTGTCACTCCCCGGACTACATCTCCCATCATCCTCTCTGCCACTCACCTGCACACACTTCACACTAATCACTAATCACCACACCCAGCTGCAGCTCATTACCAGGACTATAAAGGACTCACACACACACCACTTCACCGCGAAGTCTTGATTCACCCTGTGACAATTCCGAGCGTTATTTCCCTGTCTGCCTGTCTGTTATCGTTCCTGCCTGTTTCTTGTTTTTGACCCGTTGCTGCCTGTCCTGATCTTTGCCTGTCCCTTGACTACGACTCTGCCTGTTCCTCACTGTTCCTGTTTGTTCCTGTTTTGACCCTGCCTGTACGACCACTCTCACTTCTAATAAATGCTGCACTTGGATCTCCCGCCTGAGTCTCCATTCGTAACAGAAGACTTCGCCAACTACGATCCAGCAGCTTCTACAAGCGTTTCCAGCCTCAGAATGGACCCAGCTATATGTCTCATCCACCTTCGTCAAGGTAATAGTTCCCTGGAGGACCACATTCAGAAGTTTCTGGATATTGCCCATTATGCAGACTGGCCTGACTGTGCTCTTATAGACTTTTTTTGCGATGGCATAAACCAACCCCTTCAGAATAAACTGAGACAAGAGGGACCACGTTCCTCACTTACTTGTTTTATGGACTATGCATTGTTGACTGTTGGCTCTCCGTTTACTGTGGGTGTCGCGGAGGATTCCGACACCACAGAGAATCACGTAATGGCTGCCGCTCAGGAAAGCACTCACAAAATGGCGGCCACCATCACAACAACACCAGTCTACGCCTTCGCTGATCGCCCAGAGCAACGTCACGCCTTCGCTGATCGCCCAGAGCAACGTCACGTCTCCGCTGATCGCCCAGAGTCACGTCACGTCTCCGCTGATCGCCCAGAGTCACGTCACGTCTCCGCTGATCGCCCAGAGTCACGTCACGTCTCCGCTGATCGCCCAGAGTCACGTCACGTCTCAGCTGACCGTTCAGTGTCACGTCACGTCTCTGGATCTATCCAAGGGCGCAGAGGACTACGTTCCAGTGTGGCTGATCCTCCGCTGACTTCAGCACGAGTGGCTGGCATTCCCAAGCCTCTGCCGGCCGCTTCGCTCCCAAGCCCGGTGGCCGCTTCGCACCCAAGCCAGCCGGTCGCTACGCTCTCAAGTTCGTCTATTGCAACGCTCTCAAGTTCGTCTATTGCAACGCTCTCAAGTTCGTCTATTGCAACGCTCTCAAGTTCGTCTATTGCAACGCTCTCAAGTTTGTCTATTGCAACGCTCTCAAGTTCGCCTATTGCAACGCTCTCAAGTTCGCCGGTTGCAACGCACTCAAGCTCACCAGTCGCCATGGACTCAGGCGCCCTGGACGCGATGGACAAGATGGCTGCTTTGCCAGTGCCTACGGGCAAGATGGCCGCCCCTTCGGTGCTCACGGAGGTAGGGGGCGTTCCAGCCATGGAGTCCACCCCAGAACCCGCTTCAGCCAGTGAGTCTGCTCCAGAAACCGCTCCAGTCGGTGAACCATCGCCTCATCCTCGGAAGAGGAGGAGGAGGAGGAAGAAGGCTCCTTCTGTTCTTTCCCCTCTTACGTCCAAGCGTCTTGTCCTGCCGGCGCCACCCGAGCTCCTCGGTCTGCCAGCACCACCCAAGCTCCTCGCTCTGCCGGCGCCACCTGTGCTCCTCGCTCTGCCGGCGCCACCTGTGCTTCTTGCCCTGCCGGCGCCACCTGTGCTTCTTGCCCTGCCGGCGCCACCTGTGCTTCTTGCCCTGCCGGCGCCACCTGTGCTCCTCGCTCTGCCGGCGCCACCTGTGCTTCTTGCCCTGCCGGCGCCACCTGTGCTTCTTGCCCTGCCGGCGCCACCTGTGCTTCTTGCCCTGCCGGCGCCATCCACGCTTCTTGCCCTGCCGGCGCCATCCACGCTTCTAGCCCTGCCGGCGCCATCCACGCTTCCAGCCCTGCCGGCGCCACTCAAACTCCTTGCGCTGCCAGCGCCACTCAGGAGTCTTGCCCTGACGGCTTCACCCACACGCCTGGCCCTGCCGGCGCCACATGAACTCCTTGCCCACGAACCTGCGACGGGCCCGCTAAAATCCCCAATAACTTTTTGGGGGGGGGCAGTGTGCCTGAGGGTGGGGAGCTTGTGGGTGGGGACCCTGCCCGGCCACTGCCTGCCCGGCCACTGCCGTCATCGGCCTTTGTACCGTCATGGCCACCCATGGACTGGGGTCCACTATGGACATTTATTGACTCTGACCCGCCGTGGTCATCTATGGACTCTGTCCCGCAGTGGCTGCCCAAGCCACCTGACCTGCCGTGGCCGCCTGAGCCACCTGACCTGCAATGGCCGCCCAAGCCACCTGACCTGCCGTGGCCGCCCAAGCCACCTGACCTGCCGTGGCCGCCCGAGCCACCTGACCTGCCGTGGCCGCCCGAGCCACCTGACCTGCCGTGGCCGCCCGAGCCACCTGACCTGCCGTGGCCGCCCGAGCCACCTGACCTGCCGTGGCCGCCCGAGCCACCTGACCTGCCGTGGCCGCCCGAGCCACCTGACCTGCCGTGGCCGCCCGAGCCACCTGACCTGCCGTGGCCGCCCGAGCCACCTGACCTGCCGTGGTCGCCTGAGCCACCTGACCCGCCGTGGCTGGCCGAGCCACCTGACCCGCCGTGGCTGCCCGAGGCTCCTGACCCGCCGTGGCTGCCCGAGGCTCCTGACCCGCCGTGGCCGCCCGAGGCACCTGACCCGCCGTGGCCGCCCGAGCCACCTGACCTGCCGTGGCCGCCCGAGCCACCTGACCTGCCGTGGCCGCCCGAGCCACCTGACCTGCCGTGGCCGCCCGAGCCACCTGACCTGCCGTGGTCGCCTGAGCCACCTGACCCGCCGTGGCTGGCCGAGCCACCTGACCCGCCGTGGCTGCCCAAAGCCCCGGACCCGCCGTGGCTGCCCGAGGCTCCTGACCCGCCGTGGCTGCCCGAGGCTCCTGACCCGCCGTGGCTGCCCGAGGCTCCTGACCCGCCGTGGCTGCCCGAGGCTCCTGACCCGCCGTGGCTGCCCGAGGCACCTGACCCGCCGTGGCTGCCTGAGTCCCTGGGGCTGCATTGGAGATTCCGTCCCATCTGCCGTTAGATCTCCAATGCACCCACCCCCCTCCCTAGCTGTTCCTGTTACGGCGCGAGGACGCGCCTTCCGGGAGGGGGGCGTTATGTAACGATCACCGTCTGTTCCTGTCACTCCCCGGACTACATCTCCCATCATCCTCTCTGCCACTCACCTGCACACACTTCACACTAATCACTAATCACCACACCCAGCTGCAGCTCATTACCAGGACTATAAAGGACTCACACACACACCACTTCACCGCGAAGTCTTGATTCACCCTGTGACAATTCCGAGCGTTATTTCCCTGTCTGCCTGTCTGTTATCGTTCCTGCCTGTTTCTTGTTTTTGACCCGTTGCTGCCTGTCCTGATCTTTGCCTGTCCCTTGACTACGACTCTGCCTGTTCCTCACTGTTCCTGTTTGTTCCTGTTTTGACCCTGCCTGTACGACCACTCTCACTTCTAATAAATGCTGCACTTGGATCTCCCGCCTGAGTCTCCATTCGTAACAGTTATGATCTATATTATTTTTATTGTTTGTATTAAGCTTATCATTATCGCTGATCACTGTTGTTGTGCTATATATATGATATTGTAATATTTACCATCTATCCTCCTCTGATTATAGAAAAGTTTATTAAAGTGTCACATCACAATACAATAGCAAAATATATAAGTATAGTATTTTTATGTTACATTAATACCCATTGTGCGAGCTGTCTCTTTAATGCCGCGTGGTTTATATACATCTTGCCACTGATTGGGCTGACATTTCTGACACACCCACCAAACAAGAGAAAACGTATCTCAAACCCGTTGCACACCGTGCACAACCTGGAAAACGTAGCAAAACGTTGCGCACCGGTTTGAGCTTGAACGTGCCCCAGGAGTGTCCAACCCTAATTAAACACACCTGAACCAGCTAATCAAGGTCTTCAAGATTACTAGAAACTTTCAAGCAGGTGTTTTGGAGCTGGTTGGAGCTACACTCTGCAGGACAGTGGACCTCAATGAGTGGAGTTTGACATGTGTCCTTAATTAAAGCATATTTGCTTATTAATAAATATTAATATGAGCATAATATGTAACATATAACATATGTTGATAACAGATAAAAATGAAATAAAATAAAAATGGCAGATAAAAAACACCACTTTGTGTGAAATATATCACAAAACTGATGTCTGATTGGCTGAACATGCCTTCAATCTCAAGTGCAACCTTTTGCTGGCTCTCCCCTTCTATTCAGCAGCATGTGTCAGGCCAGACGTATTGTAGTTCATGAAAGGGTCTGAGACACTGCAGATCAACCAGATTGTGTAGCATGCAGAGTTCAAAACACCCCCCTCGGACGAGCAAACACGCTCAGTGAGGCTGGGGGGGTGGGGGGGGAATGCTGCGAAGGTGGCCAATCTCAGCGCAGGACTCAGAGGGAGGAGCTGCACGATCCTCCTCTTGGACTCAGACATGCAAGACACTTCCTTTCTAGTGGACTGCCCCAACAAAGGTGCTCAGTCATGTGAAACTTAATCTGCAGCCTTGCCATGCTGACCTCTCACCCCCACCACCTTAATACTGAGAGAAAGAGGGAGAGCTGTGCTAAGACAGGGTGAAACGGCATGGAGAACATACCAGAGAGACCATGAAGTTGTAAAATGAAGATGGAATGGCCTTTTGAAATCGCTTACAACACATGAAAAATGGTTACTGTGTTCCTGCCGCATTTCTCTGTGTGCTTGTTCACGCCTGTGTGTGTATGTGCATGACTCTGGGGAAACAAATGTAAGTGAGTGTCAAAACAGTCTTAAGCGGTAGACAAAGTGCACTGGGGTCACTTTAACACAAAACAGTAGGACCACTAGACAAAACACAGCCTCAATCCTGGCCACAGTGTTCTTCTCCAGCCCATGTTATCCAACCACAAGTGATCAAGCAAGATAGATTGATATTGACACATAGGGCCAGATTTACTAAACGGGGCAAATTAGAGTGAGAGCGCAATTCCACAAATGCGCCGATGGGAGTGGCAAATTTTGCGCGTGATCTACTGCTGACGCGCAAATTAAAGAACACAGACGCAGTCAAATCATTTACATAATGACCAACGCAATCTACCAAGAGCAGTGCAAATTAGCGTAGGGACACAAATAAGCAGAGCTGATGCTCATCAGGTGCGGATTGACACGGGCGCTACTTGTTACATGTAGTATACGGATAACGTCTTCCTCTGCTATTCCAAAGAGATGAATACGAGTGGAAAATATTTTCTCTCTCCTACCACGCACTCTCTGTTCTCTGCGGTGTCTCCTCCTAGCAGCAACAATTGTAGCCATGTCGCAAAAGACATGCTTTCCTGGGCGTTAAATAATGGTGCAAATATCAGTAAATTGACTAGCACAAACATTAGTAAATCACGTTGCGTGATTCATTTAAATACTCTCCTCCCATAAATTTTGCGTCTGAAAGGGAAACTCCGACAAATGCATATACAATAGGGTCAGCCGCAAAAACAACTCAGTCCATGCCTTTTCAGTGCTAATTTTGCACTGCGTGTCTTTAATAAATAACGACCGTAGTTTTTTAACGCCAAAAGAGGGTTTGCGCTAGCACAAGCTATTAGTAAATCTGGCCCATGGTATTGTATCTGCTATAATGTCGAAATGAAACAGAAGTTGCAATCCCCTTTTATTCCCTATTGTGACGTACAGTATATCCAAGTGAAACGGCTTACCGAACAAGAAAAAAAATGAGGGGCGGGACTTGATTTTGTCCTTCAGGAATTGATTGGATCGCTGTGTTTTGTTATTGCTGTGAACTCATGTGAGTTACAGCCCTTGTAATTTTTAATCAAACACAGTAATGTCCCCTTCTCGCAATGACATCTCTTCTCTGATGACGTGTGCACCGACACAAGGGCGGGACAATAATCCCTTCCTTTCAGCAACCTGTCACTCTCATGAGAACGCAGCAATTAGCAAATCAAATCAAATCCAATCAAATCCCGATGGACAAAAATCAAGTCCCGCCCTAGATTTTTCTTATTCAACAAGCCTGTTTCACTTCTGTGGTTTTGGACTCCGTTTACACCTGCATTTAGCACTGACCACTTTTAATCGGATCACCTAATACTAGTTAATACCAGGTGTAAGCAATGCCTCCCTTTCACACCTGTCCCGTCCTCTCCCCTCCAAAGCCCTCTACCAACCATTAGGAACTGTCCTGAAAAAATCTCTGTGGTTCAACTTTAGCCGTCCTCTATGATTACCTCATTTTTCCCCCCGTCTCTTTCGTAGAGAAGGTGACCCAGGCTGTTCATCTCTGCAGCTGCAATTAACCCAGGTCACCCTGCACAGCTCCCAGAGTTGAGCAGGAACGAGACGTGTTAACAGCAAGCACGGACAGGCTTTTTTTTTTCTCCAGCAGATTAGCTCCAGTCTGCCTGGACGCATTCCCTCGCTCTCAACCATCAGGCTACGCTGGGATTAAGGCCTGCACCAAATGCCCTGAGGAGAGGAGAAGAGAGGTGAAGGCTGTTGTATATGTGAATGTGAGAAAAACTACAGACTATCACCACAGACAAGCACTCGGATACTGGAAAACAGATTACTGTCAAGTTATTACAGATACATCTTCAGCACATACACTTACAAACCATAAATGTTTTTCCTTAGGGAGTGAACTTGACTCTCTGACCTTTACACTCCAGACCATCCATTCACACACACACATACACACACACACACACACACACACACCCTGTCCTTCAGTCCACACAGTCTTAACTTTATCTCAGTTGTCCACACCTTGCATTCCAAGTCTCTTGTCTATCTATAGACTTTAGCCTTCCCAGCTCAGCAAACAGCCAGGGTGAGAACAAGGCCAGCCATTAGTCCAACATGCCCCAGGGTGCTAAAAGAGGACAAGAGAGACACACACACACACAGGAAGTCACTGATAGATTTATGGTAATGACACACTCACTCTGTTGACCATGCAAGGGCAGGAGACTCGGATAAGTCACCAAACACTAAACTCCAACATCTGATGTCTGAGGTTCAAGGCTTGAGGAGTGTGTGTGTGTGTTACGGTAAAGTGTTCTTTTATTACTTTGGTCAACAGATGACCAGGACCACTATCTGTGCCCACGGATTTCCACAAAACTGGAAACACCCATTATTCAAAATGTTTTTACACATCTACCACAACTAGATTTACAGTATTGTTTGTTTACTAAATATGTTGGCTAATTTGATACACTACAATTTTATTTTATTTTTTTCCCAGTTTAAAACCATAACATCCTAAAAACGCAATAAATTTACTTTGGAAAGTAATCTAAATGTATCAAAAGTGATTAAAGGATTAGTTCACTAAAATGAAAATTACCCCAAGATTTACTCACCCTCAAGCCATCCTAGGTGTATATGACTTTTTTCTTTCTGATGAGTTATATTAATAAATATCCTGACACATCCAAACTTTATTACCGGCGTGATGAATACGATCCTCAACTGGATGGAACTGAAATAAATACTTTGATTGTTGCGATCCTATCAGATTTATGATAGCAACCTGATTGTAACAAAGCACTGTTCGCCAGAGGAGAACTGGCCCCCCGACTAAGCCTGGTTTCTCCCAAGGTTTTTTTTTTCTCCATTTTAACACCTATTTGCCACTTGTTTGCCACCTGATGGAGTTTGGGTTCCTTGCCACTGTCGCCTTTGGCTTGCTTAGTTGGGGACACTTGACATTTGATATTCAATAGTATTCTTGACATTTATTCAACAGTGCTTCTGATCTGCCTGCATTGACACTATTATTTAAGAGCTGCTGTGCAGCCAAATTATACCAGCTATCAATGTAAAGCTGCTTTGACACAATCTGCATTGTAAAAAGCGCTATATAAATAAAGGTGACTTGACTTGACTTGACTGTAATGGCAGTGAACGGGACCAACGAGTATGAATAAAGCAAAATACGTAGCTACCTCCAGACGCCTTCCATATTCAACTTACGAAAAAAGTGTAGCTGACGTTGTGTTGTAGGACGCAGCGTAAGCGTTTTGAACTGTGAGAGGCTTTACACATTCTTCATAAGTTGAATACGAAAGGCAGTCTGGCGAAAGCTAGATATTTTATTTTATAACTTGTTAAATAATATAGATATTTTTCATACACAAACGCATCGCTTCACTTCAGAAGGCCTTTATTAAGCCGCCAGAGATGATGGATGGATGCAATTTCTTGAGCTTCAAAAACTTCTTGGTCCCGTTCACTGCCATTATAAAGCTTGGATGCATCAGAATATTTATTAATATAACTCCGATTGTGTTCATCAGAAAGAAGAAAGTCATATACACCTAGGATGGTTTGAGGGTGAGTAAAGCTTGGGGTAATTTTCATTTTAAAGTGAACTAATCCTTTAAAGAAATCATTGTTTTCAGTAAATAAAAGTGAAGTACTCTGTTCAGATTAACACATTTTACCATGTTTAAATCCATTCTGCAGAAATCCGTTGGAAGAAAAATCTTGCATTCGGTTTGCACAAGCAGATGACTAACCTCTTGACCTCTTTAAAAGTATTATGCGACTGACAGGTTTTATTGGGCTTAGTGACAACTTAATAAAAGTCATTTCTCATTTGTCTTTAAATATGTGAACCTAAACTGTTCATTAATGCTCACAGAAGGTATCCGACTGTATATACAGTATGTTCTAAAAATGACACATCTCTCCTGGGCCTCACACCACTGGCGAGAAAAAGAAATAGTCCATATGTGACATAGTTACAGACCGTTCAAGTGACACACCTTCTAAGAATTCAACACGCCTCATTCAAACAGGCCGTTATCTCCAAACAGGGCTCAGTGTGGGCTGCGGGCTCTGTTTATTCAAACCTAAAGGGCATTGCAATCTCCACAACAAAGTGTTCACCTGGGATCAATCAGTTAGCTTATTAAAGCACTAACAATATTCAAATGATGCTGCTGCTGCTGTTTAAGAGTGTGTTTGTGTGAGTGTGTGTGTATTTATCTCCCCTGCACCATTTGTGATTAATTATCCCTCACAAATCTAATCATAGAACACACATGGTTGCTTCTAACTATCTATCTGTTGTCCTGTGCTTGAGGGGGGAAAACAACAATGAAGAGACTGATTCCACCTTTAATGAGATTGGAGTCAGCATACAAGTTCTTGTGGCATTGCTCGACCCCCATTCAGCAAGCAGGTGTCCATTTCTAATGACTCCAGGAGCCTGACAGCCTGCCGTTAAAGAAAGTGAGACAGAGAGAGAGAGTGAGAGAGAAGAATAACATGTTAGATATGGCTCACTGGAATGAGGATAAAATGACACTTGACCAATTGACCCCGCAAACCTTTGAGCAGGCCTGTCAGGGTCAAAGGTTGAGCTTGGTGTGATAATCTAGTCCCCATAACCTCTTAACCAACCCCATTTGACCAAGGGTAAGGAATTGTCTCCAATGTTTGAAATCAAATTGGTGTGGAGGTTGTATAAATTGCAGCATGAGGCCATTCTGTAAGAGCTGAGCAGTTTGCGTTCAGATGATGTGCTGTAAATTTAAGCTTGGTTAACAGTCACATACTTTGAAAGCAGGGCGAGGTGGACATTGTCCATTAAGGTGCACTTACTTTGTGCTTACTCACCTCTGCACACCGCACATTTAACAGAGCAAAGCCAAGCTGGGGTAAAGGAAGTGATGCAAAGCTAGTTCAACACACAAGGCGGGGCGTTGGCGATGAGGCATTCGTGTCTAGTGGTACCGCAAACTCACAAACCGATGAGAAAGTTGACAACGTGTAACGTTTAAACAACCGAGTCAACCTCTGTTTAGACAGCGGTACAATCCGCTTTGGCAACCTTGTGCTGAATAGCCCAGAGCAGAATGCCTGCCAGCGGGCCATAAACACAAGGAACTTTTGATCAGGAGACCAATTTGCACGGCCAAGTCCACAAAGACACAAAACTAAAACAAACCATGCACCTCAAGGTTTTGAGACTCATATTTTCCAAGTCACTGGAGAATTCTGAACTACAAAACACTGGGAAATGGGAAAAGAAGGATATCTGGGGATACAGAGTGAGTAATGCTCATATGGATTTTTATAACAGTGAGAACATAATAACAACGCCAGTGTTCCCATCTTGTTTTGTTATCTGTATATATATATTGTTGTAATAGTTGCTAGTTTGATTTTTGACAGGCCATGACAGGGGCAGTTCATCCAAAAAAGGAAAATTCTTGAAAATGTACTCACCCTCATGTCGTTCCAAACCCGTATGACTTTCTTTTTCCGTGGAACACAAAAGAAGTTGTTTAGTAGAATGTCCAAGCTGCTTGCTTCCATCCAATGAAAGGGGATGGAGACAAGGAGCTGCCAAGCTGCTAAAGGAAAAAAGGCAGCATGAAAGTAGTCCATACAACTTTGAAAATTATATATAGCTTTGCGTATATATATATACACACACACACACACACATACACACACGTAAACCAGTTTGAATATGTTTTAATCAATGTGAATCTTACCTTGAAAATATTGCTTGACAGCAGCTTGGACATTTAGATTAACATCTCCTTTTCTGTTCCACATAGGAAAGTCACAGAGGACTTGAAAGACATGGGAGTGAGTAGATGACAAAATTATCATAAATACAGCATTAAAGTCTGTAAAAGTTTGGAGGGAACTTAAGCACATGGGTTTATGTGAGCAGTGGTTTATCAGGCATAGAGAGAAGTCAGTGATTTGTTTTATTTGTCTGTCTGTAGTGTAGCATTTTTTGAGTAGAGTGACATGTTGTCCTTAAGAGCGAGATGAATAAAATGGGAATGATTGGGTAGGGAGGGGTTGAATTTTTTGCGTCTTTCCCACCTGCTAAAACACAATAGGACTCTCTCAACACAAGTGGCTGAAGGGGAATCTTAAAGAAACACATCTCTGCCTGGTTTTATGGATTTGTGTTAGACAAAGGAGAAAATTTGAGAGTGCATCACTATAAAAAAAATACTTGGCTTGTGGTCAAGGCTCTGTTCCACTACAAAACTAACTTTTTGTTGATTATTTTAGCAATTAAACATAAAAGATTTATACAAAATAAAGGCGGATTCAGTAGTGAACTTGCATATAAGAGTAGCTGCGTATGTGGTAAAACTGCTAAGCTGCTCTTGTGACTTAAAGAACTGGTAAGGTAACACTTTTCAAGTCACTTGGTCACATGACCCCAGATATCTGCAGAGCAGCCTGAAGGCCCTCCTACGCCCAGGGGCTGAACACACCAAACACACAGTAGCGGGCAAGGAACAGGGGGAGGGGAGAGGTGCCACGAATGCAGAGCTGCTCAAGACGACCGTCCTAATTATTTGACATAAACACACCCAGTGGAGTTCCAGCAATTGAGAGTTAAACACCATCATGGCTTTAGCACGATACTCAGTTGTGTAAGTGTGTGTGCGTGTGCGTGTGTGTGTGTCAAATGCCCTCTACAAAAAAAAAAATAAATAAATAAAAATTCAAAGACAAAAATGCAGAGAGAAATCTTTGTCACCAGACACAGATATACTTTAATTTTTTTTATTAATTGTTTTCAATAAAGGGACAAAATTGGTTGGTGAACAGGATAATGTAGACAACTGCCAGAAAACACAGACAGTGGTTTCTCCAATAAAACTTAACATAGACCAGAAACAAAAACAACAAAAAAGCAAGTCTGTCAATGACCTTTGGTCATTCTTTTCTTTTAAAAATAAAAAAAAAAAAATGAAAACAAATGAACAAAAAAGGATCCATTCTATGTCTCCGTTTTGAACAGAGTATTTAAGCAATAATAAATAGTGACTCCCATTGAAAAAGATAAAGTTCAAGTTCAAGTTACAACAAACAGCTCTCATAACAGGAATAGAAAAGGCTGATAACAAAATATTCCGCATTGCCATTTACAAAAGAGTATGAACTTAAGTGGGCTGCTCCTTTAGTTCCATTTCATTTTTAAATATGCTTTGCATATGAAAGTCATCCCAATCTAAATATAAAGCACCATTTAATATTTGGCAATGAAAAAAAAAAAACACCTGCAAAACATTGATTATTTGAATTCATTTATTTGAATGATTTTTTTGTTTGTTTGTTTATTTACTGGTATTTTACTGCATATGAAGTTAGCTTTTTTTCAAGATGCTGGAATGTATTCAGGTGAGACAGGTGAAAAGACAGAAGCACACTACAGAACAACCCAACATTAGCTTGCTGTACTGCATACAGAATGGCAGCAGAGGAGATTTTAAAAAAGAAGAACAGAAAAAAGATATGTACAACCACCTGTTTTAGCTAGTGTGGACATTCTCAAAAGACTCCTCGGGGGAAACCATTGAATGGCCTCCTTTGTTCAATGCCACATACTTTAATTTTTTAATTTGATTTTTTTCTGTTTTCTTTTTTTAAACATACAAATAATTCGCACTATATTATCCTGCCAAATTAAAAAAATATACCGTGGCAGCTTGTTGTTTTTTTCCACTACCAAAAAAGGTACAATAATACCTTTTGAGAGAACAAGCAACAGTTAAAAATACAAGCCTCAATATAAATACTGTAGTACCTACACTAGGTGAACATTTAATTCAAATACCATTCTAGAAATACAGAAGAAAGTAGACCATAAATGTGTTTTAGCATAGGAACTGACATGATGTGCATTTTCCTATATTTAAGTTTCTCTATTATATATTTTATATATAATCTTAAACCTTTCCCCAATGCAAGTTTGACCTGAAGAGCTGTGAAGAGCCAAGATGAAAAAAAGAAAAAGCAGAAAAAAAAAAATCACATATTTTTTCCCATTTTATATATAATGTGATCAAGTCTTGAACACCACCAAGACAAAGAGGAAAAGAGAAACAACAAACTTAAATACAGTTTCCCCTAAGATAATGAAATGTTACTTTTTAAAAAAGTCATTTTATTTTCATACTTAAAAAAAGATTTGTACAAAA
This sequence comes from Megalobrama amblycephala, assembly GCF_018812025.1. Classification (NCBI taxonomy): domain Eukaryota; kingdom Metazoa; phylum Chordata; class Actinopteri; order Cypriniformes; family Xenocyprididae; genus Megalobrama; species Megalobrama amblycephala. The sequence continues at coordinate 16,346,098 of NC_063053.1, read as the reverse complement.
AAAAGTTCTTGCAGTGAAAGCAGCAAGTTTCAATTGTCCGTACTTTGTCAAGCACTGTGTGCTTTGACACAATAGTATTATATCGGAGTTGGGCTTTATCTTCATGAGGTGAGAGGAGGAGTTGGCTTTTTTACATTAAATAATGACACCATGTTTGATTCTTTTGGAAGTTTTCCCTCTCGTGAATACCTGTAAACTGGGAAACTTTAACAGTGCACTTCGTTGTCCAACAAGCAAGCAATCGTAATTTATACTCAGCTACTATACCTCCAATTAGCATGTCTAATATAAAAAGAAGGGCAGAGTGGCAGGTGCTGTACACCAGAAACGTTGTCTAAAGTCATTGATGTCATAATGCAACAATGAAAAAGAGTCTCCTTGAATGTCAGCTTAGACCACACTATGTGTGAAACTCATATAAAACAAAGGAACAAAAGTGACGTGTATGGTTTTCCCTCTCTCTGTCTCTCTCTCTCTCTCTCTCTCTCTCTCGCTCGGTCGGTCTTTCAGGTTCATTTAGTCTTTTAGGGAGCTCAGACATAGGCAATAATAAAGAAATAAGATTTTGACTCAGACCTGTAGGCAATTCATAGTTAATCATCACTGACAGCTGCAAATATTTCAGTGCTTTCTTAATAACCAATTCTCAAGTGTACATTGCATTAGTTCGGTCCAAATGCCCTCAAGTGTTCCTTCACAATGGATGTTCACACTAACAATGGTCATCAAAGAAACGTCAAAATGTTGTGCTACTGAAGATAAGACTTGAACAAACACAGAAAAGTCAAATGATTGTGGATTGAAAACTAGTACCGCCAAGTACAGTACCTTCAGATAGAAGTAAACGAGACTGAATCCCACACCATATACTGCTTGTGCCATGCCCAGGACATAAACCACAATGGAAGGAAACATTTTACATAGGTACCTAATGATGATTAACTAGAAATTTCCTTAGCTTTTTGCTTACTACTATTTCTCTCTAAAGTCACAGTTGACTGTAGCGGTCAGGTGCTTGATGCAAGAACCTTTTGAGGATCCATCTGATCCTTATGTAGTATCTAGCTGAGACTCCAGAATTACAGCAGATGAGATTAACCAATGCAATTTCAAGATATCCAAGGCACTCTTTTTGTTTGTTTTACCAAATGATAGTACAAATTCAAATCTTAATGCTGTTTCCTTTTCAAGAAATTCAAAGGCTGTCGTTACTTTTATTCCGTAATAGGGGCCAATTAATATTTTAACCCTATGTGGACAGAACATCTTTTTGAAAGATTAGTTTAAGTGCGATATCCAGCCCGTCCAAAGAGGGTTAAGCAATAGCCTGTAGTCCTCCATGTTACAACACAAAACTGTACATGATATGTATTACAGAATGTATGCAGCATGGTTGTTTTTTCTTTTCTTTTTCTTAGATCTTAAAATAAAAAAATAAAGAAAAAACATCTTAAAATAATGAACGTTAAAACAGCAACACATTTACTAAACAACTAACCAACCAGGGACAATTTATTTTTAAAATTAGCCAAAATATATCATGCATGCTGTCAAATTCTCCAAAATGGGAAAGAAAAAAGAAAAAGTACACAACATGTAAATTATTGCACAAGAGAAAGGCTCCAAGTTTGCGTCAATGCAATAGTATTGCCCCGATACAGATCATGCATTCAACGGTAAATGAAAAGGGTGTGCTGGTGGTGCCAAGCACGTTGTCTTAGCCGCCACTGGACTAGCGAAACAGGGAAATCTACAAGGATGAGGGTGGGAGTGGGGTAAGGTGTTATTCGCTGTTAACAGGCAAGTGAGTCACCACACTTCACCGCTACTCAGTTTTAATTTCGTTGTTCAATGCGCGGTCACTGTGCCATTTTTTCATGTGTTTCTCAAGGGTGCTGTACACACTAAAAGGCATCTGACAGATTTCACATTTGTAAACGTCCTTGCCCACTTGCCCGTGTGTTTTCATGTGCCGTGTTAGCTTGCTGCTCTGGGCACAGGCATAATTGCAGAGCTCACACTTATAAGGCCTCTCGCCCGTGTGGCTGCGCCGGTGCACTGTCAGATTGCTGCAGTTTTTAAATACTTTGCCGCAGAACTCACAGGTGTCACTGCGTCGGCCATCTTTCGAGCTGGGCCGACCGGGACCCCCAAGGTGTGGCGTGCTGCCGCCACTGCCAGTCCCGCTGCGGCCCGAGACGCCACCATCCAGGTCCCCTGGTGGCGTAGAGAAGCGCAGGCTTCCGTTCTCTGAGGAGTGCTCTGAAGACGAGGCGAAAGGCGATTGTCTGGAATCCCCAAAATTCAGAAAGGGGTCCTTGAGCTGCCGAGAGGCAGCGTAGCCAGCCAACCACTGAGAATAGACATTCTCAGTGTTGGGGATTGTAGGGGTAGAGAGGTCAAAGTCTTTCTCCAGCTTGATTCGTTTGGAGAAAGGACTAAGTGAGCTGGGACTGCCCAGTAAGAGCTTCTTGGACAAACCAACGGAGGCAGACTCGCTGGGGGACGAGCCTCGGCCATTGATAGCTGAGCCACAGCCCTCGTCCACTCTGTCTGATTCCAGAGCCGAGTCCTCGTCACACATGTCCCTATGTGCATCATTGTCAGAGTTTAGGGCTCCTCGCTTGTGTTGATGAAACGCCTCACTGTAGTGCTGCATGCTGGCAGCCAAGCCCATGCCCTGCATAACCTCAGGCAGCGAGCGCGGGATCCCATCCTCACCCGCGCCCAGACGCCCGCCGTTGTTTTCGTGGTGCCGTGCAGCCTCAAGGTTGAGGCTGAAGTGGTAGTTGTTTCTACCTCCCTGCCTCTCCAGCTCCTCCTCCTCTCCTTCCTCCTCTTCCTCTTCCTCCTCTTCTTCCTCCTCCTCCTCCTCTTCCTCTTCCTCTTCTTCCTCTCCGTTCTCTGGAATCAAATGATCATTTTCACTCTTGAATTTGGCTACCACAGACTTGAGGGCATTACTGGCACTACCCACCAAGTCACTGGTTCCCGGTTCAGGGGAGCTGGCTGTAGACAAGCCATCGTCGGATTTGACCGTCATGGGTGAAGACTTGTTCATGTGTGTCTTCATGTGCCGCTTCAGCTTGCTGGCCTGCGTACAGGCGTGGTCGCACAGATGGCACTTGTACGGTTTCTCACCCGTGTGACTGCGTCGATGCACTATTAAATTACTCTGGAACTTGAAGGTCTTCCCACAGAACTCACAAGACTTGGTCTTCATGGGCGTGTTGGGCTGTTGGGTAAGAGGGGTTGGGGTGGACTGGGAGCCAGAGGGGGACTGCATGGAAGGTAGGGGAGGGGTAGAGAGAAAGGGCGGCTTGGATCCTGACTGGAATGGTTGTAGTAGCCGTTGCATAGGGCTGGGCCGGTTGGGTGAGAGAGGAGGAGTTGACCCTGAGGTGTTACCAGCCAGCTCCCTCAACCTACGAGAGAAGTCCATAGCTGGGGGATCCATGGGTATGGGGTTGAGGCGCAGCACCCTGTCGAAGGCACTCGGGTGGTGGGTGGCCAAAGCCAGCTCCTCCGGGCTCAGGTGCTCCATGCGATGAGGGTCCAAGTGATGGCGGGGTGGAGGGCTAAAGAGAGGCGGCGTAGGGGGAAACCGACCCTCTCGGAGAGGGGGTCCGTCGCGTCCAGAGTTGGGTATCCGTAGCAGGTTGAATGGGCTTCCCTCTGGGAGATGGATGCCATGCAAGGGGGGTTGAGAGGAGCAATCTGCGACCATTCCTGAAGGAGCTCCCACACGGGGCGTGAGCGGACTTCCGCGCTCGCTCTCAAGGTAGATACGGAAGCCATGAGTGTTCTGGGCATGTTGCAGCAGAAACCAGGCACTGCTGAACGGCTGTTTACAGGTTGTGCAAGTGTAGCTGCTGGGCTCATCTTTACCTGCAAAACACATAAGAGAAGAATTAATTCTCTAACTGTACTAAAGACATTAACTGCAACTCATTCAAAGAAAAAACCATTTGGTTAATAGGTCTGTAGATCTGTTACATGTGTTTGTTCACACTCATTCCCTTTCTCAGCTGCTCCCTGGTGTATTTTGGACATACGAAAACCCTACAGATTGGGCCTTAATCATTTATGAACCTGCCTAGACCCCGGGCCTTTGCAGCCCCCCATACTAACAGTCTTTCAACAGCTTTAGCCCCTCAGCAGGCTAAAGTAAGTATCACATAACAGTAAACACAGCTCTTATTATAAATATGCTCCCAAACAGCACTACAGGCCAGAACCCAGTGAAGCAGAGCTTTTCACAACACAAGACCAGACAAAGCACTGATATTCCAGCAGAGAAAGACTGTGTTGGGGTTTAGCTCAGGTCTTTGCATGGGGTGATACACTTCTGCTTTGCAGTTGTCAGCCGGGCTATAAAAGCAAACAATAGTGCTCTCTCAAGCTGAACGTTTTCATCCATGTACAAAAACAGATGAACAGGAAGCATACAGTATACAAAATTTGGAAGAACTAAAGTAATATAGATGTAAAGGGTAACAGAGGAAGCACACACATTGTTAGAATGTGTTAAAGGATACATTACTCAATGTTCAGGTATTGTATACCAGTGCAATGCTAGAGGAGAATATGAACATTTGTTGTAAACACCTCACACAACACTCTGTTGTTTTGAAATTAGAATTCTATTTAATAAATTGTCTGCTCTTCAAATGCAATCTCACAAAAGACGTGTTCATACAAAAATAGCTTCAAATGGAATTAAGGGAAGCTACCAGTAGAATAAAAAAGAAAAATGAGAGACTATCTCCTCCCTTACAACTGAAATGAAGTATGTAGACAATTGTCACAGCAAAGGAACATTTAAAACAATAATTGACTTTCAACAGCACTTTGACAATGACCTGTGATTTTCCTCCCATTGCGTTTGTAATCTCATTTAATGTTTCTGACTCCTACGCCACCTTATTTAAGAGATTAAATAATAAAGGAGGCTGGAAACAAGAGCCTTTCAACATTAAATACACTGTGCTGAATCCTGATGCAATGTTACCCATTTATTAAATATTTTTGTTTCTGCATTTTGGAGGAACTGATACAGCAGTATATTCTCATGCAAATGCCTTGCTATTTTTGATTATCTGGTCTCTCTAAACAAAATAACACCAAATGATGACCAGCTTTTATAACTTAAAAAGAAAAAAAACATCTTCATTAACATACACCTCTCTCATAAATATGATAAGTCTAAATGTTTTATCTAGTCCAGATGGAAAGCTGTCAAAGCTACAGAACCATTTTTGATAATTACACTGATTTAATTTCTAAAAGAAAAAAAAAAAAAAATGTGATGCAAATGGCATTTGCACCATCAACAGGTAAACAAGCAGCGAGTTCAGGATGCCTATAGTTAAAAACACACGATTAACTCACAAATGGCAATGAAATGGATATTTTCATGAAGTAATGAGTGACAGTTTGAACTTTGAAAATTACCAGCGCTAAAAGGGATGTTACATGCAAGGTACAGATATCTACCTACGCTCCCAAAAACGCAAGGTCAAGCGGTCAGGAAAAGAGCCATCATCCACACAGGAACCACAACAACAAACAGCGAAAATGGACAGGGGAGATGGATTTAACTCCCCCCACAAGCCAGAGGTCTCTAAACTGCTATCATGTACTGTTTACAACCATCCCGAGAGAAAAAGGGGAAGAGGAAAAAAAGCGAAAAATGGAGAGATGGCGGGAAGAAAGGCAGAAAGAGGTGCTGAACGGTGCCGAACAGGCAGCATGCACTCTTTCATCTCGTTTGTTTTCCTCAGAGGGGCTTTCTCTGAAGTCTTCAATAGCCAGCAAAGCATGTAACGAGGCAAGGCCTTTCTGCTGCTCAGAGGAGGAAAGGCAGGCCTGAGCCACTGTGGGTTTTCTCAGATAATCCTGTTAATGCACACAAATGGGGGTGGTTCTGGAAGGCTCTGTGGCGGGCAGACAGCCACCTCCGGACATCGCTGCGCCCTTTTGTGCTGTCATCATTTTGTCTCTTCCTTGGCACTTCTTAAACATGGCCGACGAAAACACACGCACTCTACATGAGCAAGGTGTGCAACAAATAAATTATAATGTTTAGGAATGGCTGTTAGGAATGACATGAGTGAAGCTTAAAAATAATATAAAACATGGTGATGTATACCAGTGATTCCCAAAACTTTGTCAACTTGAGCCCTATCAGTAACACCACATCATAAATGTGTTCTCTTTTACTCCAAATATACTGAATATCATTTAGCATTAGCATTATTCTAATTCAAGTGTAAATATTGAAAATCATCCACTTTTAAACAAAATACAGATTCAACTAGATGATTACTCTCTATTTAATAAAATAATTGAACTTGCTTGTATCTCACTGAGAATTGAGAGAATATATATTTTATATAATAAATACACACACACAAAACATATGTACTCTTTAACAAAATTTGCACTTGTTGATTTAAATACCATTTAAAACTATAAAAAAAAAAAAAAAATCACCCAAATGCACTATAATTAGTACATCTGTCTATTTTGAGAAGTTATGAATTAAAGGTAACAAACCATACACATTTAAAAGAAATTAAAAATCCAAATCTTTCCAAATACCACTGGAACCTGCACATATAGGTCTGGTATGTCCTTAAGACAAAACCATTCAGACTTCAAAATGAAATGTGAATCAGATTTGACAGACGTTTAAAATATATATAATAATCCAAGGTCCCAGAACAAGAGATCAGTGGTGATGATATCACATGCCAGCTTTCAGTTGAGAGAGATGGGCAGTGAAGGAGGTGACGGTTGGTGTAAATAGAGAGAAAAATAACAGCACATTGCTGATCTGTGGCCCTGCCACCCACGAGCACCTCCTGACAAGCTCACTCATGACCAACAGCTGAAAGCCCTGCACCAAATCAAGACTGCACACTACTTTATATCAGGCGGGTTGATGCAAAGGCCAGCTAAATTATGGATCATTACAATCTGCAGAAATTACATTTAATTGCTGCCACCTGCAGAGGGTTTAACCTAGTATACATTTTTGTATTATCATGCAAAGGGTATTTTTCACTCCTGTCACAGCTACAACCATAATGGCTATCTGTTGTTGTCGAGTTGGAGAGAAAGTTTTAATTTGCCTCATGTCAAACACAAAACCCAATTCGCTTTCAAAACCGGGTCTACGGAAGGTTCGAGTCTTTAAATAGACTTTGAGGGTCCGCCATCTCCTCACCAGCCATGGGGATCTCTGAAGGACAGGTTACCGCATCTCCATGTTTAACAAGGGCCCGCTTCATTTCATTACACATGGCAACGCTCAGCGGAATATGTAATCATCTTTTTCACATGACATTTTGAATATCCAACTAGACAAATAATTGCGGCAATAATTGATAGCTTCACGCAGGCTGCAGTATTATTGACTGGCGTGCCTCTCGCAGGCACCACCGTGTGCCATGCGGACATCGTGCTTGGCACGCTCACAGCCAGGTTCTTCTTCTGACAAAACTGTCACAATCTGTTCCGATGACGGGAGTCGGCAAGCCACCGACAGGTGCTCCAATAATCTGCTATTAGACTCTGAAGATTTTACTGGGTGGAATTAAAAGCAGCAGCTTGCCAAAGAAATTAGCCTCCCCCTCCTTTCGGTCTAATTTTAATTTTCTCAAGAGAGTTGAAAGAGTATTCTTTGTGTCATTGACTGTCTTTTTGAGACGAGAAGTCGAGAGCTGAGCATTTGAGACGGATGAGCAATAAAAGCAGACGAGGGACTTGTGGGTTCTCAGCTGTTTAATGTGTGCAACTTACGTGGGCCACCGCTTGGTGCGCAAGTTTGCTAAATGTAATGATAATCTGTGCCTCGACACTCTAAACATTTAAGACAAGTCGGAAAAGCGGCCTTGCTCTAATTTTCACCGATTTCTCAGTTAATTAGAAAGCTCTCCAATTTGCAGCGAAAGCGGGTCAGTCCGGACAAGCTGGCAAGCCATGGTGTTTGAGGCAGAGACTGCCGGTGACAGTTGTTGGACTGGTCTGCGGGAGCTGGCAGCGGCACGGCTACTTACAGACGGATGCGAGCGCTCAGTGCATTGCTGGCAGTTTTTACACAGGGAAATGTCAGAGCAATGTTACAGCACAGAGCCACGGGAAAACAAGAACACCCCCCCCCCCCCCCCAAACTGCCAACCACATCCTCACAGGACCGACTAATCCAGCTAAATCGGCACACACACACACACACACACACACACACACACACACATACACACACACACGCATTAAACTGCAGTTAGATAAAGCCACATTAAATGATCTTGACAAAAAGTAAGGCTGTATTACACAGCGGTGATGGCTTGGCAGAGAGTGACTGGTGCCCATGGTGAAACCGGAGACATGGAGGAAGGAAATATGTTGTGAGCCCCCCATACACCCAATCACCCCCCCCCCCTTGCTGAGTCCTGCATCTTGCTCAGGAAAACTGTAGCACACCAAACAGATAGCTTTACAGTGCAAAAATAACCAAAAAGTGTCAAGTTATGACTCTTGCAAATTTCAGACAGCTCGTCTGGGGTGCAGAGTGTATAAAATCCGCCTAGGGGACAGGTCAGTCGAATAATATTGCAGAAGTGCACTCAAACAAACACACACACACACACACACATAACCTGTTTGTTGGTATTCAAAAGGCATTGTGTTAGTTACACAAGCGCATTTACAAATGAATTTTTTTTTACCGTCATACCAATTCCATTACAGTTAAATACAGCTAAGTGCATGAAACGAGCATTACGAATGGATTTATCTTGACTGACACACATGGATGACTGACATGTATAGATGGAGAGCGTGTATATTTGGAGTAATGTCTACAGTTGGCTTTGTTAAGAGAGCGGGGTGCATTTCTATGTGTGCCGTCTGGATCGATGGCGCTGGCAGACTAAGATGAATGCCAGATTAAAACAGCTCGGGCAGCCCAATATCCCCGACATGCAGATTCATCCATTGTTCTTCCTCCCACCACTAAAAACCACCCCCCTCACTCTCACACACACACAAACGGCGTCCACGGCAAACAAAAGCACCGGATATGAACGCACTTGCGTAGAGCAATTCAAAACCTCCTACATGCGAAAGCGCAGGTCATTTGGACAGTTGCTGGCATTTCGCGAGCTGTACTCTCAGCCTTCCATCTCGACAGCTTCACTGCTGTCACTAGCCGAGACTACGGCTCCTTTTGTTTTGTCCTTGACGATTGTGTTAAGACAGCTCTCAGAGATAATGGTAATTGAAGTAATGCAACAATGCAGTAACAGGATTACTAAATGCAAGGGGGGGAAAGGACAATGCCATGTAATATCATTTTTGAATTTTATCAGCGGCTTATGCTTTCAAGAGCCTCTGCGTATATTTGTGTTTGAGGTGTCCCTTCACCTCTGCACCTGCTCAAGTCTCAAAATTATGAAATTACAATTTTCATATTACATTTTCATAAAGTAAACTAAGCACAATGCATGTGAATTCTGTTAACGACAAATAAAATACATTTTATAAATCAATCAATGTCAAACTTTTTAATAAATATTTTGCGTTCAAATTTATATACACTACCATCGTTCAAAAGTTTGGGGTTGGTAAGGTTTTTAAATGTTTTTAAAAAGAAGTCTCTAATATTGCTCACCAAGGCTGCAAATATTTGATCAAAAATATAGTAAAAACAGTAATATTGTGAAATATTATTACAATTTAAAATAACTGTTTTGAATTTTAATATATGTTAAAATGTAATTTAATCCTGTGACCGTAAAGCTGAATTATCGGCAGCCATGACTCCAGTCCTCAGTGTCACATGATCCTTCAGAAATCATTCTAATATGCTGATTAAAAACAGTTGTACTGTGTAAAATTTTTGTGAAAATTGATACTTTTTCAGGATTATTTGATGAGAATAAAGTTCAAAAGAACAGCATTTATTTCAAACAAAAAATGTTTATATTTTTGATCAATTTAACACTTTTGATCAATTTAATGTTTCCTTTTTGAACAAAAAATATCTTGCACCCAAACTTTTGAATGGTAGTGTATATCTAAAATTAACTGGTCCCCATTAATTTTAAGTTTTTCCACAACATTTTGCATTTGCTAGATAATTTTAAGTGTCCTGCAGTGTAACAAATTCATTTTTAAAACTACAAATATTATACACACACATTTATAAATAATAGCAAAATACTGTTTAAAATACTTTTTACAAGTTCACACTGCAGGACATGTTGAATACGTATAATAAAGGAAAATGTTTGCTAAATCTGACCAGAGTGAAGCTTCTAATGAGTGTCTGTGTTCAGGTCATGTGTGTCTCTGGCTTGTATCAGTATTCCTCCAAGCAGTCTGGCTGGGTCGACCCAGCACCGCTCTCACACACTCGGCTCTTTGTCCGGTTCCAGACTCTTTGTGGTGTGCCGAGTGACTGGCCACAAACAAAGGCCTGTTTGACCAACACTTGTTCACTGACAAAGCTGGACAGAGGAAGTGCCATAAAAATCCTGCAAAAGACTCTGAGACACTTCTCACACTGTGTGTCCTCCAAACCCAAACATTATGCATTTCTCTCCGCCTTGCCAAAAGGACACAAAGTAATATCTAAACAATGAGATGTAATGCGCCCATTAACTGCACTTTCCAAACGGACAGAGAGAGGGGAAAAATACTGTGATGACACTAATAACACAGAAACTGTTATTTATGTATGTGTGGAGTTAAGAAATAAATTAATAGCATTTATAAGGGAATGTGTAAAAGAGTGTACATCAACAATTTGTGATGGTCAATCATCCTGAGGGGAATAAAATATGGATTAAAATTAAAAATCCTGCTGGAATTCCCTTTTCCACATTATGCGAGTAATCCCAGCATCAACTCATTCCGATGTACACCATCATGTCTTCCGCCTGCCTGCCTGCCTGCCGGACAGCAAGCGCAATTATGAGCAGAAGAGATTTCCACACACCTGACTCCCCTCTCCTTATCATTATTACAGCGAGGAGAGACGTGTCCCCTCCAATCAGAAATACACACAGCTAAACAGGGCCTGCCCAGCTAATGATAACTGCAGAGAGTGGCATACGTTTCCCTCTCAAGCCAGTCAAATCAAACCCGGCTGCTCGGGTCCGAGCGTAACGCGTATGCGTGTTCTGTTATTGCTGAATACAAGAAGTTGATTTCAGTATTTAAGAGCAACAATGAGGCTAATTTCACAATCCTCTCGGTGTGTCATTAGGCACTGCTCTACAATCTGCCACACAAGAACGAAGACAAAACACAATTACCCCCCAATGCTTATAAAGAGATGGGATATGAAAGCGTTATTGTTTTGGCGAGGAGGCCAATCAGGACTTTACATGTGTGTGTAAATGTATATTTGTGCATGAGAGACACGTGCACATGTGTCGTAGATGATTTGACTTTTGCTGGGGAGAAATATAAATAGTGAGCGCCAAACAGTTCGACTTCCCTGCTGTGACACTGTGCTTCTCTGCTTGTCATACACACATATTCACTGTGCAATATAACATTTATTTTTAGCATTTATTTTAAAAACGTACAGAGAAAGCAGTTTATGTTTTAAAGGTTAAACATACATTATTCAAAAGTTTAGGGTCAGCAAGATTTTTTTTAAATATTTCATTTTTATTTCAAACTTTTATTCATCAAGGACACATTCAATTAATTAAAAGTGACAGTAATGACATTTATAATGTTATTTATAATTATTTATATTTCAAATGAATGCTGTCCTTTTGAACTATTCATCAAACAATCCTAAAAAAAGGTTTCCACAAAAATATTAAGCAGCACAACTGTTTTCAACACTGAAGATATTCATGATAATAAGAAATAGTTCTCGATTAGAGTGACTTCTGAAGGATCACGTGACACTGAAGACTGGAGTAATGGCTGCTGAAAATTCAGTTTTGCCATCACAGGAATAAATACAAATACAAAACATATTTTAAATTGTAATAATATTTCATAACCTATTCTTTTAATGTATTTTGATCAAATATATGCAGCATAAAATTGTGTATATTTAACAAGACAAAATTATTGTATGAACTTGATTTTTAGAAGACATACAAAGTCAGTTAGTCCATTTAAATAAAAGAAACTGCAAACATGTCTTTAAAAAGTTTTGAAAAAGCTAGCATCTGTGTGTTTGCAGGTGCTACTTGGTTTGTTTTCTCTAATGCAATGACATTCATACACCTGACTTAAGTGACCAAAAGTGTTTAAGTACTGCATATATGTGTAGACTTAAGGACCCCAGTGAAACCTTTTCTTTAAAAAGCACTAACCCTGCAGTCAGACATCCTCTGCTTATGGATGTGAATGTAGGGAAAGTGTAGGGAGAGTGATGACTTCATGTAGAAGCAGCCCAGGAGCTGTGCTGGGGATTCGCTTTACCACTGGGGAACATGCCTGGAGAGCAGAAGCCCCTGAGGGACAGATGGAGAACTCTTGGCATAGACACCCATGAACAATGAACAAAAACGTTGTTCCGTCACCCGGATTATTGTAACTGCTGCTCCGACCGTTCCTGCACTTTGGATGTGCGAATCAGGCCTCCTGACGCTGGAATGGATTGTTTAAAAATGAATTCCTGCATAACCTCATAAACATAATTTTAATAATACAGTCAGAGCCTCTTAAACTGTGTTTATGATTGTAATTAAATGGCCAAACCTTTATATAACCGTCAGAGCGTAAAACCATGCGCGCATCCTCTCTCTCGCTCTCTCTCTCTCTCTCTCTCTCTCTCTGTCTCTTGTGAGGAGAGAACCTCACTGCTGATGGTAGCAACTGTAGACTACTCTTAACCCAAAACCAAAATGTCAAAATTATAGAGAGCACAAATTACAGCATAGGAGGGTTGTGTGCTTTGCTCTTTTTCTTTTTTTAAGCTAAGAAGAAAAAAAAATGCTCAGAAAAATACCAGGCTAACCTGCATCCAGATGTATACACACACACACACATATCTGGAACCCTAGAAAGAATGACAAGACTTGTCATAAACAGCCTAATTAATCACTGTGCAAACTACTACATGCTCCAAATGCATCAATTAATTAAACCCAGATTCATTTAATCCTGTGGAGGAACACAGGCTTTGTGCCCAAAATAATTACTGCAGAAAAAGTCATTATTATTGGAATTATTGTTATAAAATAGATTTCAGTCTGAGGTATCCCCAAAGAAATGCCTTTTTTGAAATATACTTTTCAATATGGCTGAGTACTAATTAAGCCTTAGCACTAATTTAACCTGCACAAACACCAAAACGGCATCAGTGTCGCTCAAACGCACAGATCACTCCTATAACAATGCAGCAAACGGGCGCACGGCCGAGGCTTCAGCTGCAGCCTCTGAAGCACAGATCATGGAGACCTCTTTTCTTCATTGTCTCTCTCAGAGCCAGAGAGAACGAGGGAATGAAATAGAGGGGAGGAGGTGGGGGTGAGTGAGATATTCACAGCACGTTCTGCATAAATGTATCGCTGCATCTGTAAGGAAGAGAAATTGGAGCTGCGCAGAGCTGGGGCCCGGGGCATGGCTTCAGACACTGTCAAAACATTTTCAGCCATTTTAATTAGAGGACCAAAGCCAGTTCTGAGGCTCCATAACATTTGCTTTCACATAATTGCACTTCGCTCAGCGTTTTCGCCCTTTCTGTCCCCCATCGTATTCAACTTGGGCAATTCATATTTCCATTAAGGCTTTTTTGTGCTTTTTCAATTTGAATATATTTTCTTATAGGACATTCAAACATTCATGAATAGCGTGTCCTACGGTGGCTGAACAGCTGGAAGTCTGTTCGCTTGTACTTCATTAATTATTCAGCTACCTTCGGCTCTGTCACTGTGGTATAGGGTATATGAAGTACAGTATCAGAAAAGCTTCCATTTGGGTTTTTTAAGGTTCTTATTCAGCATTTTGTCTGCATTTATCCCCTTTGAATCCCTATGCTCGGATAAACGTGCAACCAAACAAATGCTGACACTTGTGATTGGAGGTGTTCAAATAAATTCACAGGGGTAATTTTTTCCTGTTCTTTCACACGCAATAGGTCAGCGGTCACCTGTATGCAAAACACACACACATATATATACATGGAGAGAACAGGGATGTGCAGGGACATGCAGACCAGAGCAGTCAGCAGCAGCAGCTGTCGGCCACAGAAGATCACTCATCAGCCTTAAACCTTCATAAAGCTTAGCAAACACCAGGTACTGGCCTCACGCCCTTGGAAAGACACACATCTAACAAGCCTCTATTTTCTATGTTAGCAATAGGAAAATATGGATTACGTTTCAATATTTCAATTGAGCAATAAAATCTTAAGCTTCTTTGGTTTACATCCTGCTTTTTTCAAGGATGGTTCATGTTAGGGGTGTCACTGTATAACAGTATTAATGTAGTAATATTTAAAAAATGAAATACTGATATTGTGTTAATACTACACATCCAATAATATCATAAATAATCCAGTGCCAGAACTTATCTAGTTGATTTAGTAGTAGGTGGCAGTGTTGCACCATAATGCTGGTTGGGATTCTGTCATAAAACATAAAAAAGAAGAAGATGATGATGTTGATGCAGTGTGTCACTACTACTGTTGCACAAAAACATGTCATCGGAGATGACAAACGAAAGTGAGACTCTACAAACTCAAAAAAAGTTAGTTAAAACACAAAACGAAGTTAAAGATTAATTTGACTGATTGCATAATTTATTATTATTTTTTATAATGAAAATCTGACAGCCCTAGTTCAGGTAATTTGCATGTGCACTCCACAGGCAATTCTACAAACCGATTGGTCTTTTTAACTAAAACACATCTCATGCCATATTAAACACTGCAATTTCTCTCGTACATCTCCTCTCCTTTATACTGTCTCTGGTATCTCTCTCTTTTGCTCTTATTCATTTGTCCATCAGCACCAGGGGGCTGTTCAGGTGTTTGTTTTTCCCAGCCCAGACTATCTTTGGAAAAAAAAATTTCTCTACTATCTGGCTGCAGGTCTGCACTGACTCAACCTTAGGGGTTCAGAAAAGGGGATGAGGGAGTTGATGATGGAGAAAGAGAGAAAAAAGAACAAAAGGAAAAGTTAAACCTGTAAGTCAGAGCCCTTTTTGCTCTGCAGTCTCCGGAGAAGAAACCTCAGCAAGACTGACCCTCTCTCATAAGCACACACATACACAATCTAACACACACCTCACCTCACCAAGAGGCCGCTTTTTGCCTCACAGATGCCCAGAGCTCTCAAAAAACAACAAGGAAAGATGAAGAGAGAAAAAGCAAGTAAGAGAAAAGGAAATGGGGCATATGGGACTTTGAGTCTGATTCTGATATGAAGTAGAATATCAAGAATATTAGAATAGAAAATTAGTCTCAAGAGTTACATTTATTGTACTTTTGTGAGAATTGATTTAATTAGTGTGCAAAAAGTACTAAAATCAGCATTAAATAACAGCAACAGAAATAAAAGAATATTCAATAACTGTATTTTTCAGAATAAAGAATTAATCAGAATATGTAAAATTATGTGCACATAAAAGTGATGACTGAAAACACACAGAAACCATATAGGCTTTAGCCACTTACAACTTTATCTCATCATTTCATCTCAGCATTTTCTCTCCCTCTTTTTCCCTCTGTATTAAAAAAAATAGTTTTCAAATATATTCAACCGAGAGCAACAATCAATAAAAGGAAATTTTTAATGCAGATATATACTGTAACTGGTGCCTAGTCAACAGTAAAATCCCCTCAATGATTCTGGTGGCAGTAAGGGGGTTGAGAGAGCCATAAAAAAGTTTATTCACATAACTGCCTCTTACTGCCTCCTGGAGCCACTGACCCTTGCACTACAAGAGCTGACAGACATGCAAAGAGAGGTGTGAGGAGCCTGTGTGTGTGCCTGTGTGTGTGTGTGTGTGTGTGTGTGTGTGTGTGTGTGTGTGTGTGTGTGTGTGTGTGTGTGTGTGTGTGTGTGTGTGTGTGTGTGTGTGTGTGTGTGTGTGTGTGTGTGTTCATGAGTAAGACATGGGTAAACCCCTGAGATGTGACTGCAGCTAGCTGCTACGCTAACACAAACTGATGCAACAAATCAATAGTGGAGAAAATCTCCCCATGCAGCATCCACATGGCAACATTGAAATACACATAAAAATCACATACACAACCTATTTAATTTTTTTTTTTTTTTTTTTTTTTTCGTTAGACCAATTAACCAAAGCAAACTGGGCTGTTTTGGGGAATAATTGCTATATTATTTATTAAGTATACTTCTGAAAAAAATATTTATAAGAATTTGTGTATATGTTAGTGCCTAAATGTCATACTTTAAAACAATATTTTTAAAAATGTATATTTTAACAATATCACACAAGCGAAAGTGCCTTTGTACTAAATTCCTAATCAATTTCTGAGAAAAAAATGTCAAATAAATAAATACATAATATAATAAGATATAGTTCATGAAACATTTCATTAAATTTACACTGTATTTACTTGTGTGTAAAGACACAAAAACATGAACTGCAATAAAAAGTGTAACCAAAAGAAAAAAAAAAAACATTTGACACTTTGTTAGAACAGTGAGAAGACCGCGTTGGAGAGGCTTGGTGAAAATGAAAAGCGATGAGAGAAGGTCCAAACAGATCACTCACTCTGCCTCACGGCTCAGGCCTGTGTCTGACAAGAGGACAAAAATTTCTCTAAATTATTCAGAGTGGACAAGCACACATCTACTGGGCACTGCCCTAAAAAGAACATATCCAGAGAGCGGGAAAGTAAGCGAGAGGCTAGCAGGGGTTGGGAGGCAGAAAACGGGAAAGGGAGAGAGAGAAGTAGCAGTTTGATGAACGTCAGAAGAAAGGCAGTATTGCAGCAGCAGGCCGCCTGGGGCTAGTTGTGTAGGAGAACACAGAGGCACACAGCCGTTACAGAGCAGTCAATAACGACACAGCCTCTGACATTTACACAAACACCAAGGCCCCGCCACTAGCGCCAAACAAACACCCCCAAAACACATACACACCGCCTTTAAAGGAAGCCCACAGTAGCTCCTCACACGCCAAAGCAGAGTGGAAAAGAAAAAGAGGAAGCTACGGACAAGAGTATGCAGCGGCTCTTTGCGCAGGAGTTGATTTAAAGACGGAGCATGTAAGGAGATTGAGAGGTGTTGAAGATCCCTTTGCTTTACCGCTTTCTCTTATCATCAATCTCGTCCAGAGAAATTACCGACCGCCCTGGTTTCATTTTTTATCTTACTTAAGAGGCAAGGGAGAGGGCAGCTAGCAAATTACAGAAATATATAAATCACACATTAAAAAGTTCCAGAAAACTATTTGCAATCCTTTTTTTTAGTGGTGTGTGCGTGCTCGAGTGTGAGTGCTCCATTAGGGCATTTTGAGAGCAGTCTAATGTGGCTAATGTTCCCATCAGAGATACTCTAAGTGCTGTGCCATTCATTTCCCTTCCACCCCCTTGAGCGCAGCGGTCACAAGCCCTCCAAATGCTTCCCTTCGAGGAGTGGCCAGCGCCTTTTAGCCAGGCCCAAAAGATCGGCCGGCCGCGCGGGAAGAGCCAGGGCCCGACCACCGACGCCCTCTCCCAAAGCTATGGGTCTACTAATTACCCCCATCTCGACACCAACAAACAACTTTTAAGACCTATTAGAGGACAGTTGTCCGGGAAGGGGTTTTATATCCCATTAAAACCAGAAGATTAAATTGCTATTCACATAAATTCACCCGGCCTCAGATACCGGTAGGACTCGGATGCTAATAGCGTGTGGCCTATCGCAGCTAAACAGGCTACAGCAGGATGGCACCCTCTTGCAAAATAGCCTCGAGTGCGATCGCATAAATAACCTCGGCTTTTCCGTTGAAGCCATTTCAGGTTTCAGTGGAATTCCTGTTCTCATGTCTCTCCCGACCTGTTTTTGTCTTTGCTCTCCACTCCCAGAATCCCCTCAGCATTCGCTATCTGGGTTTCTTTGTTGATCCTACCTTTCTCAGCTTTCGGTACGGCCTGGAGGAGGGGGGCGGGCAGGACGAACGGGCTGGATCTGCCGGGGCAAGAACTAGAGGTAAAGTCAGCCAAGGCCAGAGAGAGCGAAACCCAGCAACCATGTCAAAGCCAACAAACACTCCCTATCTCATTCCCAAAGGAACTGTGTGACTCACTCTCCAACAAGCCCCCGATTCGCTCCAAAACCTCTCAGCGTAGCCATAACATACATGCCTCAAATTTGGCGTAGAAACCACAGCGACTAATACCAGAGACGTGTGTGTTGGGGTGAAAACGGGTGAAGATGTAAAACTCGACAAAACTTCTCTGAGTGCGAGGACACCGAACCCTACAGAACTTAGGCTGACCCGATACATCACACCACCCTCCTGACTGCCGCCCTAAGCTGTGTGACATGTCCACCGGGTCTGGGGAGAACATGTGACATTCATGCCTTTAAGAAGGAGCTCTCAGCACATCTATCGAGCTCAGCAGGGACACGAGGCCACACACAAACAGAGCACTGTTTCAAGAGCGGCCAAGGCAGTGCTGTTGCATTCCTCCCGACTGGCGCATGGCCGGCTGGTGAGAGTGCGGTCGGCCTCCAAAGCTGCCCCTCGTCTCAATCGCTCGTACACACTGGGTCTGCTCTCTCTCTCTCACTCACTCACTCTCTCTCTCCCTGGAGACGCATGTTTTGCCGGCATGGCCCGTAATACTGGAGCGTATACCAGGAAATTACGTGTTCATTTAAAGCTTCTCATAAATACAGCTGAATTTATAATAAATCAGTGACTCATCTGAAGCCAAATAGGAATTCCCTGCAAACTAAAGTACTTAAAGGGATAGTTCACCCAAAAATTACAATTCTATCACCCTCATGTTGTTCCAAACTTGTTGAAGTATGTCTTAGTGTTTTTTGATTGTCAATGTCCAATGTTAGACAAAGATAGTTAAAACAATCT
Source organism: Megalobrama amblycephala (assembly GCF_018812025.1). NCBI lineage: Eukaryota > Metazoa > Chordata > Actinopteri > Cypriniformes > Xenocyprididae > Megalobrama > Megalobrama amblycephala. Next base: position 16,327,063 of record NC_063053.1, on the reverse strand, counting down.
TTAAAGTATCTTTTAAGTTCTTCAAAAGATACAATGTCATACAGGTTTGGACAACATGAGGATGAGTAAATTATGACAAAATTTTCAGGTATGCCTTTAAATAGAGTTATTTAGAATTGCTAGTGTCCAGAGGGCAATGAAGTAGACCAGTATCTTAAAGAGTTCAATAAAGTACGAATGAATGACCCTGGTGGAAAGATTGCCTCTGTCTATCTCATTTCACATTAACCTTTGGGCTTGAAATCTGCTGCTTGGACTCATTTTCAGTATCTTCGTTTACAGTACATGTTGGTGCTAGAGAGGTGGAATGTCCATCAGGGCCAAGGGCCAAGGCTATAGAGGTATATAAAAGTAAGAAAGCAAAATTGAGATGGGGGAGGGTGGGGGTGTGAAAATGATAATGAGACAGACATCAAAGATCAGACCAGAAAACAAACCGCTTCCACATGGTCATAAAACAATTTGAGCCATGAGTCAATACACTGATAAGGCACATCAGATGCCGTGGTGAGGCAGCCAGGCAGAGGTGAATGGACAAGCACTTGTCTGTGTGTAGTTGTGTGTGTGTGTGTGTGTGTGTGTGTGTGTGTGTGTGTGTGTGTGTGTGTGTGTGTGTGTGTGTGTGTGTGTGTGTGTGTGCTTTATTCATGCGGGACAGAGCGCATGACTCAAAGCCACTCGGCCCTGCACTTTATCGGGATAAAAAATTCAGACTGACCCTTCTACTGCCCCCGTTTGCAGGCCACAGCCATTAGCAGAAAGAGAGAGAGGGAAGGAAGGAAGGAAGGAAGGAGGGAAGGAAGGAAGGAAGGAAGAGAGACCTTTAGGTTTGGTGACACTAGAGCACTTCCCCCATATGTCTGATATAGCAGTGATGGTACTTTCAAACTAGCATCCAAAGTTTAAAAGCTACTCAAAATTTTAAGTATTTAAACTCAATTCAAGCTACTCTCTTAAAAAAAGTAGTCAGCTTCACTTGAAGCTACTAACAAATATCTAAATAAAATATAATATAAAATACATTATTATAATATAAAAAATTATATTATAAAAGTATACAATAAATGATAAAATATAATAAAAATATATAATAATATACATAAAACATAATCATATCAAATATTATGTGTACTATAAATATAAAATAAGGATAATACTATATAACACTGCAACAAAACAATGACGATTACACTGAAAAAATAAATTTACACAACTAACACAGCTAGAAAACACTAGTTTCTTTAAATGCTGCAGTTCATCATGTTTTCAATTCAGATACTGTAGCTACAAAAAGATTTTATTAACACTGATATGAATTATCCAAACGATCCTATGAATCAGACTGCCCACATTTACACATAATAGAAGGCAGTGTGACTATTTCTTTAACTTTCTTGGCTGCAAACTTACGCACACAATTAAACAGGGAAAAAATCTGCAGTTTAGCATTTGTCTTGAGTATTATTATTTTGACTATTGCCAAAAGTAGGAACTACTGTGACACTGTTAGAAAGTGTAAAGCAGAATTGCTGCTTTTAGTTAGTAAAAAAAAACGCTGCAAATACTTAATTGCATCTCTCTGTGTGTGTTTGAAGGGTGGGGGACAGGCATTAGTACGGTGTGGAAAGAAGACGTTAATACTACAGTATAACATTTACCATTTATAACGGGGTGGTAAGATGGATGCCATGCATGCAGGGCTGTGGCTTTTGCTGCTCAGTCTAATTCTTCATGGCAGCACTTCTACCCACATTTACTCCCAGTCCCACAGATAATTCAATACAAGTGTTCTAATCCATATCATCCCATCGTATGTTACCTTTGACAGCTCAGCACTGGGGCTGCAAACACCCCGCCTCTAACAACCAGTCAGTACGGCCACAGTCCGAGCCCTCCTCTGAAAAAAACGAACATATTACCATTTGTTTCATCTCCGTCCATTTTTCTGCTCGGAGACAGAGTTAGTGGTATGAGTTGGACACAAAGCAAACGCTCTGAGCTCAGCATGAAGGACTTTTTATGTATGAAGACCAAGAAAACCAGCCATTCATGAGCAAAAATGTGACCCGTTCCAACTCGGGACACTTACACAACTGATATAAAAATCTTAATTACCGCAGATGTACCTGCAAGCTCTCTTCAACGGCTAAAGTCAATAAATCAGGTTTTAACACGGCAAGGAGCCACAACTCAAAGCATGCTGGAACATTACCTGCACGCTCTGCCAAAAATGTGTCCGGGGTCCTATAGATCAGAGATCTCATAGGGGTGGCGTGAAGCAGGGTACAAGGAAGTGAGGAGAATGGAGGGGGGAAGAGCTTTCTGTAAGGTCGCTCAGGTTGACGCTACATATCTCAGATGCTTATCTCAAGTGCCTGGACTTCCCAAAAACAGCCTTGAGAAAAGAGAGAGGTGTGTGTCTCTGACATTTATTATGATGCAGTGTGTTTACCGTTTCTAGAAAATTGACTCACCAAACCCGTTTGAGCCCTCGACTTTTTTTCCAGTAGTTGAGATGAGCAAAGGACACCGGTCTCTCTCTATCTGAGCATGTGTAGGCGAGACTTCACTATGTGCATATGATCCTGTTTCAGCTTCTAATTTTTGACCCCAACCTTGCCCTCCTGAGCTCGGTCCTCGACCCCACGTTGCATTACAGAACACAAAGTTATATAAAGCGACGTAAGTAGAGCAAAGCGCAAGCTGCACCATTTCTGCCCTCTGTGGCTCCCAGCCAAACAGATAATGTATATTCAGCCTGCGGTGCAAACTAGGTCTGTATTTGTAAATACCACAACTCTGTACAGTATCAGACTGTTTTTAGAAGCCCGTCTGAACGGAGCAAAATGATGTCTTTTCACAGTGGACAAGTGGAACTAATCCATTTCATTAAAAACAGACAATCAGATTCCAGTCACAGAACAGAGCACTTAGCGCAGACTGGCTTCAAACGCCAACTGACATCAATACTCTCTGCCCCGCAGTAGCGTGAGGAAGCGGGCGGGCTAAAATTGATGCCGTTCACAGTTCATACCCCCTCTACTTTCTGCGCTCGTTTACAACTGTCTTTTTTAACGCGTTTCATCGGGGCTGGAACAGACCAGAGAGTGGCCTCTAACAAACTCCAGATCCCTGTGCACACACACACACACACACGTATGTACATATACACATAACAGGGCTCAGTATACCTTGCATATGAACACAAATATTACACGTTAAAGACAGGAACAAAGGGTCGTGTCTATAGGGGTGTTATCTCAAAATTCTCAAAAAGTCAGAGTCGGAACCAACAATAAAACCAGAATTAAAGAAATTGCCGTTAATAGAGGACTCAGGGAAGCATTGCATACAATGAACCAAAATAACACAAAGTGCAAACTATAGAAAATGAAGCAAGCTCAACAAAATCAGCTGCAGGAGCATGCATATATATATATATATGTTCACTACAAAGTGCAAACACAGTGATAATGAGTTAAAATACAGCACAAGACAGCAAGCAACATTATGAGACTCCCTTAAATCATGTAGGTCTGCTTAGTTGAAATCTCAATGTGGCTGAACAATGCGGCACAGCAGTTCTCAACCCTTCTAACTCAAAGGACCCCTCATTGTAAAAAATAATACCCAAAGGCCTCCAATATTGACTAAGATGTTTCCTCTGGTATTTCTGCTGCTAATATATACATAATAAAACATAACTTTTTTTTATTAACAGAAACTGACAGTGTAGATATATTACATCACTTTACCACAATTCATTTTGTTATTACAGAAGAGTCAAAATTTTGATTCGGTATGTTCTTCAGCAAAAAAAAACAATAGTAACATACTATAATTTTTAAAAGCCCATTTCTGCATTGAAGTAAGTATAAATAAATAAATAAAAAAGTTTCTCTGAGGTGGAATCTGAAAAAAAAATTATTGGAGAAAAAGATGTATTTTTTTCAGTTCGTTGAAAAATGAATAAATTAATTAATTACTTAGTTGACAAACATGATTGAATAAATGAATCGAGGAAAATATTTAATTTAGTTCATTTTTTTAATTTAGTATATTTAATTAAAATGAAAATTACATTTAAAAATGCACATTATTTGGAGCCTGTTATAAACTTAAATGGTTAATTTAAAATCAGGGAATCAGCCCTGCAAGTGTCCTATAGTGGCCACTCTAGTCAAAGATGTCTGGACACTCCTCTAGAGGGAAAAGACACAGAAAGAGGTAGAAGTACAAGGCCGCAAGAAACTTTGCCATGTCACTTGATAAGCAACACTGGGCAGGGCGTGGTGACATTGTAAGAGTCACGGTACAGTAAAGCAGACCAGGAAATCCCCTCTGACCTACAGAATACACACAAACACACATTCAAAAAGGCTCCTTCAGCTGTCTGGAGCTTCTTACTCAGACATAAAAGCATCAATCTGAGGAAAATCGCATGAACCTTGACAAAACTGAGCGTAACTATGAGTACATGAAACTGTTGAGAAAGAAATGGAAAAATAAGATGTGTTTTGACAGTCTCACTCATCAGCAGGGTGTGGAGAGTATCTCACAATACGTCCAACTCTGAGAGGACAGGTGGAAAAAAAAAAAGTGGAGAAACCATGTCAACTTTTTAAATCAATGTGCTTAATGAGGATGGAACGGGACTTTTTGCCTCTGTTGGAAATAAGGCGGCGGATAGATCGAGGGAGAGTCGGTGGACAGCGTCAGCCGTGGCACCCTTTTCCCGGTGGTGCCAGATTACATTTCCAACAACAGCTGCCTCCTTTGTCCGCTCGCAGCCAAGCCAAACTGCGCCTAAAATTTCATTTAATCTGCTGCAAAACCTGAGTGTCAGCCACTTAAATGGCAGCTAAAAGCACTACTCTCAGATAACTGACTGACACTTGCTAATAATAGACCCTGGCAACAGGGGAGCCACGGCGGACATTTTGTGTAACCGTAGAGAGACGCCGGGTGCCTGGGAAACAGGGGAGTGGACGGTCCCAGCTCCCCTAATGGGTGGGATCCTCTCACAGGCCGCCTGCACCGTAGCCCCCTCAAGCTCCACCCTTCCCCTTGCCCTGATTAGCCAATCCTAATCCAATGACCCAGGTTCTCTCTTTCAGCCCTCAGCCGCCATGCAACAATGGGCCTACATGCTTTTGTCTCCAAGTCTGGGGGCAAGTAGGAAGCAAGGAGGTTCAATCCAAAAGAAAGAGTGAGGATTTATAGATGATATAAAAATGTCCCCTTTTCAACTTAAGCCCCAGTATGTCTGAATGGAGACTCGGCTCTCCGGTCACAGGTCCGTCAAGCTGTGACGGTTTGGACCCGGTCAAGGAGCAGAAGATTAGCGCATGGAAGAATGGGGGAAATTGGAGGAGGAGAAGGGGGGGACAGGTTGAGCAGCTTCTGTGGTACTGTGTCATTACACAAGGTCTCAACACGCCCTATACGTGGGAATCTGAGACAGAGCCTGGCAGGTCAGGGCTGAGCTCAAAGCAATAGAGCACCACGCTAAAACCACTGCTTGTGTGTTTAAGAGCCAAAAGCCCAACGGACACATCATCGTGCTTTCTTTCTCTCGTACGCACAGGAGAGAGAGTATTTATAGAGAGGAGGAAACACCCTTCGACTGAAAAATAAACAGATTCACTGTACATCGTTGAGGCAACAACATAAAAAAACGTTCCGCTTCAATGGGTTCACAGATGCTGCTCTCTCGGTTTTGTTTTTCACTACCTGTTTTCTGCTTTTCTTTTCTCAGGTGTCGAGAGGTGAAGCCGTCTGGAGTGGACACATGTGGCAGGAAAACCTCAGTGAGAAACACCGCGAGAGGGACAAAGGGACAAAGGAGGAGTGAGACACTATTGGGTTTGACAAACTTTCACATTAGTGAGGTTTCAGTGCGTCTATATATACATACATATATTTTTGCAATGTTCCAGAACTGAAAGTCACCGTTAAGATGCGATCATATAAATGAAACTTGCAGATTAGTGAAATTTTGCAGGATCACTGTCCACCATTTACTCTTACTCAGAGATCACTTCCAAACAAAGTCACTTTATCTTGGTCAACACCGAACATTTGACATGTTCAAAGTTTAACACACTTTAAAATGATGCAAAATGCTTGCAGGGAAACTGTGACTCACGCACCCCTTATGTTAAATTCCGGATCGCACAGATTCCTATTACTAAGGCAAATGTGTTATAGTTGTGTGCCCCTATGACAATCAGATCCCAAAATGCCACCATTACACGTCACAAAAGCAACATTTGTGCAATAGCTACAAATAGGTAGTAAAATAGGTTTACGATTAATGTATTTTCATGATCAGTCATTGTTGTCACTTCCAAGTTTTCATGCCCATCTCTAACATATCTGCTCAAAAGCAGGCTGGAAACAGAGAGATGGACAGAGAGAGTAAGACAGGAGGAAGAGAGCGGGCAGGGGGCCTCTCACAGCCTTGATGAAGACATAAAGGGGAGTGGATGGAGGGGGTGATTTAGTCTGCTGTAGGAGATTTTCACTTCTGCATTCTTGTCATGTCCAGATGTTCTCCTCCAAACACACACACCAAACAGTGTCCACATGTACTCAGTCTATACAAACACAGTAAACATCAGCGCAGTGACTACTGCATCAATACTAGCGGTCCGAAGATGGACTTTTCCTAGAGAGCAAGACCGATGGCTAATATAATGCCAATATATACACAATACAATTCAAATATTGCAAATGATATGCACAAAAAATTGCTCAAATTAAAAAGAATCAGCTTTTTTTTTTCTGATTTTTTTTCTTTTCACTATCTTTTTTTGTCTTTTTAATGACTGTTTTTTAAAAAAAATTCTGACTTTTTGCTTTTGTTGGAAATAAGGGAGCAGATACAGTACGATTCAAAATGTTGGGGTCAGTAAGATTTTTTTATCCCTTATTCAGAAAGAATGTATTAAACTGATCAAATGTAACAGTAAAGATTTTTACATTGTTACAAAAATTTATATATCAAATAAATGCTGTTCTTTCAAACTTTTTTTATTCGTCAATTTATTCATGCAGCACAACTGTTTCAATTGTGATAATAATAAGAAATGTTTCTTGAGCACCAAATCAGCATTTTAGAATGATTCCTGAAGGATCATGTGACACTGAAGACTGGAGTAACAGATGTTGAAAATTCAGCTTTGCCATCACAGGAATAGACTCTTGGGTTTTTTTATCAAATAAATGCAGCTTTAGTGAGCATGAGAACTTATTTAAAAACATTTTTAAAAACCTACCAACCCCAAAACGTAGTACATTTGGCAGGCAGCATCAACTATAAATCTGAAAACAGAAAATGTTTATTATCCATCGACAAGGCTGTCAACAGTTAGAAGTACGACATCACTAATTAATACTGCTCTTTTTATACTACAAAACTTGGACAAAATTCTCTCACAGACCAGTCTCACAATCAAGTTTAAATATAGTACATTAGAAGTGAGTTAACACTTGTACAGGAAGCACAGTGGTGAACCTGTTAAGCAAACCAACCTCTGTCATCTCCACCGAGAGCGACGCATTTCGGACTAGGCCATGACAGCGGCGGGCCGCTCGGCGCACGCTGACGAGCGAGGGGAATTGTGCGCTGATTACTGGCAGCTTGCCTTTCTGACTTGGCAGCTAGTGGTCACTGGGGGAGGAGGACATGATAGAGGCAGGATTTAGCCTCCGCTACACACACAGGGTAATGAGAGCCAGCCAGCGTGGATTTATGTGCATTAGGAGGCACTGGGCTACCCGGCCTGTGATACATTTATTTGGCTTTATTAGCCTTGTGGCATATACGTATTGGAGGTAATTTGGTTAAGGCTGTTAGGTCCATTATGCAGCGAGCATCGTCGGAGGAGGGAGAGGGCTGTTATTAGTGGTTATCAGATGAGAATTATGAATGATAACGGAGGCCCATCTCTAATTTGTGTGGCTAAGGTCTCCATTTAAATTATGCATACAGTGCAGAGCCGATAAACAGTGGGGCATCTGTGCAGGGATGCGGCCGTTCCTGTGGTCAGGAGAATACACTGGTCCATGCTTTAAAATAAACACATGCACTTACAAACGCACACAAATACCCACAGAAAATCAATCCTGAACTGTGCTCGCCCTTTAGTCTATAACGGTTCTATGTGTGTTCCTGTTGGTAGTGGCCGGGGCTGTATCTGCAGCCTGCTGGTCAGATCTGTGTGTTACTGTGTTGTGACGCTGGGGTCACCCCATTCTGAAGGGGACATGGATCAGTTTATTGACCGCTAGCTGAATGCAGAGCTCACCCCGGCGGACTGCTCTTACAGTGTACTCTCTCTTCCTGTGACACGCTCACCTTTACCAGGGCCTGTGAGCACTCAGTGTCACAGAGTAAAGCTCTTTTGTTCATTTCTGTGTAAAAGATAAATAAATATAGCACAAGGGCATGTAAGACATATGAAGAGTGTTACAGTCTTTTAGTCTGCAGGGCACAAGGGTCACCTGAGAATTCAGCTCTCGGTCGCTAACAGGTCTCGCACAGCACTGCCTGGTCAAGCAGAAACAGACATCTGTGTCTGGTCACAGGGACCATGAGAGAAAAACACGAAGACAAAACAGGAGAGGGGATGAGAAAAAAGACAAGGAGGGCAAAATTTTGCTGCACACAGTTTGAGAGAATGATCACCATGAATCAAATATGCTAGAAGAAAAAATAATAAAATAAAATAAAATAAAAAAATAAAATAATAAAAAATAAAAATAATGAAATAATGAAATAATAAAAAATAAAATAAAATAAAAAAATATGTGCCAAGAAACCTAAACTTTAAAGATGATGGCTTAATAAAAAAGGCTATATTAATTAAAATGAAATGCAAATTAATTAAACTGAGTGCTCAAATATATATAAGTATATTTAAAATACATATTATATAGAAAGGCATATTTGTATATTTAAACAGAATTGGAACAGGAGTGTAATAGTTACAATTAGAATTTCTTTCCAGATGTTTTTATCCAAAACAACAAATATATATATATATATATATATATATATATATATATATATACGTCTTCACCATATATTATATATATATATATATATATATATATATATATATATATATATATATATATATATATGTCATACAACCACTATACTGTCCACCTTTCAGCAACTATAGATATTTTGTGCTGAATTTTAAGAGGCTGACTCAGCACATTATAATTTCACTTTATCATAATTAACTGAATATGGGTTTATTAGTTAAGTAAAAAATTCCATAATAATAGATAAAACACATTTTCTGTTTTGTAACTAGTTGCATGTTATATTGTGCCAACATTTCATTCTTGTTTTTTGAACTTTTTTTTTTTTTTTTTAAACCTTCAAAAGACATTAAAAATTTTCTGGTTCAGCCACACTCATTCTCACCACAAACATCCAGCCAGGTACAAATGGGCAAAAAGGAACTAAACGTATGAGGACTGCACAATGCTAAATTCACCTGTCTCATCATAGTAGCGTAACACTGCGCTTTTTACAGTACAGTTCCCCTCATCCTGCGCAAGAACTACTGTACTGTTAAAAATAACTGAAGAGCGAGTAACACTCTGGCTATTGATACAACCTCAACTCCAGCAGTGAGGTCACACACAGTCTCCTCCCCCACGGCCCGTCCACGCACGCTCCCTCGCACATGCAGCCGACCCGCAACTTATCAAAGGCATTAACAACTTTTCGTTAAAAGGCTATAAAGTCTGGCAGAGGTCAGAGTTCACAGCGTCAGCTCTCCAGAGCAGAACAGCACGGCTTATGGAATCAGTGTAATGTGTTTAACAGCGCAGAGTTATAAAAATGGAATGTTTAAAAAAAGAGAGAGAGAGACAGAGAGACAGAGATACACTCCTACACAAGCCCCTGTGTGTGTCGGAAAGGCAGAGCAGTACAACATTGAACAAAGAGCAGCCAGGCTGGCATGATGTGTGTGTGTGTGTATGTGTGTACGCAAAAGAGAGAGAGAGGGTAAGAGTTTGCCCGCGGCATGCCGAGATGTCAAAACTGTCTCTCAGTAGCTGCAGAGAGACGCAGACAAAGGCAGAGAATCAGCCACTGCTGCTATTGATTACTTCTCACTGGAGAGCACTGTGTGAAGAGGGAAGACAATGGAGCAGATCAAACTCACACGCTCACCTCTCCACCCCACACAGAGTGCCACCGGCCCTCTGCTCTCATGCAAACCACAAAGCCTGTGCTGCGTTCGCCAAAAACTCCGCCACATATCGGAATTAAAGGAACAGCTCAGTCGAAAATGAAAATGACATCATTCACTCACCCTCATGTCAAACCTGTACTTCTGTGGAACACTAATGGAGAATTTCTGAAGAATGTACCGGCTGCTCTTTTCAAGATAATGATAAAAGATAATCTTTTCATACAATGAAAGTGAATGCGGACTGTAGCTTTCACGCTCCTAAAAAAATGCAAAAGTACCATAAAAGTGGCCTAGCGCTTCTTGTTAACAGTTTCATTGGTCATATTTTTGATCTGTTGATCGAATCATTTGATAAATTGTGAACGAATCATTCAGATGATTTGGGTTTATGAACTTAACGAAACAATTTAATGAAAAGATCTGACTCAAAAGACAAAAAGACCGACATTTGAGTTGAGAATCAACCAAATGTCTCACTGATCACAATGATTAACATCCAACTGAGAAGATTTTCAGAATTAGACAAGCTTTATTCGCCAAGTGTGTACAAACACAAAGAATTTGTATGGCTCTGGGTACATGCATACAACTTTTATGTTACTTTTGCATCCTATTTCGGGCCAAACTGCCCCAATCCTGATTTACTTTCACTACATGGAAAAGAGTGATCAGGATATTCTTTAAAAAAAAAAATAAAAAAAATCCCTCATGCTTTCTGCAGTAGAAATTCATACAGGTTTGGAACCACATGAGAGTAATAATAAATAGTGACCTAAATTTTCCTTTTTGGTGAACTATTCCTTTAAAAAGCTGCATTTTACAGCTGTACAGATTAATTCCTCTATATATTCCATGTTCTATATCCTAATGAATTGCACACATAAAGCTGTCGGTATATTTTAGTATGCAGGATTATAGTTTTGTTGGACACATTGAAGCTATCAGTTGTGGACCGGGCCCCATTAAGGGCACTGATGTGGCTTTTGATGGTCCTTCTGCAGGAGTAATAGCTGTGGAAAACGGCTCTCTCTCCCTCTTTTTTTCACTCTCACTCTATGCCTCAGTGCCAAAGAGCTCTTGTCCAGGCAAACTGTTAATAAAAAGCACTTTAACAAGACTTCACACAGCCCAAAAGCAAACATCACAGATACTCTGGCCCCTGTAAGCAGAACAACTACACGTTTACATAACTAAACAGAAACATCTAACAGTAGGTGAACCTGTATCTAAGATAAACATGACTATATTGTTTCATGGCACGGACAGTAAACAACAGAAATGGGTTATATAAACATTAATTATATATTTATATAGACATAAAATAAGAAAAAAGATGCAGCCTCTTTGTCTCTGTACTTTTTTTTAATTCAAGCCAATTATAACCCCATAAATGGAGGTGCACCAGGGGTGTGAGGGGGCAGTTTTGGCTGCTGTGTTCAGGATGGAGGGAAAGGAAGGGTGCGCAGGTGCTGATGTGAATCTGGAGGGCATGTCCATTCATCAAACGGCCCAATCTTACGGCCCCCGCACACAAACAAAATATGCCACGGTAAACATAATCCATACATCAAACTCCAACACAGCGCACATATTACCTTGTTCTCTCTACACTGACGTGAACAGAAGCAGTTGAAGGGACGGCTGGTTTAAGGCCTGGAAAGATCATTCACTTCCCTGTCTTTCTATGGCATCCCAGAACCCTCTGCTTTCGTTTTAAAGGAATAGTAACACAAAATACTGTGGCTATCTTCTAAAGCAGCATTATAAACATCATAAGTGACATGATTCCACATAGGAAGCAACACAGAGCGCTCCATATGAGAGCTTTGAATCTCAACTTTTGAGTACAACAGAGTTTGATGTTAGCATGTTGCTAAGCTAATAACCAATTTCTTGTCATCTTCCCACACTTGTAAAGAAAAGTGCTTGTAAACTGGCTGTCAAGCTTTAAGGACTTTGTCTGGGGTTTTCTGTCAAAATAAAAGCTTTGAAAATGAAATTAAGAAATTACGGCATCCATAAATATTAGTATTGTCATTTTACATTTGTACTGTAATATTAATAATAACAATAATAATAATAATTATTATTATTATTATTATTATTATTATTAAAAAATTAAAAACTACATTTTATAATATTATAATAGCAATATTTATTTTTAAAAATATTTTATTTATTATTATTATTATTATCAATATAGTCATATTTATATTTATTGGGTTAAATTGTTCAGTCCTACAAGCAAGCACAAGAAAAAAAAAAACTTTCCCCTAAACCTATTACAAATCACATAAAAATACATAGCACACACAAATATTAGAATTAATAATCCATTTTAATTACACTGAACTATTTTATTTAGTATTTTTCATACTGTATAAAAATAAAATATTAATAAATCAATCAATAAATCAATAATGATAATTTCTTTCATAATTTGGGGTTCATTTTTTTTCCACAGAGCTTGTCGCAGTGGGTTATGGGACACCACAAAGGATGCTGCTGTAAAATTTGACCAAATTGAGGTAAAATGAGAAAAAGTCTTTGAATCAGGAGAGCGTCTATGATGCCTTAAAACACAGCTCACAAGGTTTTAAAGAGAGCAACTGAAGTGTGAAGGGAGAGAGACAGTTGAAAAGAGGAGGAAGTAGAGGACTTTATTTTTTCAGTTGGTGTCGTGGGATTTTGCTTTTGAAAGTTCCTGTTTGTGTAGGGAGTGTAATGCTAATATCAAATAAAACACATTACGAGACACGCGTTTTTGCAGTTTCTTGGACATTGTGTGCCCAGCATGTCCAGGAATAGCCTGTTGGCCAAAGTTGCGAGAAATAGTATCGAGTTTGCTCTGTGCTATTTAATACACGCATAGCCAGATCACATCTATCCTTAGAAATCCAAGCCAGCTAAGACGGTGGGCAGGGTGTAATGAATTCCATGTTGTCTATGTTGAGCCTGTCCTCCTATACGAACCGCTCTGGCCTCTCTATGTCCAGCCAGCCTGTCAGTCTGGCCCAGGCTGAGCCTTATCTGGCCTGTGGTTACATCTGGGGTTCAGATCTCTGACCCCAATTGGGTTACATGTACCACAGTCCGTTCTTCCACACACATACATGAGCAGCAACATGAACACACTCTGAAATGCCAGCCGTCTCATGTAGCACACACACTGTGACCTGTGTATCTGCCACCAAAACACATGCCGAACTTACATACGTATCCTGGTTTGCTTAAAGGGATAGCCTAACAACATGTATTGGTCCATACAATGGAATCCAGTAGTATTTTGGACCCCATTGACTTTCATTATATGGACAAAAAACAGTTGAAATGTTTCTCAAAACATCTTCTTTAGTGTTTCACATGCAGGTTAAAAAGGAAGTCTTACAGGTTAAAAATGCCATGAGGGTGAGTAAATGATGAAGGAATTTTCATTTTTGAGTGAACTATCCCTTTAATAACAGACACATGGTATTCAGGAAGACTGATAACACACACACACACACACACACACATATGGGAAGCTAACATTTGACCGAAGACTCACATTTGCTGGTCTGTCCTCGTGAATTCAGGGGAAGAGCTGGAGATATACACAACCGGTTCCCTAAAGAGTACTTGGAGAAAACTTCTAGACTGACTATTCAGGTCAGCCACACACTCACTCACATACAAATAAATGTGACTGCCCTCCGGCAAACACATATTTGAGGAAAAATAAAACTCACCAGGAAATCATTCCACTAAAACTGGTGCAGGTTAATAAAAATGCATATACATAACTGCGGTTATGTCATAAACATCTGGTGACATACTGAATGCTTTGGGAAGCATAGCAGAATGTACATGAACACACACCCCACACTCTCACTTGCAAATACAGCTATATATAAAAGAAAAAAAAACATATTTTTGGGCTGGAAAAATCTAAATGACAACATCATCTGTTATTCAAAGCATTAGGCCAGAGTCGCCCCTCACACCCCCAGCCTGTGATTGACAGTTGGTGGCCACTAACTGTTGCAGCTGTGCTGGTCTATAAGGCAGGTGTGTGTGTGTGTGTGTGTGTGTGTGTGTGTGTGTGTGTGTGTGTGTGTGTGTGTGTGTGTGTGTGTGTGTGTGTGTGTGTGTGTGTGTGTGTGTGTGTGTGTCTGTGTGTCTGTGTGTGTGTGACAAGTCTGATTAACTGCAGAGCAGACCAGTGCTGACCTCTGTTCCCTGTGTCCAAGCTCACCTTTGATACGGAACCTAGCATGAGGTGCCTCAGATAAGACAGAATGCTTTTATGACACATTGCTCCAGAAGGAAGGAGTCTACCCTCACAAGCTCATTCTACTGTAGAATATACAAAAATGTTCATGTATCAGATACGAAGACTCAAACAAATCAAAATTTGTTCTACCAAATCAACAGGAAGTGCACGTTTGTGACTTTTTGACACATTCATAATTACTAGGACTGCAACGATATTCAAATTCTGGCCAATACCAATAAGATAATAATTATTTTCATGTTATGGCTGATAACTGGCACTAATACACTAATGGTAAAAAATCTAAAATAAATAATTTGTATGCTACAAGTAAATTTGATTAATGAATGAGCATTATAAAAGATGAAGGATACATTTTCCATTTAAAATATGCTACAGATAAGAGTAAACTGTTTGAATTAGGGAAAAAAGTTCATATAAAAAAAAAACAACAATAACATAAAAAAAAAAAAAAAAAAATTAAATGCAATAAATATCCAATATCAATATTCTGTTCAAAAGTAAGTTTTTGGTCAAGTAAGGTCCATAAGTTTTTACTGCTTAAGGAAGTCTCACCAAGGCTGTGTATTTTTTTTCTATTTGAATATATTTTAAAATGTAATTTATTCCTGTGATGGCAAAGCTGAATTTTCAGCAGCCATTACTCCAGTCTTCAGTGTCACATGATCCCTCGAAAGCATTCTAATATGCTCAGGATTCTTTTATGAACAGAAAATTCAAAAGAACAGCATTAATTAATATAATATAATTAATATAATATAATATAATATAATATAATATAATATAATATAATATAATATAATATAATATAATATAATATAATATAATTTTTAAAGGCCTAAAATTTCCTGATATTTCCAGGTTTAATGCCTGTGGGAACCCAGTAGACTCGTGTCTAAATCAAACGACCTAGGCCAAGTTTCAGATCACACTAGGACTGAATTATGAAGCACAGTAACAACTGATGAATCACTGTTGCTGGGTCAGTGCCGGCCCAGGGTTCACTGACCATCCCTCAGAGAAGAGGGAGAAATCGATGGTGTCCTCTGTTGGCCGAGGGTAAGTGGGTCATACATCAGGGGTCCCGGGTTCAGCGAGCTGCTTAGCAAGTGGTGATCAGGCACTGGGCGGACAGTGACAGACTCCACAGAGGAAATGCCCTTGCTATGGCTCACTCGATACGTGACCCTGTCCAGCCAAACACACACAAAGGCCTTCACGTCCCGTTTAATGCCCTGCTCTAGCCTGAGCTCAGCATAATGGACAAAACGGTCATAAAAAGACCCCTCAAACACATTGATTTCCTCAAAGTGGGTTTTTCTCAACCTAACAGTGCTTTTTCTTGTTAATTTGAACTCCTTTCCTTTAAATCACCAACGGGGATCCGCAGGTCATAAGCATTATTAGAATTGTGCTTTCATTTTCTTTTGGTGTTTTGTTTTTGTTCTCGAAAGTCCTCCAAGCTAAAGAAGATGATGACGGAGCCCAGGCTACAAGGCCAGCTAACCGGTCTAAACTGGTTCTGACATTGGAGGGTGTGCAGCTGGTGGAGAGAAAAGTAGTGTTGTTTTTGCCTTTAGCAAAAAGGAACCTGGAAGCATTTGAGAAATCGGCTGCAGGTACAGTAAAAGAGAGAGAGAGAGAGAGAGAGAGAGAGAGAGAGAGAGAAATCAAGAAAGAGAGGAGAATGAAAATGAGAGGTAGGAAAAAAGACAAGCAGACAGCACGACTGATGAGCGAGAGAGGAGGGTGAGAGGAATTGTAAAGGCTAGAGTGAGTGCAGGCTATGACACTGTCTCATCAAACAGCTGGACCTCGGCCAAGTTCATCTGTTAATGGACAACCACCATAGGGCCCCCAGCACTCCCCCTTCAACCAGCGCCTCCCTCACCCCCTCAAACCCTCAGCGCTCTCTCTTTCTCCAAAAAAGAAACAGACGTAGATTATTCTAAAGCCTTTTCTTTTTGTTGGAGATAAACAAAGTACTTCAGGTTCAGGGCTCACCCTGGGACTCTGACAAAGCAATCTATCATCCTGTCTGGCTCAGCCAGTTTGACCACACTGAGACCAAGGAGGCTAATGGACCCACTGGACAATTTTGTCTTTGTGTGGATGCCCCCTCCGTTCTGCCACCCCCGTTCCAATGCCCCCTCACAGGCACAGATGTGCTTGACCAGGCCCTCTCCAACCTGGATCCATCTCTTCCTCTGTTTTATTACATACCTAAAAAGTGAAAATGCTTCTAGTTTGCATTTTTGTAATGTATTCAAATATTTTAAATTACAAATTCTATTATCAGCTGACAACCTGAGTCAAATATTGAATAAAAAAAAAATTCTGAATGTATTAGTCATGCTGCATGAACTCTACATGCTTTAACTCCAGCATGATCCAAAGAGCATTTTGTGCTTCAATGGAAACAAGAACGTCTATACAAAGAATCACATGACCAGTGTGACAAATTTGCTTATTTAATAGTGCAGAATCTGAAATATTTTTAGAATTTTCAAAATACAAAAACATTTTTTTCCCAAGTTTAAAATGGATTTTGACAGTGGACACGGTGTGTGACTTTAATACAGAGTGATATCAAAATAAGGAAAATAAGAATTAAAGATGAAAATGAGAGTTTGTGAGAGAAAGAGCAGGGGAGATGAGAGATAAAAAGAATGGTTAGCATTAGCCTCAGACGTGTCGAGACACATACGCCTCCTGGATTTTCCCTGGAATGACATGCAACGGAATGAAACTCATAAGAGGGAAAAGTATAAAAGAACAAGGGAGGGAGAGGGAGAGGGAGAGAAAGTGCAGGAGAAAGGGGGGAAAAGAAGTGGACTTAAGAGTATTTTAGTCCTTGCTTGCAGGGATTTTCAAACAGAGGGCGATTTTACTGCAGTTTTTGTCTCGCAATCAAAAGCAGCATTATATATTCTTTTCATACTTTTCCTCAGTCAGGTATTACATTTATCATATTGCCCAATACACTATGCAGTTGATAAATCATGTGGTATATTATAAGACATGTCACCTACACTATCAGAAATGTTTAGAAAGTTCTTCACCCACTTTTTGGGATATATCTGAGAAAAAAAACGCAACTCTGTTAACAAATGCTGATTTAAAAATAAATGTAATGAATGCAAATCAACAAAGAATCAATTAATTTCTTTTTTAGTCTTTTTTTTTTTGTTGTTGTATTTTATAATTTATATAAAATACCACTAAAAAAAAAAAAATGTTTATCTTTATCTTAACTACACATTGTCATATAAACATCCAATCAGAAACTACAGTGATTTTGATCTCCTGAGCCTTAAACACAACACAGCACTCTATCAGTTCTTGGTTCATGAAGTTAGACAAGGTAAAATTACTTGGAATTCAGTAAGTGAGCCAAATTAAATTAGAAGCTGCTCCAGTGGATTCAAAAAAGGTTTGTTATTCACTAAAAAGAACCCACTTATAAGAGTTATTCACTTGGGAATCAGACTTCACTGGTTGCGTGGTGTGTTTTTGATTGACTAAAAAGACACAAGAGTCATTCGCTTGAGAATAAGATTTTGCTAGGTTTCAAGCATAAAAAAAAAAGTGGAAATGGTACCAGTTCTCGTAATTTATTCGATAGTAGACTGAATGAACGGTACTTTACCAGACAAATGTTACGTAAACTAATGAAGTTTATATTATATCCCCTCCCACTTTTCAGATTGCTTGTGGTTCCTGCTGAAAACTGATACAAGGATTAAGGCAGACACAACATGAGCAGGTCATCTATATATCATGCATTGTCCAAACACACAGGTAAAGCCCCACTGCACGTTTATGCATGCATGTGTGTGTGTGTGTGTTGTATGAGCTCAGGCAACAGACTAGAGACAGCAGCACCCATCAGGGATAGGTTCCTGTTCAGAGCACAAACAGACACGGTTCACAACCCCCACTGTGAAACAAACAGTCCAGAGTCTCTGCCAGGATCTCATCTCACACTTACACACACACACACACACACACACACGAGCGAATGCATGCGGCATACAACAGATCACACAAGCTGACTGCAAGCGGTCCAGAGCAAGACGTCTCAATCAAACAACAAACATAATTCCCAAAGGATGACAACACATTCTCTGCTGTACAGGTGCAAAGAGATGGTGACAAAGAGAGAAAAGAGCTTAAAGCAGAATTCAAGGCGGAATTAGACACAGATGGCCGAAGAGAAGACCTCAGGATGGAGAGACTAATAAAGTATTTGCTTTTTAAGTCCGCTAATCAAGGAGAAAAGAGAACTAATCAACCCGCATTACAGAGATCAGATGTGCCGCCCGGGATGGAGTCAAACGGACAGCCAACGCTCTTCCCCTAAACATGCACAGCCGTTTCGTTCTTTCTTTACCCATTTTGAGACGATAAATTATCCATTAGATTTCATCATATCTTACTAAGGCAATTACATCAAGAAAATGATAGCGCGTGTGGAATCAATTATGCATGCCCTTGGCCGGAGACCAGAGGCTGGGAAGTCGGAAAGGGCAGATCCACTCCGCACATGCACACAAACACACACACACACACACGCATACATGCAAAGAAACCCATACTACACCGCGCTACACACACACACACAAATAAAAAAAGACCCTGGATCTCACAGATGTGCCCCATCAGTTCATCTTACTGCCTAAAAAGTTCATGCACTTAATAATTTATTTGTGTTCTGGATACGGTTTCCCAGCTGAATATTAACAACTTTGAAGCGTGCTCACAGCCAGGGTAGGGCTAAAGGAGTCCGGAGGAAACAGTGCCTGCCGAGTCCCACCGGCCCGAGTCCATTCTCCTCCCCCCTCCTCTCCCGAAACCAGCGTGTCCGTCCGAGGAATGAACCGTGCAGCCGTACGCAAGTTACTTTTTCTCTGATTAAGAATTCTTTTTCATTGCAATGTAGGTTTCAGTGCTCCCTCGAAGCATTTTTGGCAAAAACAGACGAGAAGAGAAAGGAAAGGAAACGAAAAACATAATATGCAATATAAATATATATATATTAAGAAAAATGATTTCCCTTTTTTATTATTTTTTTATTTTATTATTTTTATTATAATTATTATAATTTATTTTAAGTTTTTTTCATTTCAGATCTCTTCATTTAATTGCATAAATATGCATTATAATATGCATTTATTTGATTGACATTTTTTTTTTGTCCACAAGCCCACTCTCAGTCTCTTCCTGGTTCAATTACACATGACAGTCTCTCTTTTGGGAAATGCATAAACTGAGATGTGTGTGCGTCCCTACGTGTGTATTTCCATATGGGCTCCGACTGTACGAATGCATGTTTGAGATCTGGAACCATTACAGCCACATGTCCACATGTGGAGGGACACACGCAACGTGCTGAAAGATTTAATTAATTTCCCTCAGCATGTTAACAGAGAGCCTCACTTAGTAAGACAAATCACTCTCAGAAAATGGCACTAGCATTTGAATCCCAGCAAGTGTGTGTGTGTGTGTGTGTGTGTGTTTGGGGGGGGGGGGGGGGGGGGGGGTGTGCTCAACATCTGCTTCCTCGTTGGGAAGGGGGTTTACGGTAGGTTTGGAGCAGAAAAAAAATGTGTGAATGTTGTCATATGCAGAAGGTAGAATCGTCTTCCGTGTGTGTGTAATTTGAGTGGTTAGATGAGGCTCTCAATGCTATCTCTGCAGTGTGTTACAGCGGCGGGCTGAGCCGGGGCTGATCAGCAGTGATTAAGTGCGCCGCTGTATGCAAAGTGCATTAATGAGGGTGTGCAGAGTCATCAAGTAAATTAAATATGTCAAATCTCCCGGTGAACTTTCAATCTTCACATACAAAATGCTGCTTTCATTTACATCCTCCATTTCTCGCTCAAAATCCAGGATGAAAAAAAGCAAAGCGCAGAAGCAATTTATACCTTTGCTTCTTTTCCTTTTTTTTTTCCAATGCACCCCCTCCCCTGTGTAAGCATGCACACACACACACACACTTACAAACACACGCATGCTTTCTCATACACAGCTCCCTGCAGAAGGTCTGACAGGCCGTGCTGATGTGTTCAGAATGCGTATGGTAATAGGCCAATCAAAAATGCAAAACAATTGGCAATTACTGAGAAGACCTAATGGTCATTAGAATTTACAACTAGGTAATGAACTAAAGTCTGCCCACACCATGCATATTCATAAAGCAATTTAGGCTTTGAAGATTAAAGAAGTGCTTAAAATTCAAATGAGCCTGAGCAAATTATCAGTAAGATTCAGTCAGGAAGTAGCGGTGTGTGTGTGTGTGTTTCTGTGTGTGTCACCAGCACATGTTTTTACGAGTAGATGTTGCACCATTTTCCTCAAGTTTGTTAACAGGAAAAGCTGCCCAGCGTGTGTGTGTCTAAGCGAGTATGTGAGCCCCGTGGGCCTGACGGAGGCTAGTGAGGGTCTAGGTGTGAGCTCAGAGACCAATCAACACAATAATGGCTGCTTAACAAAGCTGGCTCTCAGCTTTATTCGACTCTTCGAAATCTTTATTTGTCTATGTCCTCTCTCATTCAGATTGGTTAATTCATAAAGAGGAAACGCTTTTCTGGCAATTGCCGCTTTATTGAGTAAATGATCATTTGAAAAGCAGTTCAATATTTGTGGTAGCAAATGTCTGAGGAGGTAGAGCGGTAATAAAAGAACTAGCTTTAATGCAGATTTAATAATTTGTTAAAATAGAGCCATAATAATTTTCCATTCTTTATGCAAATTGCAGAGCTGACATTATACTTACAATGAAAGCGATTAAATTAAATCAAAATAGTTCCAAAATAAATACAAATACATTGTATTGTATATCAAAAAGACAAAAAAGGTCATATTTTCATTGTTTTATACTATAAAAAAAAAAAACACAAAACGAGCCATATCGCTGAGAAATAAACTCGATTTTCCTTATATATATACTAACAAGATAAGGTTTTCAGATCAGAGCGCTGATAGAACAACAAATCCTTGCCTTCATCAATGAAATGAAAGGTTGATATCCATGTCTAACAGTACATGGATCAAATATTAGAGCCTCTGTGGTCACAGGTAGGTTGAGTACATGTAGGCTGCAGCTGGGCTCTGGGTGGCTTCAGCCCACTCAAATCTAAAAATAAAGCAATTAACTTATTGGCAGGCAGGAGGGGAAAGAGTATGACAGGCCGTCCTGCACTAGGTGAGGGGTTGTGACCCACATGGGTCTACAGGACGGTAAAGAAGAGATTCAGAGCACTGGAACTGACAGAACAGAACATTTCTGAGCATTTGTATGGATCTATATACAGTATACACACATAAGCGCACACACACGCATACAAAGCTAGAGCGAGCTTATCGTACTATGTAAATAACCAGAAATCCAATATCAAACACAATAAGAATCATATAAACATAATCAATCAATGTATTGTTAAGCTGTTGCAAAAAAAAAAAAAAGCAAAATAAAATAAGCACACTGTTGCTCCCACACACACAAACCTCACCAGAATACTATAATGTGACATTTCAAGCATATCAGCTTATCAGTCCAATAAAGAGCTGATTTGCTCGAAAACATCACATTATGTACTTTTTTGGTTATGCGTTTTTGAATGTGCTGGCTTTTCATGTTTCTTTGATATCATATGAATAATTTTACCTATATATCTATAAATTTTAAACAAAAAAAATTAATCGTTATTAATCTCTGAAAGATCTGAGCCCTCGTCACGCTACGCGTCTGCAGACTGTCACCACGGCGGAGTTTAAAACCACATACACACACGCAAATACGTGCGCACACACATACACAAACACTACAACCCACTAAAACTAGGCAGGCACCCAATACCAACATGAGCAGAGCAGGCAACCACCCAAATCACACACAAACACGGAGAGGGAGATACGGACAGCAGCTCCAGTCGTGGCACGCACGTTCTGGAGGACCTCACATGGGTGAGAGGTGTGGAGTGGCTTTAAGTAAAAGTCTGAGTGAAAGGATTTGACGGCGATCCACCAGCCTGCAAGAGACGGCCTGTCCTGCTTAACACTGTCTTTTTTTTTTTTTTACATAACCAGATCAGAAAGTGTGTATAACATCCTGTTTTCACCTGTGTGAGAAATCTGAGGGCACTTCCCTGAGGAACATTTCGTTGCTCAGAGATTGCTCTTTTATAGCTCAGGTGATGACTTTAAGAGGGGGGAAAAAAAGAATTGTAGGATAAATTAAAATCAAATAAATATTACAGCTCAGATAATTCAGTTATAATGAGATCTCATTTGATTGGTATCTTGGCAAATCTGAGCACAGTTTGAGACATCAGCACAAGATTTCAGCGAAAATCTCATGCTCTTTTATAGCTCAGTTTCAAGCAACAACTTTAAGAAGAGGGATAAACTAATTTTAGGAGGAACATTTGAGACAAAATTGACATTTTCTCCGATGTTTTGCTAAAATTATTTAGGAAAAATAAAAAGTAAACACAAATTGTTTACATACAAACAAGGAAATGAATGTGAATAAATTAAAATCAAATTAAAACTATAGCTCAGATAATTCAGTTCTTGATTTCTTAGCGAATCTGAAATCTCTTCTATGAGATTCCATGGGTCTTTTTCTGCAAAGAAAAATCTGAGAAGCACAAATCTAAAAATTTAAATTTAATCTCACTGTCATTTGGAGCAACTTTTGAGATACTAAAGCGATCTCATTTGTGAGTTTTCTTCCCTACAGGTGGAAAGCGGACCCCCTTAAGAGATTAGGAGAGACAGAATGATAGAAGGAGCGACAAAACAGACAGGAAGGGAGAAAAAAAAACACTGAGCGCTCAAGGTGTCTGTAGAGACTCAAGTCCTGCCATCTGTAACCATTAGAGCCCAGATGAATTGATCGTATTGAGCGACCCGGCTGGCGCGGGGGCATAGCTGGTCAAGGTGACCTCATAGTGGAGTTGTGTCCGCCCGGTGATACCAGGAGGGATAGAGCAAAAGGAAAGAAGACAGAAGTAACAAATGAACTAGCTTAGCACTGGAGCAGTGACGAGGCCATCGCATGTGTCTGACAGCGTGTGTGTGTGTAAAAGGTAAACAGAGTAGTGGAGGACACCCCTCCTGAAGCCCACCCGATGCCTCCAGCCCTGCTCTGTGCCAATTTCTCTTTGGCATTGGCCACTGAGGGATGTCCTGCAGTACTAGTGCCAACTCACACACACACACACACACACACACACACACACCTCGCATGCACGGCTGCAGAAAACCACAAACAAACTCATAGGCCTCTCGCAGCCACACACACACGGCCTAGTAATTCTGCACCATTCCTATCTGTGTTTATAGAAGCTGTCTGTAATCCGCAGAGATTTATAAATATGCTTTGTAGTACATAAACATTTTTATGGACACGTTCCTCTAAAACATCTGACACAATTTGAGAGCTGCAATACGACAGGACCCAGTGGGTCTGTGCGTGTCCACCCACATACAAAACACGCATACATGTTGGCACAAATAAAATGAGGAGATCAGACCAGAGGGGAGCTTGAATATCAGCAAAATGATCACAAAATCTCTCCGCAGAGGCATAATCACACTTCTCACGAACCTCGAATCGAACCCTACACCTTCTAGACCTGCATGTACCTGCGAACAACAACAGATACTGAGCGTTTTTACATCGAGCAGACGAGCGCTTTTATTTTTCATCTAACATCCGGCGGAAAGACAAAGCGATCGCTCGAGGTAGTCCAGGAAAGACGGCATGATCAGGTGGCATTATGGAGATGAGCACAGACAGAAAGGAGAGAGCTGGTTATTTCTCCTCTTGTGATGGAGGAGGCGATGCCATTGTCTGCAGGAGGGAGGGACGGGGTGGGGGGGATGAGAGCGTCATTGGGTGCTAAGAGCGTATGAAGGGGTGCGGGGGTGGGAGAACTGAGACGGAGCGGGTGGCACCGTGCCAGGCAGTGCCCGTCTGGCTGCTAAATACCTTTGTTTCCTTGCACGCCAGCTTTGGTGCAAAAAACAGGTAAAACGGACACGATTTTGGGGGTTTTAAGACTTAAAATATACATTTTTCATTTTAATATCTCTCAATTTCAATCAAATATAAAAAAAAAGGTATTGCACAAATAACAAAAAATATATATTCTCCTTTCTCATTTTTTTTCCAGGCAACACAAAATTCCCAACCCGACAAAAAATGTGTGCTGTAGCCCATTAGATGAGAATGGCGAATGAAAGGAAGCCGTCCACCCCCACAGCACCGAGCCGACTGTATCATGCAAATCAAGCCTGAGGATGCAGAATATCACAATGTTTCTGCGAGGGATGCTGCGAGACACATCTCCACATGCAGCAAAACAGCTCCAAGAGAATTAAACATCATTCTGTGCTATTATTACACCTCATCCCTCTGGAAAAGCTGCACACCTCTCACACACACACACACACATTCAGTAATGCTATTTTTCCAAGATCAGACAGGAGATGGTACACATATGCAGGGACTAGATACAAACACACATGGGCATACAACAGCACGGTATTCTTTGAAAGGGATGACGGGTCTTGTGTGTGAAGAAATCCTGTCGGTGAAAGGAAATAAAAAGGTTTGGAAAATCAGACCCCCCCCCTCCCCAAATTCGAATACATATTCATAAAGAGCCGCTTCCAAGGCACCATCGCCGCTCGGGTAAGACATGTCTCTTTGTCGCTTCCTGATAATTCATTTTCCTGATTGTAAAAAAAGGACAAGCAAGGTTTGGGTGTTGCCCCATATTAAGTCGTGACAGCGCACACACTCGCACCTGCACAAATAAAATGATCTTGTGACACTATACATGCATATTTCCACATGCCGTCTATTACGTCTGTCAGAAACACACACTACCATGCTGCATGGGGCGGTTTAGAAAATAAAAGCAACTGTCATGGTAGCCTCAGCTCTCACTGATGACCGAACGTCAGCTAACGCTGCTCCTCACAAGTCCTCTTAAAAAACGATCAGTGTCAGCACACTCGCAGCTGAACTCCAGAAGGGCGCTTTGATGATAATTATGATCATGACAGATCGTCAAGCTCCAGATAATATGCGATTTAAAAAAGGAAGAAGAAAAAAAACAATAAGGAAAAAAAAAAGCTTAAATTGCTGGGGTCTTTGTTAAGCCACTCATTTAGGTCACATTTTGGCACAGAAAATTGCAGGCAGCTCACATGCCAGACAATCGCACACAGTGTAATTGATTCAATATTAATTGGATGCCCCTGATTTACATTGACTGCTACAGCCATATGCATAGCAGAGAGGGAGAGAGTGACAAAATGGGCGAGCAAGCGAGCGGGAGAGTTAGAGGCATTAAAAACCCACCCAGCAAAGGCCATTTAAAAAACAATTATCTGTATTGAGGTCCGTTCTGCATGGCGGCAGTGTTAGTCCGATCTAATCTGCCGATTTATTGGAGAGCAGTCATAATTTCTGAAGGGCTGCCATAGCGAAAGACAGAGTCTTGAAAAGCGTTTGATAAAAAAAAAAAAAGTTCAGAGCTCCAAATGGCCCCATATCGTGAGCCAAAGCGAATTCAATCTGTTCCATCGACATGTTTTTGGACAACGCGTTATGAAACAGAAGATCATAGGATGTTACTCTGCATAATTTTTACATTTCATCAGACGTCTTACATTGTGAAGCAAAGGACACGATGCAGATTATATCAACAGAGCGTATTCAAAGCTCTGGGAGCAGCATTAATTCAACTAGACGCTTTTGTGACAACCGGTCTAATTTTTTGCCATTTTCAGGGAATATGAGGCTCCAAAATCTCATTTAGGGATTAAAAATTAAATAAATACATTATGTCTGTATCAAATTACAGCATGGGAGAGAAGAAGGTCTCAGTCTTCTCTTTCTAAGGCCCTCTCACCAGGATACATTGTGCTATTTGGGGTAATACACAGCCACAAACGTGTGTATTGCCACTTTCTATGCTCACACAGCAAGTCCATTCCTCTGTGGCAGGTACTGCTTTTCCTCACACTGAGCTGCTCTATATGGAAATGGAGTTGTTACATCACACATAACAATTTCCTTATTTGGTCGTCTGAACTACAGCATAATGATCCCTCTTAAAATAGATCAAATGAATAATAAAGTATGTAAAAATAAATATTCAAAATAAAAATAATAATTCATAGAAAGAAAGAATATATATAAAAATGTTTTTCTTGAAAATAATATATAAAAACTAAATAAATAATAGAGAATATTTAAAAAAAAAAAAAAAAAAAAAATCATACATAAATAACAGAATATGTGAAAAAAGTGTTGAACTGTCACCTTTCCTTCACCCTTTTAAATGAAGTTTTGTGATGTTCTAGCCCACCTCTAACCCAGGTACAGATACACGCACACTCTCACAAAGTATTCTAGTTTACGTATTCACAGTAAGCTGCAGTCATAACTAACCTTGAATGTGTTATGTCTGAAATCGTCTATAATATGGCTAATTAATATCTCTTCCCTGTCTGACCTGCCATGGCAGCAGATTCAGTAACATGCTGAGAAGCTGTTATGGTCCTTCCCACAAAATTGTTTAAAAAAAATAATAATAACAAGCACACATAATACCAGTGACCCAACGCTATCAGCTGAACCCTGATACATTATGATGTAAATGAGTTTAATAACCCAGTTTAGCGACTGACAGAAACAAGAGACGTGTGCGATAGCCGGCTCGCATAAAGGTTGTATAATTTGTGCTGAAACTGCATCAACATGCTTAAAACAAAGAGGGCAAGCAGACACAAATGACCCCATTCAGCCTCCATATCTGATCAAATTTAAACGTTCTATAGCAAAGCACTGTGTTCCACAGCAGATGATTGTACACATTTTATATGCACACAAACTATACCGATACATTTTCTCTATCTCAAAATATGCAAGTGGGAACTGTTGGAAAACAACTTGATACTTGAACTCAGCCGCCGATAATTAGCCTAGAGCAAAGGGTCAAGTCCAAATGACTGTTGATGGGGCTAACCGGACCCAGACGCTTCCTGGAACCTGATCTTTGAGGCAGACCAGAGAATGGCCAAACGTAAAGCCAGGCCAGAAAAACAGACTGGAAAGTCTCACTCTCACATTTTCTACATTTAAAAAACAGCCACTCAAAATCACCCCAGCAGCCCAAGACACTCACGGACACATAATAGCATGCCGACAACTTAATTTCACTTAACGCTCAGCTTAAGGAAGATTAGACTTATGCTGCTATAAGATTCCAGCGTTTTCTTTTCTCTTTTTATTTAAGTTGTTTACAGTGGAAATTAGGAGCTATCTTGTTTGCTGTTTTTTATGACTATATTTTCTGCGTTTTATATAGTGCAAGTCAACCTCTAATTAAAACGCACATCCACAAAACTAAAACAAATAATTAGAGTTGTATTATTGTTCCCTGACAAACCAAAATAACCAAACGGCCTTCCATTTCCTTTCCTTTTTTGACAGAAAGTGAAAATGTGCAGGCGTGCATTTATACGGATAAGATGTGGCTGTGCAAGAACCCACAACGAAATCAAGATACATCTGTCGAGACCACATGAGAGAGGCTGTGCAGCACAGAGAGGCATTTCCCATGAGTCTGTGGACACACACCGAGGGGGATGGCCTCTCCTGTCACAGCAAGGACTCTTCGAACCGCCCCTCCAGTGCCAAAATCTCCCCCTCTCAATCCCTCTTGTAGGGATGAGCGGCCCGTCAAGCCATTTAGAACACACCCTTTGCACTCTACTTTGGCGGCCGGTAACAAAATTGCAACTTTTAAGTCAAAGTCTGCCACTATGGGCCTCATGGGGAGTGAATGACGAGTTACCAGAGAAAAAGGATTTAAAAAACATAAAGTGCAAATGTGCTAAACCGAAGCATACAGACGGTGGTGGGAATGTGTGATCTACGGTTCGAATCTGAGCTTAATTATCCAAATCCCACAGAGTCCAACTGAAGGAGATCCTTGATTCCAAGCAGAGATGATCTTGAGATAATAAATCAGATTTTAAATGTGTTTTTTTTTTTTTTTTTTTTTTTTTATCTTTGTACTCTATGAAGTAATGCTGGTTCCTCTTTTGGTCTTCTCACTCTGAGGTTTGATTGAATATACCCCCTTCCCCTTCCTGCCCCACAGCTTTTAAATATTCAGCACTCTGATACGTCTCCAGAGCCGCGAACGAGACGCCCCACGGAGGAAGGACATGTGTCTACGATATGTGGCCCACACAACAACTCAGCTCCACCACAAATTTTCCTCACACAGACTCAAAAAAAAAAAAAAAAAATCACATTGGATGAGGTTACCTGTAATGTTTTCCTGTTTGGGACAGATTCCTCGAGAAGACGTCGATAAGCAGTCATCATCCTCCGGCGTAACCTGGATGCCCACCTCCACGGGGTTGGACGCTCT
Source organism: Megalobrama amblycephala (assembly GCF_018812025.1). NCBI lineage: Eukaryota > Metazoa > Chordata > Actinopteri > Cypriniformes > Xenocyprididae > Megalobrama > Megalobrama amblycephala. Next base: position 16,298,099 of record NC_063053.1, on the reverse strand, counting down.
CCTCAGCTCAGCGTTCGAGGGCGAGGGGGGCTTATCCACTGCTTTGTCCATGCACAAAGTGCCATTGCACTGCTTCCTTTTGTGCTCAATGAAAATAAGGATGTCTCCCAAAGGGAAGTTCATCTGACACTGGCCACAGGTGAGCAGGTCCTGGTCTCCCTCTGGAGATACCTGTACCAGCCCGCGCTGTTCCTGCCTCTCCTCCGAGACCACGGCTGACAGGGGCTCGGCTGCACACAGGAAGAATCCATATGCGACACAGAGGGAAGGAAAAGCAGAGGGAATATTAGAGACTGGGTGCTGTAATGAACGCAGTCAAGAAGAGGGAGCACATATATATCAGGACAAAAAAAGAAAAAAAATACTCATTTTATGCTCCACATCAAACTCCCACCATTTTAATTTAGTTTCTAATTTCAGATCCATAAATGTAATTACCTCACAAGTTATAAAAAAAAATAATAATTATAATAATCAACACAAAAAAAAAAAACAATCAGTTAAACTTCAATGAACAAGTACAAAAACATAAAATTAGCAAGGGCATGACATCTTATTAACATTTGATTTTTTATGATATAAGGGTAAAAGCAATATAATTGTGCTATATCTATTTTTGGTGCATTAACATATGTGTCTATAACTACAGAAAATTCATCTCAGTCTGACTCTTTGTTTCACTCAACCATACACACATCTGGATCGTGAAATGACTGCATGGACAACACGTGTAGATATCCAGCAAACCCAACACAGTCAGAGCTGCAGTAATACATACTTCACACAGTAACGACTATTAGCTTTTTCCCCTCACGATAAAGTTAGCTATAAGGTTCACACACACACACACGCACACACACACATGCAGGTATTAATGATTGTTTAGTGAAATCTTTTGCGCAGAGGTTACACTAGCTTCCTAACGGTTAAGAATCTTGACCTTCTTTATAAGCTGCCAATTTCATGCTTTAATGAACCTAAAACCACAGAGAATCAAAAAATAGATTTTAATTTTAGTGGGTGATGATTGGTACAGATTTTGATAAAAAGGTGTTGGGATCATGTGCAGGTCGGATAAATTTACTTCAGCCCTGTCTGGGGCAGCTATTGAGGGGCAGATGTGGAGTAACTCCCAGACGTACTTATGAGGAAAATATCCGACACATTTGCACATGAAATAACACAGACGAAGTGTGATAATTCAACCTTCTATATGGAGCAATGCTTTCGCCACTTTTTTTTCTGCTAAGTTTAAATGCTCAAATAAATAAAAGCCTAAGCGAATAAAAGTGAACTCAAACTATTTTAATTCTCATTCCTAGAGTGATACATAGTGATATTGATTCGTAATAAATTCGTAATGATAACAGCTGTAGAACTAGTCCAGTTATGTGTGACTGTGATAAAACAGAGAGATAATCGATATATGCAAAACTTCAGTCATGACTTAATAATACCGAGCGAGTATTAGCTTATAAAGTTACAAAATATATATTTCATTTCAAATGCGTCACAATAAAACAGCAGAATATATTCGACACTTAGTTTAGCTATAACAAGTATATACTTGTTTTACTATCGCAGCTGCAATCTAAAGATATCCGTATACATATGCATATTTTGAATTATATTAAAGGAACTTTATACGACTGACCTTGTATAAATAAACAAAGATTCTGTAAATATGTTACAAAGGAACATTCGACAATCTAGACAATTATTTTAAAAAAATAATAATAAGTTGGCTCAGAAAGTGTGGAAACTGTGGAAAGTGAATCACATTGAGTTTTCCCAACTGTTTTAAATTCCACTACACTCAGCGCAGGCGATAAAAACGATATTAAATTTTAAACTGTTTTTAAAACTAAGAATATTTTTGTATATTTCAAATCAATTCAAATGTCTAAATTCAAAAGAAGCTTAATGCCACAAATTGGTAATATTTTCAAATAGTTCTCTGAAAAGTAGGCTATCTCTGTGTGTATGAACGTGGACCTTTAAAGCTGGGTTTGAATAAAATAATAAAAAGGTTTGCAATAACAGCTCCTTCGTTATAGTGTCTCTTTCACTTTACAAATAGCTGCCATCTGTGTAATTATGAATTAGATGGCAAAGTTTATCGTGATTGACATTTGGTCTATTTGTACTGCCTGATCCTCCTTTGTTAGTTTACTTGATCTATTAAAAAAAATACAAGGTATAAAAATTCTACATGTCATGCCAGGTCAGGACGGGGTAAAAAAAAACTGTTACCAGTTCATATACAATACGTTTCGCTCTTGCTAACATATGGTCAAATATAGATAAAGATAGCGGTGAAACTGATCGGGTTCGAGTCTAGTTTATGATCGTCGTCTGCCCCCTAGCGGTGGATTTCTGACACGTACAGCAGCAGCAAGCACACGGAGTAACCCGCGCTGAGATCCCACAGCCTGTGTGTGGAAACCCAATAATGTCACACGATACTTTACAATGTTACAACAACTCGGGATTTGTGTCAAACATGTTTATCTAATAAAACGCGTACTAATGCTTTTGTAACTGTACATTTGCGATATGAATAGGTAAATATCTAAAAGCCTGGAGCTAAAACGTTTTCGTTTCGTGGTCTTCCTGACAGCATTTTCAGGTCCATAAAATACAAAGTACACTATATTTACAAAAATGTAACTTACCACAGAACTTCAAGACATGTTTAGAGTGAAATAAATAATTCTAAGGATAATTCTAAGAATAGTAGCCTAACAGTAGGCTACAAATGTAGCCAATGTTTAAAAAAACGAGCAAAACTGACTGGTTTTCTCGATACACTTGTATCTTAAATAGTTGCATCACATTCAGGTTTCGTCTTACCTTTGCCACCGACATTTAAGACAAAATCAGGCCTACGTGAAATTGAATTTATCCTTGTAAATGCACTCAGAACGGCAAAGAGCGTAGCGTAAAATCGTCTCCTACTGCTTTTAAGCGAAAGCCCAAACGAGTAGATCAGAATCGCGTTTTCCTTCAAATGTAAGAAAAGCTTAAGAATTAGAATTCAAACAGATTTTATATGCAGACGGGTTTCTCTGCGACGTTAGTCTCACACAGGCGACTATGCGTGCTCTATTTGCTGGCAGTGGGTAGTACGCGCACGCGGCGCTTGTAAACAGTCGGACACGAGATTTTTCCCAATCAAAATTCACTTCCACTCTTTGAAAATCTTCCAAAAATAGCGCGAGAGGGGGGAAATCCTGCCCAGAATCACAGACAGACAGCGTTACGGGACATTCCACGAGATGTGAGCGTAAATAAGCGAGAGAAAGCAAGCGTGCATATACCCACCACAGTCCGGTATATGTGAGCGCTTGCTCTTAAGTGGTCAAAGCGACTAGGGCACGAGAGCCAAGACATATGCGCCTAAACACAGAGTCGGCACGAACTTCTCCAAGTATAGCGATGGAAAGCAAACTTTTCTGGCATTTCGGCGGACGAAGGTGCGCGTAAAGGCATTTCAGAGATGGGAGCGCTCTCTTCTCTAAAGTCCACTTGATCTGCGCTGTCCAGTGTCCAGTGTGTCTTCGCTGAGAATTACGCTCCTCTCCAGCAACTCAACACTACAGAACGGAGCCAAAAACAGGTAAACGGAACGGGCACAACATATATTTGTCTTTACTTACGCGAAAAATCCCGTTTGCTTAAGTGCTGGGGTTTGCCTTGCTTGCGGCGAGACATGGTGGTTGGTGGTGGCTTTCAGCTCGGTTCACATCGGGAGAGCCGGGTTAGAAGGGAGACTCCAGAGAAAATATCTTCATCAATGCCTTTGACATCCAAAATAAATTAGAAATAATACAAAGATGGCGCAGGGAAGATGGATTGTGGGATAGCCGTCATGGCTTTTTTGAAAAGAGAGAGAGAGAGATGAAAAAATGGCAAAAGCCCCCCTGAGCTGCAAGTTCAAGTGCGGACGTGACGTCCCTGCGAACTTGAACGTCAGGAGATGGATGGACATAGACATACAGAACATGGGCAGGGCAAAGCCGTGGAGTGGGAGGAGGGAGTGGAAATAACAAAACCAATGGACACTCATTAGGGGCTGGACATGAAAAATAGACCCGAAGAAGCCAATGGACAGAAAGATCAGGGGGCCGGACAAGAGGCGAGAGAGAGAGAGCGAGAGACACGCACACACAGAAAGAGAGAGAGGGGGGAGATATGCTTAATGAAAGCAATGTGCGCTGCGGCGTGTGTGTGTGTGTGTGTGTGTGCGCGCGCGCGCGAGCGCTGGGGGTGGACGCAGGAAAACAGAGCACGAAAAGCCAATGGACAGGAGATTCAAGGGGGCCGGACATGCTATATATACAAAGAGAGGGGAGAGGGACCTCGCATATAAGGTTTCCTAGTGGACACTGATGGTGCTTCAAACACAGTCACTCAACTCCTGGTCAAACAGTCAGAGGTAGCGCGCAAGCTGCTTTTCGGCGAGACACGATCGGGTTGCATGAACAGGACAGACAGGTTCCGAGTCGGGGCATGTGGGTTCAACCGCCGCGTGCGCTGCCACATTCCTCCAGAACAGAAGCCCAGAAAAACTTAAGGGACATCATCACGTAGAGCGGGATAGGATACTAGCTCGCGCGCTTTGCGAGCGATGTAGGTGGGACTTAAATACTACAAGAGTGTAATTGTAAAAATATAACAACACACTGACGAATAGATTGTGGGAGCAGCCCACTAGAAAGAAAGGGGACGGGGTAATAACTTTCAGATGTGTTCAGATTATAGAGAATGGCGACTGGGAGGAGGAGGGGGGTGTCAGTAAACCGCCGCGTGGATTTAGAAATATAAAGATGCTGTAAACAGCGCCGATGCATCTGAAATTAAAGAGACATGAAGCGTATAAGCGAACGCGATGACAAGCTAGTTCAATGCATGAGGTGGGAGGAAGAGAGAGACACCCCTGCGAACTAGTAGAAGTACGACTAGACTATAGCGACTGCTCCAGAGACTCAAAGCAGAGGCTGCGTGAACAAGTGACAGTCTGCGGGGAAAAGGCACAATTCAATAGGGAACCGATCGGAACTGAATTCGAATGCTGGAGATAATACGTGACCCGTGAGCGAGCGAGCGAGTGAGTCAAACTGCTTTGCAGGCTTATGCGCTGACATCTTTGTTTCTGGACCAAGACTGATCGCTGTGTTCGGTGCGTGTGTGTGGGGCTTCTTTTTTTTTTTCTTCCTCGGCGCGAGGTGTCAGCTCTTTACGCGAAAGTTAAGTCAGGTTTGCGCTGGGTAAAAAGGTCAACTCTGCGCGAGGGCTATCTGGGAATGCCAATGGATCCGATGCTTTTCAGGTCATTGTTCTCAACAAGTGCATATGATTAAAAGCACCGCATCGATCTGAATTTTGTATATAAAGCCTTTGATTTAGTTTCAGCGCACTATTCTCCTGCATGCACAAAGAGAGCTAGCTACATTTACAGCAATTTAAAACAACAACAACATGTAATTATTTAAAAGCAAAGAACTATATAGGCTATTCTAAGAAACATGGATTCTTGGGTTGGCTATATGATTATTTGCATAAAAGCTAAGCTATAAAACACCAGCATAGACGGGTTTCTGGGTAATAAAAAGTAACAAAACACTTTTTGTCTCTAACTAGGACCTTTATTTTTAAGTGTCTAATATTTCTGCGATCGTGCAGCGTGATTGACAGAAATGCACCACGGATTCCTTTAGGACCTCTCCTTTAGGGATCGTGCTCTGTATTTCATGCGTCCCACAGAAGGATTGCATTGTTAAACCTCGCTCTAAATATTTCGTTAAAAATTACTTTGTCGAAATGAACTTAAAAGTTGTGGGAAATAGCCTGAGGTTTCTTGAAACCGTAATTATATTATGAAAACTTAGTTTGCATGCAATTTTCCTCACAAAATCAAAGGGAATATATCCCCGCGCGTGAATAGCAAATATTGGTCTGGAAACAGCGTTTACTTTTGACTGATCGATCGTTGTGTAGGTTTTGGTGGACGTTCGTGCACTTCACTAGCACTAACCATGGCACCTGCCCACTCAGGCCATTGGCTAATGGACCGCCTTTTTTTTTTTTTTTTTTTTTTTTACTTTTCTTGAAAGTCTGTCCCGGACATTGATCAGCGCAAACGGAGCGTTTACACCTCCTTCAGGAATGGAAGCTATCAGACAGCAACAAAACGCCGCGTACAAACAGAATCTCAATATGTAAATGACAATGCGACTGATCCCATCATAAATCAGCCAGACGTTAAATGCATTGCAATATCCATCTCTCCGATGCACGGTCAGGCGCGTACAGAAAAAGTGCTTTTGTGTGAGAGAGTGACAGAGGAAGCGATTGGAAATGAGAGTGAGAGGAAAGTGCGATGACAGATTCATGCTTAAAATAACGTTTCAGCTCAATGCGCGAGGCCCTGTGGATGACACAAAAACCAGATTACCAAACCTATGACTGTTGCTATAAGATCACTTTATTAAAATGCTGCCTTCTTTCACTATTTAAGACAATAATATTGATCCATAGGTCAGAGAAGGAAAAACCAAGACAGTTACATTTCTTTTGGCCATGTGCTTGCCTTCCACGGGTAGTGGCTCAAGGAAATTGACTGACTGGCCCCTTGGGCACATTTTAATATATGGAAATGACCGAGGGCTTATGCGATAAATCAACGCCCAACGCCCTGTTCATGCTTCACTCCTCTCATTTTCCCACTAGCTCTGGCAATTCATCAGCAGATCTGTTTTCCTGCAACTGTTGTCCAGCGCTGATGTCATGTTGAAAGAGGGGCTTTATTGGCATCTATGGTTTACCAGAGAGATTAGCACTGAGTAAAAACCGTCGCGTGCAGTTTGTGTGCGCATGAGAGAGAGAGAGTGTGTGCGCGCGCTAGTGCTTTGATTTATCTTTGCCTAACTTTATCTTTAAAGACCTTTCAGGATAGATATGCTCATTATGTGTCTTTCTGGTTGTATTTTATTTATTATTACAACAGTAGGTTTTCCGCATGTATTCCAATTGCAAACGTGACAGATTTCAGGCAATATTCCAATACATTATCTTGCCAGATTTATTAAAACTTCGATTTTAATGCTCAAAGAACAGCTGTCACTGGTTATTGAGCATTTTATAGATAAACAAAGTGTCTGGTAAACACGACTAGTAGACTAATTCGTGTTATTTAGTGCTAAACAAACTAATATGCAAAAGAAAAAGAAAATGTGTGCATTCTTCTGGGTTAGATAATGTTTTGTTAATTACATACTCGATCAAATTGTTTATTTATTAATTTTTCTATTTTGTTATATCAATTGCAAAGTTTTTTTTATTGTTGCACAATGTCTTTTCTTATTTAAAAAAGTGCACATTTACTCTTATGGAAACTTTCTTAAGCGACTAAAGTGCAGATATGGTACTGAGAATTGAGCCCCGTTTTATTGTTTTAATTCAAATACAGAGACAATGGCAAAATGAAATAAAAAAGTAAACAAAAAAAATGTTTGCCGTATTATTTATTTGCCCGATGTAGTATATGCTAAGATCTCTCCATACTCTCTGGTTCAAACAGATTTTTGTGTATGCCAAAAGTAGAGTTTGGACTGATGTACATATAGAGAGTGAATGCCATGCACTGACCCACCTGGATGGAAATAAATCGCTTTTCTTGCCTTGTTGATAGTTCTAAATTAAATGGCATGTATCTCTCAGATATGGATGTAATCATGATATTATCCTCTTACGCATTCCTCTGGGACAGGCTCTGCGAATCGCTGTTGAGTAATTAACCATGTAAAATGTCACTAGGAAAAGCGAGCATTATTAACGAAATTATTTTGTCTCCGTCCATTCTCTTCCAAAGCATATTTAATTCGCACAAAAGACCCTAAAATTAAGCACAGAAACCTCCACAAAAGACAATGGTGCAAACAACACGTCTTCATTTGTCCAGTGTTGCAAATATTTGACACAATAAATCAGACTGACCGTAAGATGAATAGGCCTTGTGGTGTCGACTGTGAAAGGCTTTGACCACCTTAAGTCTACATATCCCACTGAATGTAAGTTTTACCTCAAAGGACGGAGAGAGGCGAAATGGGAATGCTCTTAAAATCCCTGGTAAGTCAAGTCTTGCCTTCTTTAAGGAATTTTAAGCTTCAGCAGTTCAGGCACATTCGCAGACTGAAAATTAATATTAATGGCTAGATTTCACAATGTGGCATTATCACACCGAGCGATGGGTGGGCATGCCATCTGGGTTTTGGCAGGTATTAGATATAATCAAAGGGATTACGTCTCTGTGGGCGAAATTATAAACGTGAGTACTGGTTCTTCTGCAAAAAGCAACGGCGTGTGAGTGAAAGACAGAGAAAATCTGATTACCCCTAAGAGTCGACTAGCCTACATGTGGACACATGCTGTAAGATAAAGACTACAATTATTGTATTAAAAAGCGCTTTAATAGAACAAAAGACAAAGTGAAACACATCCTTGAAATATTATTGCGTAATCGTTGTTATTTCAAGGTGACGCGCTTCACAAGTTCATGCCAGTCGGTGTTTATACTGTTAATCTTACATTAATATGATGATGCATGGAAGCACTATAGTCGTTTATCTGTTGAGCTTAAGGTAAAATGTGTGAAACAGTAAGGCAGAGGGGATATTCAACACATCTACACACAGGCCGACAAAAAACGACAACACAAAGCTCACATCCCCTTTTGCATCACAGTAAGCGAGTGTCCAATCCACAAGGATAAATTGCTGCCATATTTCCTCCAATTAGTTATCAATGACATCGAAGAAATAAACGTTTTTACAATAACCCGTGTTGTTAACACTGGTACGTTACATAAGATATAGGCTATAGGCTTAAATAAGTTAAATGACTTTGTCTGTAGTGTGCAAAACGCAACAAAATAAACAGGATAAGCATGTCATTATTAATAATAAAAGTGAATTATATGGCCTAAGCGGGATAAAAGGGTAAACATTGGAGTCATTAAAGAGGTTACTGATGGTCGACATGATTCGTGGAGTTTGGGAGATGCAGAGCTTAAAGCAATGTGTCGTGTTCCAGGCTCCCTCTGGTGTTCAGAATGATGAGGACATGGAATTTCTCTCGTCTTGACAAAAAGAAATTAACGTACTGAGAGAAGTGAATGACTTGATTTTATACCATATTAGAATAAACACAACTGAGTAAAAAAAAAAAAAATATATATATATATATATATATATATATATATATATATATATATATATATATATATATATATATATATATATAAACAACTTTTTACACGATATACGTTTGGGATTTAAAACTGAAATCAGGTTCTTCATTAAACTGTGAAGCTTCTTTTCCTCATATTTGAAATACTTTTTTAGGTGAGTTACTTGTAAAGAATGGTTTGCTATTTATTTGCACAGCTGGCTAATTCTATTTATTATAGGCTATTTGTTAAAGCTAAACGCACTGCAGTGTGACGATATATTGTGGAGAAGGTCGTAACGGTTTAGGCTACTTTAATACAATTATTATTGTTTTTGTTCTTGACAAAGAGGAGGATGATAATGTTTAGTTATAATAAGACATGAAAATGAAAAGGTCCCAGTTATAACATTTTCGTATGAAAGATTCCTTGAAGCTTTTTATAATTATTTTAGACATCAATTCTGCATATCGTCCAAAACAAGGCAAACGTTAAAGAATCTCTCCTAAATTTTGTCATTTAAACGCGTCTTGTATTAAGCATTCATTGCACTGCGTTGCATTGTTTTTTCATGCCTCCAACGACAGCCTTAAAATGAAGAATCTCGACCACTTGAACTATTATAAACATGATCAGTCAGTTTAGTTTTGATATACAAAGAACGAAAATTCAAATATCATAAATCAGAGATGCATTGTATATGCAAATAAAAACTTGGTCCGAATATCTTTGCCACTTACATCCAGCAATAATTTGGCAAGTTGATTGAATTGATTTCACTTTAATCAGACTGAGGAATTCTGGTCGTTATAATTGCTTCAGAACCATGGACAGCGACTACACGAAATCAACTCTTGCTATACACAAACTCTGCCATTAAATGAGCTAAACACGGGAGACATGCTCAGGAAACACACTGGTTTCACGGCTCACGATACTGCTGAAGAGTTTACCTTTATACCAAACAGCGGGATGACCAGCTAAAAATAACAATATCTTTCTGATAACTGATTCTGCTTAATAAATGCTTTCCTGCAGACTCTACACCGAGGCTATGTTGCATAGCCTATACATTCCTTGGTTAAGAGAATGAGGAACACGTTCAGCTGTTTACATGTTGCAAAGAAAAGAAAAGAAAAGAAAAGAAAAGAAAAGAAAAGAAAAGAAAAGAAAAGAAAAGAAAAGAAAGGGAAATCATAACAGGCTTTACTCTGTGAGTAAAGAAGTGTTGTGTTGCCATGTTGAAATACAGAATTAAAGACAGTGGTTCCTAATATAATATTGTCCTGTATCGTATTGCATTTATCTGAGTCATGTTCATTTACCTTAAAGTGATTTTGTGTAATGTTTCATTTATTCAGTGTCATTGTTCATTCATTTTCTTTGTAAATGCGGTTCCGACCATCTAAAATAAAGTATTCTTGAAATGTTTTTGAAAATAAATATAATAATTGAAATTTGAAATGGTGTTTAAAATATTAAAGACATAATTAATAAAGAAAATGTCGTTGTGGTCGTTTCTTGGTCTTAAATTAGCCAATAACATACATGGCCATAAAAACGCATTAAAGTCAGAATTTATACAATCGAATGCAGCATTGGAGGACAACATTACACTAGCTACATAAGAATGGTGAAATGTTGACCAACGTGGTTTTGAAGGAAAAGGGTGTTAAAACACAGTGAAATATAACGATTTGAGAATGTCAGTGAGAGCACATGCAGCAGAAAGCTTGATTAACAAGCTGTGCGGCTTTTCTACACATTTAATACAAGATCCAGTAGCCTATAAACATCATTTGGAGCGTTATAACTCAACAACTAATTTTTAACGATAGAATTTTAGATTTTTTTAGTCTTCAAGTCACTGGAAGACAGTTGTTATGAATTTGTAACATTATCATGTATAAAACTTTGGAATATTATATAAAATACATTTTTCCATTATTATTATTTCATTCAACTATCTAATCTGTCGTCAAGTCGTGAATGGTATAAAAAAATCTTGCACTATAAAGTGAAATAGAATACAGCAAAAGTGTCATTCTATGTAAAAAAAAAAAAAAAAAAAAATAGGCTTATGCATTCATACACTAAGTATGCAGGCTGATATATTATGGTGACAACGTACAAAACATAACATATACCACAATAAAACAGTACTGGGTATAGTAAAATAACTCTCAAGCAACATTTCCTGTTCTGGGTTTCATTAGCGAGCTGCTGGACGTCATCGCGCCATGGCATTGAGCCACTAGATGGTGCTGTGGATAAGCGATTACGCACGGCACACTAATTCTTTGGAGCTATCCTGCCAAAGCCTGGCTTGTGTCTAATCGACTCAATCACAACATATGCTAAAGCTCGAATCTAACTAAAACTATTACTACATCAAATGGAGTAGATGCTGCCTTTTTCAACTGGGGTACGGGGACCCCCAAGAGACCTCAAGGGAGTGTTATCGAGTCTGTGAAAACGTTTAGAGTAAGTAAATAAATAAATAAAGTACAAATAAATAAATAGAAATAAGATCAAAATAAATAGTTAAATAAAATAATAAAGTAGATAAAGTAAAATATGCTAAAAAAAAATAATGCAAATGAGATTCATATAAATGCAATTATTAAAATAAATATATGATTACAATACATTGATTTATTTTAAAAATAATTAAAATAATAATGAAGATTAAAATAAATAAATTAGATTGAAAATAAACAGGCTAATGCAACTAAATAGAAACTTAATATTTTACACATATTATATTTATAATATTAAATAATTTATCACAGTATAAACTGGATGTTTATACAACAAAAAATATAAAGCTGCCTTTTAAAGGATGGGGGTTCCCAACACAAGCATATTTGGGGGTCTGGGAAGCCTGAGCCCCTCAGAAGGAAGGTTGTTGAGACTTATGAGTCTGAAAGGGAATTTAAAGCCATTTCCAAACTATTTAAAATCTTTCACTTCACCGTGAAGTCTTCGCGGTACATAAAAATTTAAGAAGGCCACAGGCAGTACATGCCTCCAAAATTACAGATAGGCTATCTGATTTATAACATAGACAAAAACGTATCCTAGTCAGTAGGGCTATAAGAGACTGACAATATTATAAACAATAAGAACTTATTCCTTCCAAAGGGGTTAAAACCTACTAAATATAGGGGAGTAGACCCTACGAGGGCCTATTTTTCCACAGAAGAACATTTCTGCAACTTATTTCTGTTAAAGAAAATATTAGTCAAATGTCCATTATTTGTTAGGCCTAGGCCTACATCACTTTCATTGTCCAAATAAAGTTTCAGTATCGATAATCCCACATATGTTAAAAAAAGGACTTCGTTTCATGGGGTTTGTTGTACTATGTACTTACGCAGCGTTGGTCACGTGATTCTGCCTGCTGTCAAAAAAATTCATCGTTTGTTTAAAGAATTGTTTGTCCAGGCTAGTGACGGTGGAAATGTTCAGTAGCTTTTTGGTAACAAAAAAAAACTTAAAATAATGTGTATACAAATGTCTATATTTTGATATTTGACTTATAAACCCACTGTGATATAATATCCAGCCGAATAACAACAAGCCCCGATCTCCTCAGGATTCCTATTTTTTATCAGAGAGTGCAGATTTTCTTCAATAACATAAAAAATTACAGTGTTTGATAGTCGTATCGCACGCTGCTCAGCTCGCTCTAGTCCAATAAAATCGTGATTGATATTTGAAAACATTCATCTGCTGGTGTCAGGGCGCAGAGCATGTCGGGAGATGTCTGTCCGGTGGGCGCCATATTGGAGCAACAACTATTGTTATAAATTGAGACGGGGCTGCTGCTGGCTGAGTTTACATGTTTTCTGCGCGTTTGTTCTGAAAATATTTGGATATTTCTACGCAGGGTCATGAAAGAGATGTCAACGTAAGTGTCCCATGCCTCACAGTGATATTAGTAGGGTAAACGGGCTAGTTGTTGATGAAAAATGCCATGCTAGGCTAGTTTAGCCAGTTTATTAAGATAACGGTCAGAGAATGCAGACTGTAGCTGATAAGCGGCCTGAATGTGTGTTTTTAATTTTATAAACGCATACATTGCAGTGGTTAAATACACGTGTTTTAGACGGTTGCATTTAAACAAAGTATTTTGGTGGTGTTGGCCAAGTAACGTTAATCTTGTCTTTGTTTACAAAATGCACGGTTCTTCCAGCGCTTGTTTACGTTTCTTAAAACGAAGCGCATTTGAATATTTTGAAAGTACAATATGATCTGACATTATTTATATTAAGTTAAGCATATATATATATATATATATATATATATATATATATATATATATATATATATATATATATATATATATAAAATATGTTTGATGGCATTTGCCGTGGAGTCATTTCGATCTTTATACACATTAAGTTACTTATTGTATATTGTATTTTGAGCTGTCATATCTCATGATTGGAGCACCCCTTCATTTTTTAAAAAAGCCTTTAGGGTTTGTTTTTTGTTTATTTGTTATTAATCTTAATATTTAGTGTATCTACAATGCAGAATGACCCTATTATTATTGTCGTCATCATCATGTCGTCATTTGCAGGACTGGTGACAGTACGCTTGGCGGGCAGCAGCCTCGGAAACATTATGGCATCACATCTTCAATCAGCCTGGCCTTTCCCAGAGAGATAGACCATATCTACACTCAAAAGCTCACTGAGGCTATGAAACCATTTGGGGTGTTTGAGGGTGAAGATGAGCTCAATCACAGGTGAGGGATTACATTTATGTAATTTTCCAGTGGTTAGAGACTGGTTTCTGCATTGCAGACTGACACATATTTGTTGCTGTCTGTTGCTACCCTTTTTGTTGCTATCAGTCTAGTGTCTTTGATGAAAGTACAAACATAAACCTTTGAAGCAACTTTACAGTCAACATATCTGGAGATATGTGTATATGCAAAATGTTCTTTATTGGTTACTGTCTTTGAGATTGTGATGTGATTGTGTCAGCTTTTTTTATTACTTTTGACATCGGAAACTATGACTGTTTGGACACAGTGCAACAATCAACCCAATCTAGCCCTTAAATGTGTACTCTTTCTCCATGTTACTTGCATCCAGATATCCCTGTTTATTTGTCAGCTCAAGTTCGTCAGATGATGCAAAACATTTTGTTAAAACTATAGATTGTACTTTTGTATTTTTGTGTGCCTAACCATGGATTGGATTGACAGAGAGGCCTTGAATGGCAACAAGCCCAGTGCATTATAGGTGTTGAAGTTTCATAGTCATGTAGCACATACCTTTTTGTACCTTCATAGACAGCCAAGTTATATTTTTTACATAATTGCATCAAAGAATTTTGTAAGTGCAAATGCATAGTGTATAAGCTAAGCTATCAGGCTAATTGTATATCTGTTTGCTATGCTAGTATGTACAAGTTAACTAAACAGACATTCATTGTCATTAAAACGTAGTTCAAACAACATGTAACATGATTTTGTAGGAACTGTAAGCAGGCTCTAAAGAGAGTACCTATTAAAAGTTATTGCACCAATGCGTCGCTTGAAGACCTGATTTCAAGAGAAGATTTGATTACTCGATTTCTCACAACATGGTGCTTTATCTTACATGAAAGCAAAAACTAGATAAAATATTGCAATCTTGCCATTCCTTGGGACACTTTACTCACTTAACTTAAAACATGAGATAATAAGAAATTGCGCAAATTGTTCATGTTACAGATTTTTGCATGCACACAATTTTAAGTTACTGATCCCATATTTAACTAAAGGTGAATTTAGAACTTCGAAGATGAACTTTTATCGATTTTACATTGTTTGATTTGTTGCTGGTTAAGTGAAAAAGCCTTTGGCTTGTATTTGAATATTAGCCATATAATTTGCCTTCTACAAACTAGTTTTTGCACAATGTCTTGTATGTTTGTGATGACTAAGAGAGATGTTTGTGTCTGTATAGGCTTGCTGTTCTTGGGAAGCTGAATTCATTTGTGAAGGAGTGGATTGCAGAAATCAGTGAATCAAAGGTAATTAATACTACAGGTCTCTTGTCCTGTTACATCACATCACTTGTTCTCAAGAAGTTACATGAGTCGCTTTTTTATAATCTCTTTTGCCTCACAGAACCTTCCACCGTCAGCAGTAGCGAATGTTGGTGGCAAAATCTTTACTTTTGGGTCATATAGGTTGGGAGTGCACACAAAAGGTATATTTGATATGCTTTCTTGTACTGTAAAGAAACAGAATGACCTTAAAAGGCTTTCTCAACTTAAGGTTGCTGATCTTTTAAGTTTGCATATCAACTTTTTTTTTTTTTTTTTTTTTTTAGGTGCTGATATAGATGCTTTGTGTGTTGCCCCACGTCATGTGGAAAGAACTGACTTTTTTTCATCTTTCTTTGAAAAACTAAAACGGCATGACGAGATTAAGGATCTACGGGTGAGTACCTTTTCCATTACTCATAATTTCTACCTCTGCCACTGCTTTAAGAGTGACCTTTTATCTTGTGTATGATTCCTGTTTAGGCTGTGGAGGATGCATTTGTGCCAGTGATCAAATTCAAGTTTGATGGCATTGAGGTAAAGCATTTGGTCATTTGTTTATGATTAGAGATGTATCGGCCGTCGATATTTATCAGGCAATATTTGATCAATTTACAACCATCGGCATATCGGCCATAGCATGAAAAAGGCCAATTTAACAAACCGATGATTTATTAATTAACTGCGTGAAGGCACTGAGCTATTTAATGTCTGTTGCATAATCCAACGTTTTTCTCTGGGTGTTGGCCATAAAATCCTATCGGTGCATCCCTATTTATGATATAAGCCTGGTTGATATTTTATATTGTAACCTTTTTTTTTTTTTCTTTACTCCCCCCACCCCCCCCCCCCCCAGATTGATCTGCTGTTTGCCAGGCTTGCTCTACAGTCAATTCCTGATAACCTGGACCTGAGAGGAGACTCTCTCCTCAGAAACTTGGACATCAGATGCATTCGTAGTCTAAATGGTAATACTCTCCAAGATTTTGTAGTGATCGACTGATATTGATTTTTTTTTTTTTTTTTTTTTAATACACCTATAAATGGAGTCTAAGAAAAGTGCAAAAAATAAAAAGTGCACTGTTACTAAACTGTTTTTGTTGAAAATTAGTAGTCTTTCATGTTAATTTTAATCTTATTACAAAAATAATTTTATTTATAAAAGGCATCAGCAGCAACACTAATGTTAACAATAAGCAAAATAAATGTAGAATGTCTGTTTTCAAATGGAGAAAATAAATTGAAGACAGGAGTCATATCAACTTTGCAGAAATGTAATACTTCATTTAAAACTACAGTTTTAGTAGATTTATAAGCTGTTTAATAGAGTGAAGAATAATTCGCTGGATAATGTTAAATGATAAATATTCTCTGGAATATTGGAATATAACAAACAAAACATTGTATTTTATTGCATTTCTCAACTGGTATGTTATATCAGAATTATTGTTTTTGTCGTTCAAGATTATGAAATATCTGCTGACAAAGTGCTGTTTACCTATGCATTTACACAGAACTATACTCAAACTGCAATCGCTCGCGGAGATAATAAATAATGAATTTCCATAGAGTTGCTTTTACTTGGATGTTTACTAGCGGATTAATAGTTACATAGTAAATGTTTATATAATTATGGTGTTTTAAACAAGTGAATCTTGTTAAAAGTTACATGCGGTGGCCGTGCTGGAGAATTTCCTGAGCATCAACCCGCTGAGTGAACAGCAAAATGCAGACGACTTCACAAGACTAATGATGAGCATAGACAACAGAGAGAGAATTAAATTTATCGCTTTTATTTCCAACATGTGCTCATTCATGGCTGTATTATTTAATTCATGCATAGTTACATCTTTATTGGGACTTATTTAAGGGACTTAACGGATTATCTTACGTGACTCCGTGAGCTTGTCTATATTTCTTATAGCTGCGTAAACTAGCTACATTTCAGGCATTTATGTAACACGTCTAATTTGTGCATTAATGGCTATGTTAAATAAGGTTTACTAATTACAGCAAAGCAGTACGCCATTGTCTCGTCTCCCCTCAGATGCGCTGTAATGGCGATCCTGTGCACAATTCTCAAAACAGCCACAAGATGGCGCCGTTTATCGTTAAATCCGATTTTACAAACCCGATATCCGATTATGGTAAAATGCTTAAATTTCAGGGAAAATATCGGTAAATTGATATATCGGTCGATCTCTAATTTGTCTTATTTCATAGATTTACCTTTTGTTTTGCAGGTTGCCGTGTTACAGATGAGATCCTGTATTTGGTGCCTAATAAAGAGAATTTCAGATTAACATTGAGAGCGATTAAATTGTGGGCCAAACGTAAGTGTGTGATTTTTAAAGCTTGCCTTTTGAGACTTTTTTTTTTTTATTATTATTGATAGAGTAGAGAAGGACAGAAATGATGGGGAGAAGAGGGTGAAATGGGACAGGGAAAGAAATTGCTTCACACTCATGAGCACCACAGATCAATGTGTCCTAGCATGTTAACCACTACTTTCTGATGTCTGGTTTGAAATTGAAACTTCTGTTCTCTTTTGTTCTAAATCTTGGCTTTATGGAAGCTTGTTTCCGCCATGAAATAAAGTGCAAATTTGCAAATACTTTAAAAAAAAGTTTATATCTCACAATTCTGACTTTTTTCCTCAGAATTGCGAGATATAAACTCATAATTGCAAGTTTTAAAGTCAGAATTGCGTGATCTAAACAAATCTCACAAATGTGACTTTTTTTTTTTTCTTCTCAGAATTGTGAGATATAAACTCGCAATTGCATGTTATGTCCAATTGTGGTGGTGGGGGGGGGGACTTTTTTTCTCAGATTTACAGGTTTATATCACACAATTCTGCAAAACTCGCAGTTGCATGTTATAAACTCGCAATTCTGAGTTTCTTTTCTTGTGAGTTTATATCACAATTCTGAGGAAATAAGTCAGAATTGCTTGATATAAACTCACAATTGCGAGAATAAACTTTATCATGCAGTTCTGACTTTATAAGATTTATAAATCTTGCAATTCCTAGAAAATAAGTCAGAATTGTGAGACGAAAAAGTCTCAATTATTTTTTTTTTACATGCTAAAAGCATGTTAAGAATGCAAAT
Organism: Megalobrama amblycephala; assembly: GCF_018812025.1. Taxonomy (NCBI): domain Eukaryota; kingdom Metazoa; phylum Chordata; class Actinopteri; order Cypriniformes; family Xenocyprididae; genus Megalobrama; species Megalobrama amblycephala. Next base: position 16,279,709 of record NC_063053.1, on the reverse strand, counting down.
CGCTGACCTATGTGATGTTTCGTTTTTTCTTTTTGGTAATCTTTTTCATTCAGGCCGTGGAATCTATTCCAACATGCTAGGCTTTCTGGGTGGAGTGTCCTGGGCTATGCTGGTAGCCAGAACATGTCAGCTCTACCCAAATGCTGTTGCCGCCACTCTTGTGCACAAGTTCTTTCTGGTCTTCTCTAAATGGTGAGGTCACAGCTCATGTGGTTCATATGGTGGAACTGAAACTTCACGTATTGTGTGCTGTTAATGTTTAGTTCATATCCTGTAGTAATGGAATGTCCATTGCTTCCCCGCTCCCCCCTCATCTCTTCACTGCATATTCATTCTTTTTACTTCTTCAGGGAATGGCCAAACCCAGTGCTTTTAAAACAACCTGAGGACAGCAATTTGAATCTGCCCGTATGGGATCCACGGGTATTCTTATATTCATTCTATACAGTTTTTCTAGGCTTTGTGAGCATTTTCTGATTTCACCATACCATCTGTTGTTGTTTTACTTTCAGGTGAATCCATCAGACAGGTATCACCTGATGCCAATCATCACACCTGCATACCCACAACAGAACTCTACCTACAATGTGTCTACTTCCACACGCACCATCATGAGTGAAGAGTTCAAGAATGGTTTGTAATGAAAATCAAAGCAGGTCTTTATTGGCCATCTCCCTTGACCATTGCTCATGTTTCCAATTTTTCTGTTTTAAGGTCTCACTGTTACAGATGAAATTCTTCAGGGTAAAGCCGACTGGTCCAAGTTGTTTGAACCTCCCAACTTTTTCCAGAAGTACAAGTAAGTGGATATCCATCGTGTCATATCAGAGATCAGTTCCGGTAGAGATACAACTTAATGTTGGTTTGTTTGTTGCAGGCATTACATTGTCCTTACTGCCAGTGCATCCACTGAGGAAAACCATCTTGAGTGGTAAAAGCTTAGGAAAATTAATTTCTTGCTTTTCTTGTATATGCAAAAATGGTTCTAATTTTAATTGGTCTTAGTAAAAAGGACTTTTAGTTTGGCTTACTTATATGGGTTTGTACTAAAATGTTTTCATTCTTCAATTTCCATGTTTTCACTCTTCAAGTAATGATGTTCTGGCCTCTACAGGATTGGACTGGTGGAATCAAAGATAAGAGTGTTGGTTGGAAATTTGGAGCGCAACGAGTACATCACTCTTGCCCATGTCAACCCACAGTCTTTTCCCGGGTCAAAAGAGAACCGCAATGAGTAAGTAACGGATAGGTGGGTGGCGTGAGCAAAAAATTGTCTAGGTATGAGTAACTTAATAACAGTAATGGTGTTTCACGAAATAGTGTTTGTTTTTGTTTTCTTTGTAAGGTTAAAATCTTGTATTCTTTCATAGTGCATTTCAAATAAACATGTGGTACCATTTCTGCATAACCTAAAGAATTTAATTTTTTACAACTTACAAGTAAAAGGTATTTAATGTCAATTTTCGTTTTTTTTATTTGGAATTTGTTGGACGCAAATCAAAATATAAGATTTTATCATAATGAGTGCCTATGGTAAAAGACCAAATCTTTGAACATAAGGTAATGATTCCTGTAAATGCAAAGCAGTCCTGCACAGATTTATATCTATATCTTTATATCCAGCTTTAATCACCATTTGATAACCATTAATCACCATTTGATAATGCCCATATTTATTTTGCTGATATGTAATGGCCTCTATATACAGACTACTTAATAGAAATTAAAAAACTGTTTATAAATTTGCACACTGCTTTTTCACAGGAATGAATTTGTTTCCATGTGGTTTATTGGAATCAGCTTCAAAAAACTGGACAATTCTGATTGTGTGAATATTGACTTGACCTACGACATCCAGTCCTTCACAGATACTGGTAAGCTGCTCAGCCTTCTGTTTTCTTCCATTTTTTTTGTTTTGTTTTGTTTTTTTATATGTAGCTGAGGACACTTGGGGTCTTTTAAAGGTGCCATCGAATTGAAAATTGAATTTACCTCGGCATAGTTGAATAACAAGAGTTCAGTACATGGAAATGACATACAGTGAGTCTCAAACACCACTGTTTCCTCCTTCTTGTGTAAATCTCATTTGTTTAAAAGACCTCCGAAGAACAGGCAAATCTCAACATAACACCAACTGTTACGTAACAGTCGGGGTGTACGCCCCCAATATTTGCATATGCCAGCCCATGATCGAGGCATTACACAAGGGCAGCCAGTATTAACGTCTGGAGCTGTGCACAGCTGAATCATCAGACTAGGTAAGCAAGCAAGGACAACAGCAAAAAATGGCAGATGGAGCGATAATAACTGACATGATCCATGATAACATGATATTTTTAGTGAGATTTGTAAATTGTCTTTCTAAATGTTTCGTTAGCATGTTGCTAATGTACTGTTAAATGTGGTTAAAGTTACCATCGTTTCTTACTGTATTCACGGAGACAAGAGCCGTCGCTATTTTCATTTTTAAACACTTACAGTCTGTATAATGCATAAACGACTTCATTCTTTATAAATCTCTCCAACAGTGTAGCATTAGCCGTTAGCCACGGAGCACTATCAAACTCATTCAGAATCAAATGTAAACATCCAAATAAATACCATACTTACGCGATTAGACATGCTGCATGACGAACACTTTGTAAAGATCCATTTTGAGGGTTATATTAGCTGTGTGAACTTTGTTTATGCAATGATAGAGTCGAGAGCTTGGGAGGGGGCGGAGAGCGCGAGCAATTAAAGGGGCCGCAGTCTGAATCGGCGCATTTCTAATTATGCCTCAAAATAGGCAGTTAAAAAAATGAATTAAAAAAAATATATGGGGTATTTTGACCTGCAACTTCAGACACATTCAGGGGACACCTTAGACTTATATTACATCTTGTAAAAAAAAAAAAAAAAAAAAAAAACGTTCAGTGGCACCTTTAATGTCTAAAAGCTGGATTTCATTGTAGTTTATAGGCAGGCTAGCAACATCAACATGCTGAAGGATGGCATGACTATTGAGGCCACACATGTGAAGAAGAAACAGTTACATCATTACCTGCCTCCTGAACTTGTTCAGAGGAAGAAGAAGGTAAAACCACATAGTCTTATAGTGTTTACAGTAATGATCAATGCTATTCGTCTCTAAAGAAGCTATATATGTATCTTATCCCTCTTTTTGGCAGAGTTTGGGAGATATAAACCGGAGCTCAAATGGTGGTGGCTCGAAGCGCTGCTCACTGGATAGCAGTCAGCTGGACAGCTCCAGGGACACGGACATCGGCACCCCGTTCAGCTCACCAACACCAGTCAGCAATCCATGCCCGCCTGTCGCCACACCTGAAGACAGGTAGTGTCACTGATTGGGATGAAATATTTGTGATTTTACTGTACCTGATTTAGCTGGTTTACATCAAAGTTTTCTAGGGGATTTCTGAAAGATTGTGAGATTTTAAGTGAATACCAAATATCTGCCCAAGGGACTAAAATGGCATTTTCAATTTAAAGTATCACACTTTACTGTCAGCAGGCTTTTAAGAGGTCTAGGTGTTGGAAGAGAAAACAAGAATTAGATATTACTCTTCTCTTGCTTCAGTGCACAAATTTTAAATGTCACAAATTGCAGGTTGTTGTTTTTTGTGGTCAAGCTAATTTTATAACCTCATTCTCAAGCACAAGAAATATGAAAATAGCAGTTAGCTGTAGTGTCAAAATGCTGTTATTTAAATTAACTTATTTACAATTACCTATGTTAGTTATGTTGACAGTGGGGGTTTTTTACCCTTCTGCTTCTTCTGAATGAACATTTATCTTTTATCTTATTATTCCCTTTTTTCTTTTTTCCTGGTCAGTAGTATCAGCCCATCCAGTCATCCAGTCCTTGTATTCATGGACAGCCCACCAACATCAGAATTGTCTCCTCCAAAACCAGAACAGGGAATGTCCATACCAGTCATCGGCTCCAGTAAGTTAACTTGTTCCTGTTTTTCTATTGGGGGAAACACATTTGTTGGTGTTTTTGTAAGATGCATTTATTCTGATTTCACTCACCTAGTACTTTCTCTTTTCAGAGCCCATCGCTACTCCAGTTGCCAAGCCTCCAACACCTCCAGCTGGCAACACCATTCCTACAGTGGTGGGCCGCAGTGTGATACCACGCATTACCTCTTCCTCCCCTAGCCCAACTGACCTGCCCAACAGTGTCAATGGAGCACCAAAGAGACCTCACTCTCCATCTCTGGAGGATCCACCTAAGAGGCACAAAGACACAGAGGTCTCACAAAGCTCTTTATTTGCATTTGTTATACCATTCACATGCAAAAAAACAGGCCAAGTTTTACAAAAATTCAAGCATACCTTAATGTGAATGTAAACTCTTTTGCTTTAGGTGTTTTCTGATGACTCTGCGTTTAAAGAACCGTACCCTCCAACTAGCAATGGCGTGGATGGTGAAGATGGGCAAACAGTGGTGAGTTGTTGTTTTTTCTCTCTCCTCTTCTTCATGTTTATTGCATTAGCCACAGGTATAAACCACAATTGGATCATTTCACTAGAACCGAAACTGTTTTCTTGCATCAACACAATAAGACATCACGCAATGTTTGTGCAAAAACCAGTTTGCTGAAAAATAAAATAAAAAAAAAAAACTCCTCTTTGACACAGGAGGGTCTTGCAGCAACCAAACCTATGCCAATACCAACAATTGATACATCAAGATCACAGGTAATTGACATGAAATATCATAATTTGATGTTGAAATTGAAATTATTTTTGATAGTCTTTGTGTTTTCAGAGACTACCCAGTAAAGAGCTTCCGGATGCATCTTCCCCAATCCCCACAAGCAACCTCCGTGTGATTAAAAATTCAATCAGGCTCACTCTCAACCGATAACAGTGAGCTATCTACAGGTGACATGAATTGTTACTGTTGCTGCCACTCTTGGGTTTGCCCTTTAATCTGTTTTTTGTTTTGTTTTTTTTTTTTTTTTCCTCCCCTTTTCTTGAGCATTTGTCTACACAGGTTTTCCCTTAAAGAGTTGGAACCACACTTGTGTGACAGCAGTGCTGCTTTTAAACTGCTACTGATATTTGGCTGGTCTTCCTGCTTGTTACAGAGTTAGTGTACTTTTTTTTTTTTTTTTTTTTTTTTTATATTCCTTACTGTGTCAGAATGCTTGCTTAGACCTCTATTTGAGCTTTTGAAACAACATGTACAGTAGATGTAGTTTGTAAATAACTTTAAAAATCATTGTTAGTCTTTCTATGCCACCTTAATGTAGTTTTTATTAACAAAAAAAATTTGAAAAAAAATTGTCCTGTTTGTCACTGTAAATGAGATTCTTTGTTTGTCCAAAGGTTTTCCTTGCAGTCTTTTTGTAATCGCTGTATTGGTTCTGGTACAGTTTCTGGGAGGACCTTTTTGTGTGGGGTGCGAGTGTGTAGATGGACCAGCATTACTAAAAACCAATCCCAAACGCTGCTGCCACTCCATAGTTTCATTATCAGCTCAGAACAAATGAACAGTATTAGATCTGAGGTTTGTTGGGCCAACATTTCAAAGCAGGTTTGGTTTTACAGTGAGTTTGCGATGTTTGCTAAATGATAAACGAGTCAGTGTTGGTTTTGCGTGTGCATGTGCATGATTGTAATTCCCTGTGTCTAGGGTGTCACCCCCTGCGCCTCCCATGGAGGTCTGAATGGCAGTGTCTCCTGAACTTTAAGAACAGAGACTGAGATTTCTGCCCACTTTCCATAATTTTTCTTCTTTTTTTTTCTTCTCCACTCTCCGTTCCACAACCTGCTGTCCTGCCCTGTTGGGGTGTACAGAGAACATGGGATTACTATTCATTTTGGGGTTTCTTAACATTTTATTTATTTGTACCATTATAATTTTTTATATCACAGGTATTGCAGTTTAACATCTTTTTCTTCTAGAAATTCATTTCATCGCTCAGTTTGAATCTTCCTGTTACCTTTAGGACAATTTCAAAAAAAAAAATCTACTTGTCATATTCTTTTTGTAGGGCAAAAGTTGTATTTGAAAGGGTATTTTTGTATGTAATGTAAACTGCCTTCTTTACATTGAGAACATAAAATTCACAAAACCCCAAATGGCTCCTGTCTTCTTTTTTTCATAACGATCTTGTTCATGACAGCGATCATTTTAAAGAGAAAACGGCACATATATTCTTTACATGCTGTGTAGATTATCAAGTTGTAAGTAATGGTGTAATTGCTTGAGATGACATCACCGCCTATGGGCGATCCCTGTGACGTACATCTTACTAGTGAAGTTGTAAACGTTCATGTTGCGTTGACCACTATCCTCATATAGGACATTAACTAATAAGCTACGAATAACTATATGGGTAAATATTTTTGTTATTGACAGTTTAGAGTCAAAGCGTAAATTCTCTCGAAGTTTTTCTTTCTCTGTTGTTGGAAATAAACTTCCTTGTTCATGGGAGATTCCCACTGCGTGCAGGGGATTACCCTCAACATGAGTTGATCAGTTGCGTGAACTTTAGTAAATACAAACGTCAAGAGGCGTCCATTTTAATGAATAATATGATCATAATACTTGTCATTCAATCTCTTTAAAAATGCCCACTGAGCTAATGTGTCAGAATAATGGTGATGTTCGTTTTGGGGTTTTTTTCTTTCAAAAGTAAGTCCTTTGTTCTTAAAGGGATAGGAACTGAACGTTACTCAATTCAAAATGAAGGAGAACCTAAAGAGTGAGAAACTCCCAAGTGTCCGACTTACTGAAGTGAAACTTGTTGTATGAAATTAAATTTTTCATGGGATTTCAAAAAGTATGTCTTTACTTTCCATTTCAAACAAGAAAAAGTAAACGCATTAATTATTACAACCACCTTGACATCTCTCGATTCATTTCTAGCTAATTTGAATTTGTCGTCGCACTATGCACTTCCCTCGTTGGATTGGCTGTGCTTACGCTGAAGAGTATGGCAAGCCGAATTAACATTTAACTATTAACTGTTTTTAGCTGCTAGTAGTTTTGTTTAATATGTAATCCAGTAGTGATTATATATTGATTTAGTCATTTATTTATTTATTCATTCATTCTTTATTTTGCTTCTAGTCACTATCCCCTATAGTCTGGTCCATGGATGGTGTTTACATATGGCAGAGTATGGCAATTTCCATACCTTGACATTCAGACAAAACAGGAGAAATAAACAGCTCATGATGCTGCTTGTTAGTTATGTTGCTTGAGTTGACCTTTGGCAGAAAATGGAGCTTTGAAAAGCAAATTTAAACGGCCTAACACCATGTCCTAACCAGACACAATGCGATAAGATTTCCAAGTAATTTGTCTACCCAAACCAGACTCGAGATGCACTGCAGAAACAGAAACTGTAAAACTGATTCATCATGTATCACCACTGCGGCTGGTTAGTACACAAAACTCTGATTAACATGAAAAAGATATATTTTCTTGTGTCATATCTGGTTGGGACACGGCTTAGGGCTTTTTCAGAATTTGCATAGATTTCGGATTGTTGTTAAAGGTCCCGTTCTTCGTGATCCCATGTTTCAAACTTTAGTTAGTGTGTAATGTTGTTGTTAGAGTATAAATAAAATCTGTAAAATTTTAAAGCTCAAAGTTCAATGCCAAGCGAGATATTTTATTTAACAGAAGTCGCCTACATTGAACGGCCAGTTTGGACTACATCCCTCTACTTCCTTCTTTAATGACGTCACTAAAACAGTTTTTTGACTAACCTCCGCCCACAGGAATACACAAGAGTTGCGTTTGTGGAGTGTGTTTGTCGCCATGTCGTCGAAATGCTGTTATTTTCATCCCGCAGTCCAATCACCGGGTCTGATTCCGGCTCAAATTGATAGGGTAAAATTAAAGACATGTTTACAATAACACTGAGCGCATGCATCTCCACGTTATGGTAAGAGGCGTGACCTTTCCGGGCAAGGTTCGCTAAGCTGCTGTCGAATCACAACACAGGAACCGCTGGCACAATCAGAACTCGTTGCGTATTTCTGAAGGAGGGACTTCATAGAACAAGGAAGTCATCAGCCCGTTTTTATGACAGTGGAAACAGCGGTATACAGATAAGTAAATTATGTGAAAAATACTGTGTTTTTTTACACGCGAAACATGAACACATGTTATATTGCACACTATAAACACAATCAAAGCTTCAAAAAACCACAAAAAATGGGACCTTTAAATCTGTGCATGTCCGTGGACTCCATCTATTCTTTTAGTATGGTGGATTTTTGTCCATATTTTGTTTAGATATAATATGATTACTTGGCAATATCGTCATTGTATGGCCAGAAGGAATCATGCCATACCCTAAGTTTTTGTGAAACGCCGCCACTGGTCTGATCTAGTCTTTGGAAGTCCATGTAATTATGCTTTGCCCTTGCAGTGAAAAAGTCTTTCCATAGTGATAAAGTTTTCCTGGCCTTACAACTATTTGTTTGAGGGCAAGCCAAAAAAGCCAGCAGGCAGCATTATGCAAATGTACATGGTGACATAGCTACATTATGGAAGTAACAGCAGGATTACAGACAAGGGCTGCATCCGAAATCGCACGGTTCCCTACTATATAGTATGCAAAAAACAGTTTGAGATAAAATAAGTATGTCCAAATTCAGAGTACTTCTAAAAGAGTAGGTAAAATGTACCCCAAACCTACTTCCTGCGAGATTCTGAAGTGCACATGCGATGGGCACTTTACAATCCAATGAGTCCATGGGGAGAGGATTTGTGAACGGCAGTGAAGCAACGCAACTGACACTGATAATGATAATAACAACATGGCGAATGTAGTACGTCCAGATTATATTCATGATACACACATTCATACTATATAGAACATACTTGCAAAGTTATTTATTCAAAATGTACCTACTTGAGAGTATGCGATTTCAGACGCAGCTACGGCATTTGAGGCTGGTGTTTTTGGATGAAGAGTTTAACTCCCTTTGATGTGGACCTTTTCTGCTTTGTAACTTTGAAAATTGTTTACATGCACAAGAAAAGAAAGGTAAGAGATATTATATATATATATATATATATATATATACACAACTTTAAAAAGTTTTGCTTTTGTTGTTGCACTTACTGAGTATTTCTTAGTTACTAACTATCCACCTAGTGTCTATTATAGTATTTACTAGTATTTATTTATTTAGATATTAGTAGTACCTATTTATGAGAACAAATCTATCCCAATTGTTACTACTAATATTTTTAATTTATTATTTCATTGAAAGCAATTTCTTTTTTTACTCTTTATAAGTACTGACTAATCAGAATGGCTACTTTATAGGTAATTAAAAATCTTAGTTAATAGCTAGTGACAAACTAGTGCCTATTCAATTAGTACTAGGAAAACTGGACAAACTATTTGAATAGTTTTAGTGTCCTTGTTACATTACTTACTGCAGTAATAAGAGCAAATTATACATAATTACATGCAACTAACCCCATATTAAGTACATGTTGTTACTTAATATTAGCTACTCAGTAGCCCTACTTAAATTTAGAATTAAATATTACATACTTGCACCTTATGGATAGTTATTAGTAAAACTAAAAATATTATCAGCAGCAGATATAAAATGCATCAAATTCAAAGGTAAAATGTGAATTTTTTTACTAGTAACCATGGAATAATTACTTGTCACTTGGTAGCAAAAGGATACACATCTAATAAATAGCATCTAATAAATAGTTAGTGAAATGAGGGGGGGATCATTGTATTGTAAATTATTACTAGTAAATTGGGATTAAATGTTAAACCGGCTTGCCATAGAGAAGGGCGTGCATATATCTGGTCTGTGGGAGGGCATATTGTATATAGTGGGGAATTCCCAGTCAATACTCTTCTGTGTTGAAGTGTTACTGTATATCTGTTCAGCACTTTAGAGCTCGGACGTAAGACAATCCTAAAACAAGGGTGTTCGCATAATATGGCTGGTGAGTACCTGTATTATTAAGTTAATCAAGTAACTGTCTTTTTTATGTTCCCTTTCTTGCTCTTTGCGATTTAATTAAATTATGCTTCCAATTAATATCTGTGATAGATAGTCGAATCGGAACAGCACCGTGGTTATGTTTAATGAGTTGTTTAGGTAGCCAATTAAAGATACTTAATCTGCCAACTTATGCTTTTATTATATAGACTCCGTCACAATAATAATGACTCTGTTTTATGCTGTCTTCTGTTGTCTTGAGATGGTAAATCTTCACAATGTAATTTGTCATCTTTACAATGTAACATGTTCTGTATTTTTTTAATCGAAATTCTACTTAAGAAAACATACAGCTTGCAGTTTTATATTTTATAGGGAATGAAAAGCAGAGTTATCTTTGTGCAACTGTACAATTACAGAGAGCTCTTGCTAAAGAAATGCAGTATGATTCCCATTACCTGAAAACAAAATTGTAAAGTTGAGGCTTCTAATCTTAAGAAAAATCCCATGTAAACTAAACAAATCAAATGAGTTATCAGTACATGAATACATGAGGGACAAAGTAATACCAGGAAATAAAAATGAGGAACTTTTAAAAGCTGTTTCAGCTCTCTTATTCTCATTTGCATGTTTGTTTTAATTTTTGTACAATACAAATGCATTGATTTCCTATATTGATTTATGTTCTTCTATTCATGCTTTCTTGTACAGTGCATTCCCTCTCAATGCACAGGGACCCCAATCTAAGTAAGTAGCCTACGTTATATCCATTTGTGTCGTACTAGTATCATGTTTAGAGTTAAGTTTAGGGTGGATCATAAACTCTGACTAATCTCTCATTAAATATGTTCAAACGTCACCCAGTTGCCCTCATAAAACCGATGTAATGTTCAGATTTTCTTACATTACTTCCTCTTTTGTTTGATAAAGATATGACTTCCTGTAAGTGACAAATCTCATGAACAGGCAGTAGTGAGGGACATCTGCACACTACACTATCATGCATTGGATACATTTCATGCATAATAACCATAGATTTAATATCTTCCCCATCTTATTTTATCATAATTCATAGTGTAAGAATGCATATGCGAATAGAGCTCATTTGTAGAGCCCTATTTGTGTCAGTGTCAGAAGCAAGCGTGTTAAAAACCAAATATATTGCATGGCAAATCCAGCTGTGTGTGCAGGTGTTTGACGAAATTATGATTAGTATACATGTTTATTGGCATAGTGACACCTGGGAGAGCACGTAAAATGTTTGTGCTGACAGGTGCAGAGAGCGGGAAATTATTTACCAGCAGGCTGCGTTGTTTGTGGTCAGGTTATGGTCAGGTTCTGTGAAAGACAAAAGTTGTTTCTGCAGGTGTTTCGAGCCCTTTGCAATGTTCTTATGCATCTTCAGTGTTGCCATATTAATAAACAGTAGATATAAGCACATAGGTGACCTTCCTGCTGCCACAGAGCTAATTTAAGTTTTTAACATGCTTTTAAATCATTTTGAATATTTAAATGAATGAAATTCAGATCTCTGAGACTAATGTTATTTTGCCGGTTTCTGTACAGTGGGAGAGCCCTGTGCTCAGATCTTCGAGCAGCCAAAACAGAGAGGCATGCGCTTCAGGTACAAATGTGAGGGTCGTTCAGCGGGCAGCATACCTGGAGAAAGGAGCTCTGACAATAACAGAACCTACCCAAGCATTCAGGTACCTGCTTTTAAAGGCTTACACCACTGAAAAGAAACTGTATAATTAAACTTAGCCTACTTACTTAGTAAGAAATTGTGTCTCTATTCCTATGGCTTTCTATTAGATACTAAATGTTAACGTGAAAGGAAAAGTACGTGTTACCTTGGTGACCAAAAGCGAACCATACAAACCCCATCCCCATGACCTAGTGGGTAAGGACTGCAAGGATGGTTATTACGAGGCAGAGTTTGGACCTGAACGTAGGGTCATTGCGTAAGTTGATGCTTTTAATGGTAAAATGTCTTAATAATTTTGATGTCACATGAATACAGAAGGTTAAAAACCTTTTGATTTAATATATATTATCTGCATGTTTTGCTCTAATCTCGTTTGGTTCTGTTACTATTTTCCTCTTAATGAAATGAAACATCTCTATGCCCCACATCAAAGCCATTCCAATGTGCTTTCCGTATTACTCCAGCCCACACACTACCACATTTCTCTTCCGAAGGGCTGTCCATTCTTCTTCTTTTTTTTTTATTTTATTTTTTTTTTTAAAGAAGCATGTTGTTTCAGAGTAGGGAGCCATGCAGGGGATTCCCCCAGTATGCAAAATGAGAGCCTTAGAGCTCCAGTCTGCCCTCAATTTTAAACAGTATGTCAGTATGGTTAGTTCTTAACCTCACTCTTCCTGTAAACTTTAGTCTTTGGGATCAGAGTTCAAGGCGGACAATACCATTACCAATACCATATTGAACCAATCAAATCTGGGCGCTCGAAATCAGACTACACGGATTAACAGATTGTTTATTTGTTTTTCCTAGTTTCCAGAACCTGGGCATCCAGTGTGTACGGAGAAGAGAAGTGAGAGATGCCATAATGCAGAGGTTCTCACGAGGAATCAACCCCTTCAATGGTGAGATCTAACACCACATTTTCTCTCCAGGCCCAAAATAGATTCCGAAATTCCGCAAATTTTCCCCAAATTGGGGGAAATTAAAGGTGCAGTCCGTAACCTTTTCTGTTTTGTACAAAATTTATATACAGAGCGAGTACATCAAGAATCCGAATAGAATACACTTTTCCTGATAAATTTACTCACCCCTGAATGTCCTACGGTTTCCCTATTCAAGTAACGGAAAAAAACTAAACTGGCACCGCGTTCTTTCCGTAAGTAGAATAGGGAAGGCGTAGAACATTCAGCGTAAGCATTATGAAGAATGCGGAAGCGGAAAGTACGTTCATGGCAATATTTTGTTTATAAAGCATAAACGGTTGTGTTTTTTTCGAAAATGACCGATCGATTCGCTAAATAAGACCCTTATTACTCATCTGGTCTTGTTTAAAGCCCTTGAAGCTGCACTGAAACTGTAATTTTGACCTTCAACCTGTTGGTAGCCATTGAAATCCACTGTAAGGAGAATAATCCTGGAATGTTTTCCTCAAAAACCTTCATTTCTTTTCGACTGACGAAAGAAAGACATGAACATCTTGGATGACATGGGGGTGAGTAAATTTATCAGGAAAAGTGTATTTAAAAGTGGACTAATCTATTAAGCGCCAAAAGTTACAGACTGCAGCTTTAATAAAAATTGCAGATTCCATCTTGGCCTTCTAATCGCCCTTTCTTACGTCTAATCGTTATAACCGACCAGGTTTCTTTCGCTTTCACTCTCGTTATCAGACACACAGTATTTATATGACAGTCAACAACATCATGCTGTTAAAATCACAAATGCTTACACATTTCTGTCTTTTCTGCTTTTGATACTGTATGACAAAAACTATCATCTGACAATGCAGGTAGAGTAGAGAAAGAACCACTTCTCTTTATTTAGTGAAGATGTTGCAAAACTGGCTGCGGTATTGAGCAGCATATGATCATGGGGAATTTATTCAGATAGGGAGGAATGTCAAGAGGAACTGTAAACTATACATTTTTGTGTAACAGATAACTTTCTGCCTTGAATATGCAAACAGCCAAATACTTCAGGAATTCCATGCAAACTATTGTGTGGGAGGAAATTATAAAAGGGTGGAGATATTTAAAGCAACTTATCTAGGTAAATTTTTTTTTTTTTTTTTTTTTTTTTTTTTTTTTTTGCGCAATCAGCAACATCTTTGTGATACGGAAGTCTATAATGAAATGGCATTATTTGTGCTTTGTCAGTATTTGGTGTAATGGTAAGCGCAAAAGCGGCATAATGATGCTGGAAGTACAGAGTAGCTATTGGATATGCTGCAGTGTTAACTTGACGCTTGGTTGATTTGCTTGCACTTTGAAATGAGGCTTTCTTATGATATTATATGTAGCGTTATATATAAATTGATTCAACAAGCATGTCACATTATGTCAGCAGTTGATATAGAATCAGTATGTAGTTTAATTCCACTGCCTAGCCAAACAATATTTGAGAAATTATGAAAGTGTTGCAACAGGTCGACACACAATATGGTTGAACATAGGGAATATCAGATTGTGACTTCGGATCTGTGTTTGCTTCCGCATGCTTGTTCTGATGCTCTCTGTGGTAACGGGCTGTTTGAGGCACTGCTCTCACTTCTGCTGTGATAACCAAATAAAGATCTCCTTCTTTGGCTGTATAATGCTAACAGTCCCCTGAAATTATGTAGATTAGTCATGGTGACAGTTGTAGTGAGATTAGTTTTGATATTACTTTTGAAGTTTGGTCATGTGTTGAAAGGATGACCTGCCAGCATTGACCTCATTTGCACTGACGTTATCCCACAATAATTTCAATAATGACGCATGCAAATACAGTATATACTGTCATTCATTTCAATTATTGACTAGGTAATAGAGTGTTTTTGCAACGAGGTACTCATTTCGCGGTTAGGGCTGTCAGAAACATGAAAGTGTAGCTGATCATGAATTGTCATACCAGTCATTTGGATTAATGATGTAATTGTTTCATGTTCGGTTTAATACTCATACACTGAAAAACATTTCATTTGAAACAGTTTTCACTCAGAAATTGCTAGTAAATGTCACAATTACAAATGTGTCAAGTGTCACATTGAATTTAACCGTGAAATTTTGATGTAGAAAGACTGAAATAGTATTTTCTTGTAAAACATACTCCAATAACACAGAAAAATCTTGTTTTTTGCAATGTATTAAGACATCATTTATTCACATTGGACTTGAAATCATTCTTTAAAATATCAAGGCTTTAAAGACATGAAGAATAATATTTTACAAATGCACTAAAAATGTAGAAAATATTATTATATAAATATATATTTATATGTAATATAGATTAAATAAAAGTATTGCGCTCCTATTTATACTTCATTTTTATTCATATAATATAATATTTTGCAAGTAATATATTTATTTTAGTGTTCACATGTTAAAACCTTTGGTCTGAGCGTTCAAATTCTGCACAACTGCACATCACCACAGTATGTGCATTTGAACATTTCTATGTTTGCTTACAATTCACAATATGTGACTGGAATTTATGTGATCACAGTAATCACAATTAGTTCAATTAGTAGGCATACATTTCATGTTGCGAAAAAGTATGTTTGAGGTTGCCATAGCTGAGTTTGCTGTGATGGGTGCTGAGTGGGTGTTCTGCTCATTATGGTGTTAGATGTCACAGATGGTGGGTTCAGGTGACGAGAGATGAGTGTGAGGCTTGGGAATGGTGGTATGCCCACAGAATGGAGAATCTTTACCTGCCTGCCCCCATTTCTCTCTCTAGCTCTCACCCTCTTCTTCACCTTCCACCAGCCCACGCTAACCTAAATCATCCCCCACCTGCAACTGCTGTCCGCCAGTTCCTCTTGCTCTCTGCCTTCATTAAATTCAGAACCAGAGGCGCACATATACGCAAATAAACATGACCACACCACTGCTCGCAGTTGCCTTTCTCACACTCCACCTCTTGCTATCTTCAGCACCCACTCATCTCCTCCCACTTTATCTCTGTTCCTCTGTTACCTCGCTATACATCTTGTCTGTTTTACATCTGTCTGCTGTGCTCCTCACTTGCTCGGCTTCCCTCTCCATCTTTCTTTCCCACTTCTGGGCTTGTGGTCTGAACAGAGGTGTCTCTTCGCGTCAGGAGGTCGGCCCCCTCACTGCAGAGTCGTCAGTGATACTCTGTCACTCGAACTCTCTTTCTAACCCGCTGTGATATTTCCACCTGCTGTGACCTCAGAGCTCTCAAAGCTCGTCACGGCTGTGGGCGGGATAGCCGTGGGGTGTAAAGAGACTCTTGAGAGTGTGAGTGGGCAGAGACGCACACACTGAGAAATGTCTACACCAACACCGTGTGGGTGGTTGTGCGTTTGTAGGCTGATGTGTCAGTGGCATTTCTGGTGATGCTGCCGAGTTGAATCTGCAAGAGCACTACATGCTGCTTGCTTTTCCAGTTACGCTTTATATTAAGATGTGTTGCGGTTGGTCCGAGGTGGATGCCACTAAACACAGAGGCCCTCGCAAGTGGCCACACCCGTTGTTTTGTCTCTCCTGATGCACACAATACACAGTGCCTCAGATTGTCATCTCAGAGTGAGAGCAGAGGATAGAGAGATTACACACTATATGAATTACTTATTTTTTATTATAAATAAATATGCATATATTTTGCATAAATTACTATGAATTATTATAAAAAAATACAAAAAATATTTTTTCATTTATTCAAATCATCAAACTAAAGGCAATGCAAAACAGCACAATAAATAAACTTTACTATGTTCAAATAATATATCATTTTATTTATTTTGGTGCATTACAGTACTATATTTAGTTCACTATATTGTATTGAAGTTAGAAATTCCAGTATCGTGACAACATTATATATATATATATATATATATATATATATATATATATATATATATATATATATATTAATATTAATGTTGTCAAGATACTGGAATTTCTAACTTTGATACGATACGATGAAACGTATTGAATTTTGATACTTTTCATATATATATATATATATATATATATATATATATATATATATATATATATATATATTAATATTAATGTTGTCAAGATACTGGAATTTCTAACTTCGATACGATACAATGAAACGTATTGAATTTTGATACTTTTCATACATATAATAATGTTGTCGCAATACTGGAATTTCTAACTTCAAAACGATACCATGAAAAGTATCGAATATTGATACTTTTCATATATATATATATATATATATATATTAATGTTGTCACAATACTGGAATTTCTAACTTTGATACGATACCATGAAAAAATTTCTAACTTTGATACGATACCATGAATATTGATGTTTTTCATATAATATTTTTATATTTTTTATTTTATAATATTTTAATATAATGCCGCTTTTTGTATTGCCATCAGTTTGAAGATTTAAATATTACAGTATTTATATTTTTTAGTTTATTTAAATCTTCAAACTGATGGCAATGCAAAAAGCAAAATAATATGTAAATAAATAAATAAATAAATAAAAAATGGCGCATTAAATGTGAAGTGTGTAAAATTTATTTATATATATATATATATATATATATATATATGAACTTTACTATTTATTTTGTATTTTTTCATTATTTTATTTTTGCATTATGGTAATGAGAACTATGGTAAGCATGCTTTATTATCATGAAAAAAATCTCATAATTTATAAAATTCTAAAAACATATCACAAGTTGTTCAAGTGTGTCAGCTAGTTTTGAACAAACTGACCTGGTTTTCGTTCTCGTGCCTGTTTCATTTTCCTCTCCCTCTTCCCCTTTTACCTCGTTCACATGACTCTCTGTATATCTCCTGTTCTGTTTTCACACAAATTACACCTGTGATTAATGTGTTGATATGGATTTTGCACACACTGCAATGTTGAACGTGTGTTTTGTGTCCACAGTTCCCCGGGAACAGCTGCTACAGACTGAGGAGTATGATCTGAACGTGGTGCGTCTATGCTTCCAAATTTACCTGCAAGATGAAACCGGGATGTACAACACCATGCTGCCTCCCATCGTCTCCAACCCCATCTATGACAACAGTGAGTTGGCACAAATAAGTAGCACAAAGCATTACATGTGAAGTGTGTCATTTCTGCATAGCAACAGACTTCAAAACTGTTTGTTTGACAACATAACTTTGACTCAGCCAATTTGGGGCGGGGCAACCTGTTTTTGTTCAGCGGCAGACCTGGGTTGTGTTTGATGTCACTAGTCACAGAATTACACTTCACTAGGGATGAGGGGGTCAATCTTAAAATATTAACAATCATTTCAACAACCATGTTGTATTAAGAGGAAGTGGTTTATTCTGATTATTTTCGTATTTATTTGGCTTGAAGATATTTTATTTTTATTATTATTTTATATAATATCTTTACATCATATTTTAAAAAACAATGTGGGAGAAAATGTGTATGGGAATAGTTATTTCTTTTTTAATATTTTATTTATATATTTATTACTGTGCCTTTTTGCATTGGCTTTAGTTTGTTGATTTAATAAATAAAAAAACTTACAGTATTTTTTTTTACTATAATATTATAATGATAGTATTTTTTTTTATTTAAATTTTACCCCATTCCAAGCTAGATGTGACATTTATTATAAGCTAAACGTTTTTTGTGGAGTTTTATATAGTTGTTAAATGATTGTTCTATATCATGTTCTAAAATTCATGTAAATGAATTATAATTCAAAAACAAGTGAATCTAATTTGAAGCTTAGGATTATTTAATATTAATAATTAAACTTTATACAGAGAAAACACAAAACTTTTGCTTTTAATACAGGTACTGGTTTTCAGTATCTGCTATATTAGTTATATTTTAGATTTAGAAGAAAGTGGTTTGGCGAAACCCTTCAGAATGCAACAGTTTTGTGTCAGTTTTGACTAATTTACTGTTTGGCATGATGCAAGTCACTACTGCCACAGAGCATGAAGATATAGCTGTGGCAATGCATTGCTTAGGTGTCAGGGCTGTCAGTGGCCACATCCCACACTACAGGAAGTGAGCACGGTCCATTTCAACACTTCCTCACGTGATAGTGTTGTACAGCGCGAGCAGAACAGCAGTGCATGCAGAGTGTTTTTTTGTGGTTGTGCGATGCTAAATAAGTCAGAGCGGATAAAAAAAGCTCATGCCATGACTTGGTTAATGGGTTAAAACTCTTTCATCTGCTTGTAGAGGCTGATTCTCAAGTCTTTCATGTTGTACTCATGACAATACAGTAAAGTAGACTTATTGTTTAGAAAATGTGAGCTTGAAAACATGTAGATGTTTCAAAAAAAGCATATGTAGGTATGTTTGACCTGAAATATTTGCAGCCAGCGTTAATATGGTTAGCTCTTAAATCTAACCATAAATATGAAATCAACCACGTACAACCCAGAAAAAGAGGAAGCAATAAACAACCTCGCCCTCACTGTCTAAATCATGACAGGTTTGACTGCTTTTTTTTTTAGTCTCAGGACATAATGTTTGCAAGTGTGGCTGTGCCTGCAGATACTAAGATAAAGTCAAAGAAAGCGAGAGATTATTTCCTACTGCTAATAGCAATGCACGTCTGTGTTTCAAGATTGTTAAACCTGACTTTCGAATCCTTATTCTCAATGGCCTGTGCTTTTTTCAGGGGCCCCGAACACAGCCGAACTGCGAATCTGCCGAGTGAACAAGAACAGTGGCAGTGTGAAGGGAGGTGATGAGATTTTCCTCCTCTGCGATAAAGTGCAGAAAGGTACAGGAACGTTTTAAATCTTTACAAACCTTCAAGGTGCTTTAAGCAATTTCAGCCATTTTGCTAAGTAGAATGAGAACACCCCTGTCTCTTAAACTACACATCCTTTCTCTAAAATTTCACCCCCAAAGCTATGTCAGCAAAACCAAAAAGTCAGAATGATTGACAAGACCTCTTCTGAATGACTAAAAAAATGACAGGCCTCCTTCAAAAAACAAAAATAGCTTACAGCACCTTTATTAAAGAAAATAAAAAGCTAAAGCTAGAGATCTGAAATGAATTTTTGTATTTATTAATAATTTTCATGTCTTTTTCTTTTATTCATCATCCTTTTATTATTTTATTTTATTGAAAATTATCTATCCATTTCCATTGCCAGTTTTTTTTTTTTTTATGCCATTCTTTCATTTAACTCATTTCTCACACCATAACATCACTTCATTCTAGATGACATTGAGGTGAGGTTCTTCACTCAGAATTGGGAGGCCAAAGGCTCTTTCTCTCAGGCGGACGTACACAGGCAAGTGGCCATAGTGTTCAAGACACCCGCCTACTGTGACACCAACATCACAGCCCCAGTCACAGTTCGCATGCAGCTGCGCCGTCCCACAGACCAGGAGGTCAGTGAACCCATGGAGTTCAGATACCTCCCCGATGACAAAGGTAAAAAAATTGATTTTGGCCTATGTCTTCTTTGTTGTTACAAGTGGGTCAATGACTACTAAGAGTATCTACGATAAACAGACAGGAAACTATTTTTAAAATATGGTTTAAAACACATGCGTCAACTTCCTAGAAATGTACTTTTTGTATTCATTTAGTTTTGAAAAACTTTACACTATTTTCAAGAAAGGTTTAAATTTGGTGGTAGTAAAAAGTAATGTGAGTGTACACATCTTACTCATTATTTTCAAAAATGTTTTTAAAAATATTCTTTAATGAATGATGTTTTTTTTTAACAAATATCAAATTAATAATTGAAAAAAAATTAAAAATTTTTTTTTAAATCTCACATCATCATTAACTTTTTTTTTAAAAGTTCTTGTCAGTTATTTAAGGTAATTTTTGTTTTTTATTTTTTATTTTACAAATATTATGAATTATGAATTCACAAATAACATTTTTGAGGAGGCGCCCCACATGACATTTTACAACCTGAACTAAGCTTGCCTTGTCATAAATAGGTCAAATGATCATGATATAATTTCTTATTTTTCTTTTTCTTGTTTTTTTTTTTTATTCTGCATGTTTGCATGTTGAGCATCGTTTTTTTTTTTCTTTTTTCAGATCCATATGGCTGTGACATGAAGAAACGTAAAATTGAAAGCCAGATGAAGTCGTTCTCTAGCTTCTCTCAAGGAGCCATGAGCTTCATGAACAGACCAAAAGCTGTGCCTTCAACCAACATGATGAATCAGAGAATCAAAATCGGTAAGACGTAGGCCACTTTCCATGTAGCTCATGAAAATATTCTTTACACAGACAAAATAATTATATAACACAACATACTCTTTTTACAGAGCCAACATATTGTTATCGTCCTTCCAACCATGGAGCGGTGCGCCAAAATTACAAAGCAACTCCGTCCTGCCCCATGATGCCACCGCTATCAGAAACCCCAACACCAGGAACACTCAGTCAAGCATGGGTCGGTCAAGTCAGCAGCAACGGAGCTAGTAATGGGGTGGGCCTACAGCAGGTCAACCCAAGTCCCAGCATGTCCACCACAGGGGATAGTGCAAACAGCCTCCCTCAACTGACCTCTTTGGATCTGGAGATTCTTCAACCCAATGGCCCAACCAGCAGCCAGTCTCGACAGGACCAACCGAACCAGCAAGTTCAGCAATCCCAGCAGCCATCTCAAAGACAAGGACTGGAAGGAGCCCATCCCTGGTTTAATTTTAGCTCCCAACAGCCTCAAAGCACACAGAATGGAGCAACAGGCACCGGTGGGTCACTGGGAACGGGGTACCCGTATACACCCAACATAGATGATGAGTTCTTTCAAAACCTCATAGGAAACCAGCACTTGAAGCAGGAAACTCAAGGGCTGAGCAACATGGCTGCGCTGGGGCCCGCCTGCACCTCTTCTTCAGACTGTGTGCAGTCCTTCACCGCCCTCCTGAACTGCACCAACCCCAATGTAAGTACTCCGGAGAGCATGAGGCTAATGGAGGCCAGTGGGCCCAATCAGATGGTCACGCAGTTACAGTATCCTTCCAGCAGCATGGGGCAGGACAGCCATCTTGATTCTTACGCCTGGCAGTACTTCCCAGAATAGCGTTGAATTCCATCAACAAGTGTTCTAAATGGTCATGATTTTGTTTTTTTTAAACAAAGGCTCTGATTCATGTTCACTGAATGTATTTTTCTGAAGATCAGGAGGGTTTGTTGTCCTGGAAATACTGTAAGATGCTGCCACCAATTTGGTAAGGCAGTGAGATTTTATAAAACATTTATAACCGTCTGATGGTCATATTGGAAATGTTTGGGACCAGTTGTCCACAAACACTTAAGTATGGCAGGAGAATTGTGTTCCTTAAGGTTGGAACTAGCAGGGAATTGTCCCTGGGTAATGGCTATGTCATTTTTTCAACATGCTTCTTATCCAAGGTTCTCAAACTGTTCAAACAAGGTCTTTCATTGGTAACTCGAAAGAAATATTATGGCTTTAGAAAACTACTACCAATGTCTCATTCTGTTTTTACTTTATTCATCATACACTTGTGCTAATTGTAAGATTTGCTTTTACATCACAGTTTTTGTGGGTGAATTTTTGTATTTTTATAAAATGAAAGTTTGTACTACTGAACATGGATTTTGTGATTTTGTTATGTAGTATTTGTTACATTCTGAGCTGATTTGTGGCTACAATACTGTTATGTGTAGGTGACGAATGTTTGTTTTATTTCATACTGGTCATTTGATTGCATAATATGTTTCTGTTTCACATCCCAAAGTTCAGGTAAATAAAATAATAAACTCTCTAATTTGGGTCTACATAGTTCTTTTCTTATTTTCAGTTATAAGAATAAAGAGGGGTCTTTCCAGTCCAGCTTGGAGTTTTGTGACATGCAGTGGTGATGCAACTGACATATGCTCTTATTGAGAATATGAAAACCATTGAAGCAGTCCTTGTCATTCAAGAGGTTTCGACTCCCAACAGGGCTATATATATATATATATATATATGCATAGAAACACATTGTAATTTTGATGAGTTTCTCAATTGATTTTGAAACTTGGGAATTTTTGACTTCCTAGTCTAGTTTTTGATTCACTTTTTTCCACAATTTGGAAATATACTCTTACTTTTTGTTTCTCTTTTATGCCGTTTCAGTACTGTAGGATTACAAAATGATGATGATTGCATATATAACAGGGGATATTGCATATACAGGTCAATTCGAATTACTGAACTGATAATAAATTACAAATGAGCAACAAAGGCAAAATCCATAAATGACCACCACCCTCCTGAGGTAATAGAAGTTGCAATACTGTAAAAATATTTAACTACCATTCAAACGTTTGGGGTTGGCGCATTTGTTTCTGAAAGACGTTTCCTATGATCAAAAACAGTAAAATCAGTAATACTGAGAAAAATTATTAGAATTTATAATAACTGTTTTCTATTTTAATATACTTTAAAATGCCATTTATTCCTGTGATGGCAAAGCTGAATTTTCAGCATCATTACTCCGGTCTTCAGAGTCACATGATCCTTCAGAAATCATTCTAATATGATGATTTGGTATGCAAGAAACATTTATTTTTATTATCAATGTTGAAAACAGTTGTGCTGTTTAATATTTTGGTGAAATCGGAGTAGAGTAAGAAAAATGAAGGTAATAAAGTAACATCTAGTTTATCATTTGATTCATGTTGGAATGGATGTCCACACATGCTAAATGAACAAACTCAAAAAACTAGACATGGTTTATTTGGCAGCTTTCAGCAATAACAATAGCCTAATCATTGAATTATGTACATTAAACAATGTGATTAATATATTTATTTGTGCCAAAGAGAAACTTAAGCTTCAAAGAAAAATGCTTGAATCTTGTACAAAAGCAGGAACAATCATAGGACAATGGTGTGAGTCATTCATTTTAGGCAAACATTCATAGTATGCAT
Source organism: Megalobrama amblycephala (assembly GCF_018812025.1). Classification (NCBI taxonomy): domain Eukaryota; kingdom Metazoa; phylum Chordata; class Actinopteri; order Cypriniformes; family Xenocyprididae; genus Megalobrama; species Megalobrama amblycephala. The sequence continues at coordinate 16,256,197 of NC_063053.1, read as the reverse complement.
GTCAATACATGGAGTTTATCATAATCTTATTCTATATTCCAATAACGCTCACAACATTTCTTGAAATTGCGTGGTTTGGTTCATAGCCAGAATAAACCAGAGGCAACAAGAGCTGCTTTCCCCAAAGAGACGTCAACACCTGTGAATACAGGACAAACTTGAAGACAGACTCATCTTATGGTCTTATCTGGAAGATAATGCCGTTTAAAATTGCGGCTTCCTGTCTGTCTGTCTGTAGCAAACCACAATGCAGCTCCTAAACAGAAAAATTCAGTCATACACAGGAAAAGCGCAAGCATTATGGTAGGATTTTAATAAGTTGCTTATCATTAGAAAATGTTTTTTGTTATGCACGTTAATGAGGGCAAAGGTTAATGTCTCTATAGAGTTCCTCTGATCATATCAAAAACCTGATGTTGTCATAACTACCATCATGAGGTAATAATCGCACAGATCTGAGGGGAAAACACTTGAGCAGATGTCAGTGAATTAAATAAGTGACGTTTGTTTGTTCTACCTTCCTGGAACTAATGAAGAAGATGAAAATAATAACCACCAACACTATAACAACAACTTATATTTTCAAATCATATCGACCAAAAAGAAGTGGCGATTCTGGTCAAACACAATGCGTTGGGATGAAATGACCACAGTGATGCAGTTGCTATATAATACTCATATACTCCTACTTATTTTCCAGTATATGCCATATCTGTGAGTGTTTCTGTGTTTAACAGGAGTTAGATGTCTGGCTCCTGGCCAGAGCATATAAACCTTTAACACAATATCATTATCTGGTTCCCTGCATTCAACACTGAGCTGGAGTAAAAAGGGATTCCAAAGCTATTTGTCATTAGTGAGTCTACCTTAGAATCATGCATGTTCGGTCAGAGCATTTATGCCCTGGAACAAAGCCAGGGCAAAACACAACAGAGCCAAACTTCTCAGTTCCAGTCAAGCTCCTCCCCCTGTCCTTCGTCACGAACACACACACACACACACACACAAACACACATTTCGTTGCGTGATGGGAAATGGATGACACGCCTCACAGAGCTGCCTTCTCTTGTTTGCTGCTCTCACCAGGAGAATGAGGAAGTTCTGAAGGAAAGATCAAATTACAGTCTAATAATGTACTGGATGTTTATGAATGGTGATTGAATGAAAGCTTCAATGCCAAAGTGTGCTATTTGGCACCGGTGAAAGACAGTGATTTATTTTCTATAAAGATAGAGAAAAGGATTGATAAAACGATTTTTACTATTGATAATAGTAAAAAAAAAAAAGATGGACTCATATAGGAACATTAATGTTTGAATTAAACAAAATCATTTGAGTAGCAGATAAAACGCGCCACTTTCAAACCATTCTAACTGTCTTATAAAGGACACCAAAGCAAAGGTCATCATGTCCGTTCGGATTCACTTCAGAATTCACTTGCAACCAAGAAAATCTACCTCATATGACTGCAAATTAAATGGTACTCATTAAACAGTTTTGTTTGGAGAAAGAGAGGCGTAACTGTCCTGAAGGACTGTCTAATTACATATTGCTTGTGAGTTTTTGACTGAAATGCTTACCTCATGTACAATGAATCTCAGATTTCAGCACAGAGGGAAAATCCCTATAACCCTACAGAGAGACCTGAGTGAACACTGTGTGCTTGCAAATTATCTGCCTCAGATCTGAGGTGAATTTGATACATACTGAACTTATCACCACTCAGTTCTTAAATTCCAACCAATGTATTTTCTTCACTCAGTGCCATATTTTCACAGACTTTTGCTCTCATACACGTTCGAACACTCACTCTGAATAAATAACACAAGCAACAACACATTGTACAGATTCCTACATACTACAAGTAGTACGTTACACACCTCACATAACCAGGAAATGTTACGCTTTGTGCTTTTGTGAGTTCAACAGTTTGGCAATTTTTCCCAAAGCAGCAATCAAGGATTGCATTGTAAAACGTTACGTGTTAAAATTGCTCAACTTTAACCTTAAAGTACTTCAATTAGTTTAATAAGATCAATTATAATTTTAATAATTATAGGTAATTATAATTTAATAAACAGTATTTTTGTAAACTAAATCCAGTGTTATAAAATGGTCAACAAAACAAAGTTTGTTTGTACATTTGCAGCTGACAAAAACGACAATAATTATTTAATGAAATATTATACAATAATATTTATGGAATTTAATATTTTAAAAATCTACAACTTTAACCAAATTGAAATAAATAAATTAGTTTAATAAGAAAAAAAAACAATGATTTACTAAAAAGTATTCAAATCAACAAAACATGTTGAATAATGATATATGACAATGAATAATAATAATAATTTATTGAAATATTATGAAAATTATATTATAAAAGGAAAGTTGTATTCGATTTCAGTTTAACATTTGACATTTTACTTAACATTTATTTATTTAATAACGGATATCAATGCCCTAAGCCTTGTATTAAATACTTTCATTATTCAGTTGTTGTTGGGGTTTTTTTTTTTTTTTTTTTGCTTGTTTGTTTTTTTACATACAATATGCCCTGCCCCTATCATCACCCTCTATCTGGATCTGGCCACACTGAACACCTGCTCTTACTGTTGGTCAAGCCTAACTGCGTCAAAGTCCCGTGGGTGGGGGAGAGGGACTGAGGGAGAAGGTGTTAACAGCTCAAAATGTCACCACGGCCCCACACACTGTGACGTCTTCCAACAACATGCTCGCGAGCTTCACCTGTCATTAGCGAACAGAGTCCCACACAATGACATCATTAGACACCTTTCTAGCTTCGCTCATGGCATATTTTGAGGGGTACCAGGGGCAGAGGGGCCTCAGACCTGACCACAAGATTTAAAGACAACACAGAGTCGCTACTTTCACCGACTCATACTTAGTTTCAGGTCACATGCTTTACTTCTGCTTTTCAGCAGAGCTCACTGACAAAGAGGAACAATGTTAAAAAAGAACAGCTTAGGGAACTTAGAAATTCTCTATATTTATACTGTTATCTCATGAAGCAAACACTAAAATATCGGTTTTACAAGGCAGGCTAAACACTGTGTATCTGCTTCGTGTGCTGTAAGTAGGCTACACTCTCTCTCTATAAGACATAAATAAACTTACAGAACTCCAGTAATGTTTTGATCTCGCGCTCAAACGCTTTGATTGTTGAGGTCGAACGCAAACACACATAGGCTATAATTTGAGAACGAGCAGTGTGTTTGTGGTTCTGTCGCTCACGGTGCTATCATCACGGAAAAAGTAAGTGGAAACGAAAACAACACAGACATTTCTAAACTATCCGTATGTTTGAGTGCAAAAGGGTTGAGGAGGATGACCTCTGTTGGTCGTGAGTTTACATCGCACGTTTGGGCAGTTCAACTCCGAGCTCGTACATTATGCATCGATGGTGCCGCCAAGAGGCTTATGAAATGTTCTGTTTAACTCATTTTGTTAGGGATAAAGAAAAGTATTTAATCTCGTCCTCTGTTATTTATAGCCTATAGAGAGGCAACATTTCTACTTATAGACGTATTTATTAGTGAAACAACTTGCAAAGTATGTCAAAGTGAAATCCATCCAGTGTAATGAAATAATATTTCATAAATAGGTCAACATATGTCTTTGTGTCTGCAAGACAGAGACATTTCTTTAAAAAAAAAAAAAAAAATGTGTGTGGTGTGTTAGCTTTTTATAAGTCTATATTTTTATCACTTTTTTACTCTGTAGTGTTATTTCATGTTGCCTACTTGTGGTTTTTCTTATTTTGTACTACTGATATGTTATTTTATTTGTTCATATTAGCCTAGTTATTTACTTTATTGGTAACACTTCATTATAACATTAGTTAACTACATTAGTTAACGAACTAATAATGAACTGCACTTATACAGCATTTATTCATCTTTGTTCATGTTAATTTCAATATTTACTAATACATTATTAAAGGTGCCCTAGAATAAAAAATTGAATTTATATTGGCATAGTTAAATAACAAGAGTTCAGTACATGGAAAAGACATACAGTGAGTTTCAAACTCCATTGTTTCCTCCTTCTTATATAAATCTCATTTGTTTAAAAGACCTCTGGAAAACAGGCGAATCTCAACATAACACCGACTGTTACGTAACAGTCGGGGTGTACGCCCCCAATATTTGCATATGCCAGCTCATGATTGAGGCATAACACAAGGGCAGTTAGTATTACACAAGGGCAGAACGTCTGGATGTGCACTGCTGAATAATCAGACTAGGTAAGCAAGCAAGGAAAAATGGCAGATGGAGCAATAATAACTGACATGATCCATGATAACATGATATTTTTAGTGATATTTGTAAACTGTCTTTCTAAATGTTTCGTTAGCATGTTGCTAATGTACTGTTAAATGTGGTTAAAGTTACCATCTGTCACGAATCCTGTCAGTTCTGGACTACATTTCCCATCATCCCCCCTGTCAATCACATGCACTCACTCCACCTATCACCTGTTGCCACATCCACCCTAGAACACCACACTGATCACCACACCCAGCTGCAGCTCATTATCAGGACTATAAAGGACTCACACTCACACCACCAGTTTGCGAAGTCTTGATTACTACTGTGTAATTTCTGAGCGTTTATATCCTGTCTGCCTGCTTGTTATCGTTCCTGCCTGTTTCTCGTTATTGACCCATTGCTGCCTGTCCTGATCATTGCCTGTCCCTTGACTATGACTCTCCCTGTTCCTCACTGTTCCTGTTTGTTCCTGTTTTGACCCTGCCTGTACGACCACTCTTGTTATTAATAAAACGCTGCAATTGGATCCCTGCCTGTGAGTCCCCTCCGTTACAGAAGACTTCGCCAACACAGATCCAGCAGCTTTCGTGAGTGTTCCTGTCATTACCACCATGAATCCATCCGCCCAGTTGATCGGTCTCCGTCAAGGAGATAGATGCATTGAGGATTATGTAACAGACTTTATTGAACTGGCGCATTTGACCTGCTTTACCGAGGAGTGTCTCATGATTTTCTTCCGCGGTGGACTATCAGGCCCGCTCAGTGCCATCATGCCGTTACATGATCACGACGGGACTTTAGAACAGTATATTGAACAGGCTTTGCAACTGAGTGGATCCTCCTTTACTGTGGGTGTCGCGGAGGAACACGACAGTTCGCTGTGTCACGTAATGGCTGCCGCTCAGGAGAGTACTCACAAGATGGCGGTCACCACGTTACCAGTCACCGCCTCCGTTGATCGCTCAGAGCAACGTCTCATCTCCGCTGATCGCCTAGATCCACATTCTGTCTCCGCTGATCACCCAGAGTCACGTCACGTCTCCGCTGATCGCCCAGAGCAACGTCACGTCTCTGGATCAGTCAGAAAGCAGCTAGGATTGTGTTCCAGTGTGACTGATCCACCGCTGATTTCAGCGCGAGCGGCTGGTATTCCCAAGCATCAGCCGGCCATTTCGCACTCAAGCCAGTCGGCCGCTTCGCACTCAAGCCCGGCGGGCGCTTCGCTCTCAAGCCCAGTGGCCGCTTCGCACTCAAGCCCGGCGGTCGCTTCGCACTCAAGCCCGGCGGCCGCTTCGCACTCAAGCCCGGCGGTCGCTTCGCACTCAAGCCCGGCGGTCGCTTCGCACTCAAGCCCGGCGGTCGCTTCGCACTTAAGCCCGGCGGTCGCTTCGCACTCAAGCCCGGCGGCCGCTTCGCTCTCAAGTTCGTCTGTTTCGACGCTCTCAAGTTCGTCTGTTTCGACGCTCTCAAGTTCGCCTGTTTCGACGCTCTCAAGTTCGCCTGTTTCGACGCTCTCAAGTTCGCCTGTTTCGACGCTCTCAAGTTCGCCTGTTTCGACGCTCTCAAGTTCGCCTGTTTCGACGCTCTCAAGTTTGCCTGTTTCGACGCTCTCAAGTTTGCCTGTTTCGACGCTCTCAAGTTCGTCTGTTTCGACGCTCTCAAGTTCGTCTATTGCGACGCTCTCAAGTTCGCCGGTTGCTACGAACTCATGTTCGCCGGGTGCAAGGACAAAAGGGCTGCTTTGCCAGTGCCCACGGGCAAGATGGCCGCCCCTGCGGTGCGTAAGGATGCAGGGGGCGTTCCAGCCACTGAGTCCGCTCCAGAACCCACTCCAACCAGTGAACCATCGCCTCACCCTCAGAAGAGGAGGAGGAGGAGGAGAAAGGCGTCCTCCTCTTCTCAAAATGCAGACGCCCTTCAAGAGGCCGCTGTGGGCCTGGAGACCACTCCAGAGGTCTCTCCTGCTCCGCCCAAGCGTCATGCTCTACCAGCACCACCTGTGCTCCTTGCCCTGCCGGCGCCACCTGTGCTCCTTGCCCTGCCGGTGCCATCCAAGCTTCCAGCCCTGCCAGCACCGCTCAAACTCCTTGCGCTGCCAGCGCCACTCAGGCGTCTTGCCCTGCCGGCTTCACCCACACGCCTGGCCCTGCTGGCGCCACCTGTGCTCCTTGTCCTGCCGGCACCACCTGTGCTCCTTGCCCTGCCGGCGCCACCTGTGCTCCTTGCCCTGTCGGTGCCTACTGAGCTCCTCGCTCTGCCAGCACCACCCAAGCTTCCAGCCCTGCCAGCGCCACCCAAGCTTCTAGCCCTGCCAGTGCCATCCAAGCTGCCAGCCCTGCCAGCGCCACTCAAACTCCTTGCGCTGCCAGCGCCACTCAGGCGTCTTGCCCTGCCGGCTTCACCCACACGCCTGGCCCTGCCGGCGCCACCCGAACTCCTTGCCCACGAACCTGTGATGGGCCCCGCTGAAATCCTCAAGAACTTTTTTTTGGGGGGGGAGTGTACCTGAGGGTGGGGAGCTTGTGGGTGGGGACCCTGTTCAACCATGGCCGTTAAGGGCCTCTGAACTGTTATGGCCATCTCTGAACTGCGAATTATTATGGCCTTTAATGGACTCTGACCCGCTGGGGTCACCTATAGACTCTGTTCTGCCATGGCTGCCTGAGCCACCTGTCCTGCCGTGGCTGCCTGAGCCACCTGACCTGCCGTGGCTGCCCAAGCCACCTGACCTGCCGTGGCTGCCCAAGCCACCTGACCTGCCGTGGCTGCCCAAGCCGCCTGACCCGCCGTGGCTGCCCGAGGCTCCTGACCCGCCGTGGCCGCCCGAGGCTCCTGACCCGCCGTGGCCGCCCGAGGCTCCTGACCCGCCGTGGCCGCCCGAGGCTCCTGACCCGCCGTGGCCGCCCGAGGCTCCTGACCCGCCGTGGCTGCCCGAGGCTCCTGACCCGCCATGGCTGCCCGTGGCACCTGACCCACTGTGGCTGCTTGAGTTCCTGGACCTGCCCTGGAGACCTCCATAACTGCCTGCACATCCAGTATCTCCTGCCTGTAGGTCTCCAGGGCACCCACCCCCCTCCCCAGTTGTGCCATCTACGGCGCGAGGACGCGCCTTCCGGGAGGGGGACATTCTGTCACGAATCCTGTCAGTTCTGGACTACATTTCCCATCATCCCCCCTGTCAATCACATGCACTCACTCCACCTATCACCTGTTGCCACATCCACCCTAGAACACCACACTGATCACCACACCCAGCTGCAGCTCATTATCAGGACTATAAAGGACTCACACTCACACCACCAGTTTGCGAAGTCTTGATTACTACTGTGTCATTTCTGAGCGTTTATATCCTGTCTGCCTGCTTGTTATCGTTCCTGCCTGTTTCTCGTTATTGACCCATTGCTGCCTGTCCTGATCATTGCCTGTCCCTTGACTACGACTCTGCCTGTTCCTCACTGTTCCTGTTTGTTCCTGTTTTGACCCTGCCTGTACGACCACTCTTGTTATTAATAAAACGCTGCAATTGGATCCCTGCCTGTGAGTCCCCTCCGTTACACCATCGTTTCTTACTGTATTCACGGAGACGAGCCGTCGTTATTTTCATTATTAAACACTTGCAGTCTGTATAATGCATAAACACAACTTCATTCTTTATAAATCTCTCCAACAGTGTGTAATGTTAGCCAGTTAGCCACAGAGCATAGCCTCAAACTCATTCAATATCAAATGTAAACACCCAAATAAATACAATACTCACACAATCCGACGCATGCATTCAGTATGCATGACGAACACTTTGTAAAGATCCATTTTGAGGGTTATATTAGCTGTGTAAACTTTGTTTATGCTGTGATAGAGTCGAGAGCTCGGGAGGGGGCGGAGAGCGCGCGATTTAAAGGGGCCGCAACCTGAAATCGGCTCGTTTGTAATGATGCCCCAAAATAGGCAGTTAAAAAAATTAATTTAAAAAAATCTATGGGGTATTTTGAGCTGAAACTTCACAGACACATTCAGGGGACACCTTAGACTTATATTACATCTTTTAAAAAAAAGTTCTAGGGCACCTTTAAAACTGATGTGATGAGGTTTCTGATACAGTTTCTGAGGGAGTGACTCATAATTCAACATCTCTACTCAACTGACATCTAATCCATTTCTCTATTTTTTCGACTCTTTGAACATTGTGGAAATGTAACATATACCAGTCTTCCATTTACCTTTATAGAAATTTTCCTTAATACATTGCATGTTCCTAACCCAGTAAAGAAGGTCCATAAAGCACATTGAATCTGAGGAGGGGACACATTGTAAGAAATTAGTCCATGTAAGCCAATGATCTCATTTTGAAGATCTTCCATTCTGCATGGTTTAGTTAAGCATACCTGAAACTGTTACTGAAAGACTTACAGACTTCTTGATAATTACAGGCAGGTGTGCTGAAGCAGGGTTAAACTCTACAGGAAGGGTGTTACCTAGGCTGTATTACCAAAACATCCTGCCTTAAGTCTTAAGATCATTCAAGTTCAGTGTTCTAAATGAGACTCTAAGTGAAATTACCATGGTTATTAAACAGATAAGATAGGCCTCTGGGACGATATTACAGAACCATTCTGATTCAGAATCCTATCTGTTTAGCAACCATCATAATTTTACTTGGAAAATATAATTTTTTGAAATTGAAAAGTTAAGACAGAGTTAATAGTTTATCTGAAAAAGTAAACGCAAACACATTGTAGCCTACTTCAATGTACACTTATTCCCAAACCGCCGTAAAGATAAATGCACTTCCATAATCACAAACAATCTTTGCATTTGTTGTGCTTACATAAACAATCATAACGTATTAGGCTACAATGACTCCGCCCCCTGGCTCTAAACCTACACATCTCCACCCTCTGGTTCTAGATCCAACTCCTCCCACTTTACATTTACCTTAACCTACCCGACTCCGCCCCCTGGATCTTGAGTGTTTCGCAGTGAGGGGCTACTGGAATGTCTGAGAAAGCACAAGTGCCTGTACATAGTTTAAGTCTAATAAAATTAAGGTTTAAATTTACAAACAGTATTTCAATCTACAATATACATTTTTATTATATCTGTTTATGTGATAATTAAATTTTATGCAATGATGTGTAAGTTTCTTCGTTGTATTTTAAAAATATATCAAATGTGCGTCTTATGCACTATTCTATGACGTTTTTAAGTATAAATAGTGCAAGTAGTGTGTTCACACTGACAATTCCAAAAAGAAAAAGTACACTTTAAATACCCGAATGATGCACTAACGTAAAAAACGAAGCGTGGAATGTTGGACACTTCATGCACTCAACTGTCGCAGCTTTAATTACGTAGAGGAGGGGAAGGAGCTGTCAGACTCCAGTGTTAAATAATTGTTACTGTCCCAATTTACCTTAACATGTTAGATAAAACATGTTAAACATGTGTGGGACATTCTATTAAATAGAAGATAATACTATGCTTAATGGGAGAAATTGTTTTGTTTTACAGAAAAAGTCACAAGGCTATCAGGCTAAGTTTGGGGCAAATCTGACATTGTATACCCGAGTTACAACAACTTCCTGTTTTATGGTGAAACATCGAACTTTGTCAGGCTGCCACAGACACGCCCTTCAGCGAAAACTCTAAATCTTTGCAATTTAATGTCACAAAGGCCTTTAGAATAGACTGACCAAATATGATGATGATCTGATAAAAGCTCTAGGAGGAGTTTGTTAAAGTACAATGTCTGGAAATGGCAAAAACTGCACAAATTTTGCTGAGAAAATTCAAAATATCTCACTTCCTGTTGGGTTTACAGATTACAGACTTGTTTGTAGGTACTGAGCTGTTAAATGTGTCTACTGATTTTCATACTTGCCTGTGAAACTTAGCGCAAAGGGGGCTTAATTGAAATTTTGTAGGTGGCGCTATCGATCCATTTTGCCAGACCTAATTCTGAAACCCATGTCAGATGTAAATTATCACCACTTCTGACGCATGTGCAAAGTTTCATGTGTTTTCGAGCTTGTTTAAGCCCTCAAAAATGTGATTCATTTTGGAGAAAAAGAATAATTGACCGAGCAATTCCAATAGGGTCCTCGCACCATCAGTGCTCGGGCCTTAAATATGCAAAAGCTAATGGAATTAAAGAATTTTCTGAAACCAAAAACACAGCAGGCTATATCTGGTTCCAAAACTTTTTAAAAAAGGAACTGAGCATGAAACATCTTCATCATAAATTATGTTGTCACAAACAACATGAAAATGTGAGTCACACTTTACCAATCACACTGTCCCAATTTATCTGAAAACGACTGTAGAATAAAAGTGGATTCTTATAATTACATTTTCAAGAACCACCCATATTCCTTCAAAGCCAAAGATGGAGATACAAGAGGCCTTGAGCATTTGTTTAAAATATTAATAGTGTAAGGTAGAATAGATTTATTCACCCTACTCGAAATATGAACAGGCCCCATGTAACAAGTGATGCAATGTATTACAGGTAGAAAGAGAGAGTTGTGTCTGTACAATTTTGGTTAGCCTACACTTTTGAGGCTCAAACTTTTTGAAAAAAATTTTGACTCATGTTGAAAACTGTCTAGAGAAGCATTTGAAATGTCCTTCTCATTATTTCAAAGGCTCATAAATCATGATGCAGCATGTCTTCACTTGAGAGCTGTATCCATTCTATGGAGGTGCTTCTTCTGTTGTTTATAAAGTTTGTATAACTCTACAAACACCTTTAATATAAATCATTGTGCTTCCGCGCTGCCCGTTTCTTCTGCACTTGCTTCGCCTTTTGGGAATGCTAAGAATGTGATCCAAAGTCCTGGAAAGCATGTTATGAGCCCCCCGCCCCCCATCGCCAGGAATTTGACTGGATTGGGAGTGGCACAAACCAAATCCCAGGATTTGGCTCTTCCATACATGGTAAACTTCAATATAAGATGACGTAATGGTCCACCCCTAAACAAACATAGGAAATAAGCTCTTATCAGCACAGAGACCTGACATTATTCGCTCACTTCTGAGGAAGCTCCGCCCAGACAATCGTCTCTTCAAAGTGAACGCCCTGTCCCGCTACAGTTACACGAAACTACAGACTTTATTGCACAGTTTACAGTGCACCAGTTGAGCAATACGTTTACGCCAGCCGTTTAGGCTACTTGTTGGAAGTATAATGCCTGTACGGGTTGTCTTACAAGGCCCTGGACCGTGGGGATTCCGTCTGGTTGGAGGGAAAGATTTCGAGCAGCCTCTTACAATCTCGAGGGTAAGAAATTAACTTCGGATTTGTTAATAGAAAAGGTGGCTTTCATAGACACAACAAGGCCACAATAGTATGCTTCATAAATCGGATAAACTTCATCTAGAACGCGCCACGCCTGCATGCAGCAGCAGCATCCAACCGAAACGCACATGTCATGTACGCGACCATATCATATGGAACTGAACGTCAGTGTCGTAACTTACGTGTAGTCTCTAGAGCAATTGTCAGTCAAACAAATGGAAGCGAAAACGAACAAATTATTGAAGAACTAGCTCTAGATACGATATCAGATTCTTTCTGTAAATAGAACTACTGTACGTGATTCCATACAGTTTCGTAGAAATATAGACCGAGGCTGTATTCATTTTAAAACATTACAAGTATCCGTGGCATGATGGTAATATGACACTTAAGCGCGCGTTTTAAAAGTATGCATTCAACTGCAAAAAGCTGTCTGTCAACTCTTAAAGATGCACTTAATATGTTTTGTTAATTAAAAGATTAACAGATAAAGAAATATTATTACAATGGTGTTCACTTACATTAGAAGAAGCCTCCAGACATATTTCTAGAATAAGTTTTATTTTACATAGAGTGGGTCTCCACATCATGGGCACTGCCATGTTGAGATCACATTACCGATAAGTTTGCTTCAGATAGCACTTCCTGTCAGCGCTCAAGGTAAAAATGAAGGCCCATTTACATCAGGAATAATAACTATAAAGATAACTATAACAATATATTACCTTCCAAAAACAATGCATTTATATTATCTGCCACTTTAAATGCTCTAGCTTTTAAAGCAGAGTGGAATCTGATTGGCTGTTTTTATAAGCTTGAAAAAAAAATTTGCTCCTGGATGAATGTGCATCATGAAAGAAAAATAGACAAAAAGGGTTTCAGCATGAAGTGGCAGCAGTTCATAAAACAAACCTTGTGCATTCAGGCTGATATAAAACCACTGGTACTAATGGGATGAATAAGAAACAGCAAAACATAAATAAGAACTTGCTGACTGCACCTTAAACCACAAAGTTTCTTCTCATAACCAAAGTTTCACACCCTTACACTTTATAGAGGAAGTAATCATATAACAAGTGAAAGCTGACCCAAAGTTATTGTCAAAATGCTGTCATATTTCTTTAAGTTGATATTTGGTCATGAAAAATGCACAATTTCATTTTAAAGCAAGAAAGGGTGATTTGTCTGCATTCACTAAAAAGCCTATTTTCATTTTAGACTATGATAACGATGATAGTTATTTTTGGCTTTTTCAGGTGACCCCAGGAAGTAAAGCGGCTCAGGCTGACCTTTGCATGGGGGACATGATCCTGGCCATAGATGGTGAGTCAACAGACGGCATGACTCACCTGGAAGCACAGAACAAAATCAAAGCCTGCATGGAGGAAATGGTGCTTTCCATTGACAGGTGAGAGGAACATGCTGTGGTGTGTCTGAATGATCAAACATGTATCGTTAGCCATGAGTAATCTTGTCTTGCCTAATAAACCAGGTGTTTTTTATTACGAATATTGTTGGCTCTTTGACTAAATACTATTTTTCCTTCTTTGTATGTCACTTTGGATGAAGGCATCTGCTAAATGCATGTATGTAGAGTACACAGAAAAGTACGATTATAATGCAACTACAAACAAATGAAAAATTAAAATTTTCCAGACATTCTAGATTAAATTTATTTTTTTTTTAACGATTAGGGTGCCATTACTCCATTGGTCCCTGTACTGAGGTCCTCTCTTAGTTTTTAGTACATTTTATAGAGATTCCCATTAAAAAAAAGTTTTGCAATGAATGCTGAATGTTTGGAAGTGGAGATTTTATGAGTTGGAGATTGGCTCAACAGTAAGGATTTTTATTTGTACTAGAAAAATATATTTCATTAAATGTTACAAACATTTTTTTGAATTAGTTATAATAGCTATAAAGAATAATATAATTGAATTACACAGTGGAAAATAGTACATTGTAAAATGTGGCTGGGTATAAATTTCAGCTCTGTCACGAGTCATTCTTAACAATTTCGACATATTCTCATATGTGTCAATCAGCTAGATAACGTTACCATGGTGACAAGTCTAAATCAGCAGAATATGTAACAACATTCAATACATGACAGAAAATCCAATGTGTTTTTATGCCTTTCAAACTTGCACAATAAAAGCTCAGTACAATTGCATCAACTTGCCCAAAACTCTCTCACTGGTCTTTTTTTTTTTTTTTTTTTTTTTAGATCAGAGTCAAAAATGTGGTCCCCACTGGTCAGTGAAGAAGGAAAGACCAATCCATACAAGATGAATCTGGCAAATACAGAAACACAGGTGGGTTTCAGCCCTGCTTAACTGGGAGCTGAGGGATTTTTAAATGGACCCCTGATCATTTTCAATGAGCTTTAAAGCCATTCGCTGTGCTTGAGGCTGTCATACATAACAGGACTATAGCTGCTAAACAAATAAAGGCACGCCACTATAGCCTGCCAAAGTGAAGTCATTGTTTATGTCCTAACAAGCCTTATCCATGGAGACCAGTGAGTTTATCAGCCAAAGCCATGACGCAAGACCCACATCCTGCAGGCTAAGTTGGAAATTTAGGGTCAGAATGCGAATGATCATAGGAAGTGTGTGGAGTTTGACTACATAGTTTGGGTGTTATAAATGTTTCCTGATTCAAGCAGAGAGTGAAACATAATAAGAAACAACTGCTAAATATGTTGTTAACAGAGGAAAGTTTCAGTGTCATTAAAACCTTAGCCCTTGGCAAAACTTTTCCATGTCTTTTTTTTTTTTTCTTTTGTTTAACGGTCTTAGTTCACATCAACTTGGTTAAAATATCTACATTTATTTTAAAAAGAAATCTTTATTCTGGTCTAAATAGTTATATATTACTACATTCCTTATTAATTGACCTATTGTCTTTGGCTTTGTTTCTGTGTCTTAAAGGGATAGGTCACCCAAAAATGAAATTCTGTCATCATTTATTCAGCCTCATGTCGTTCCAAACCTTTATGTAAATTTGAATGTTTTTATGGTTCTTTTAACATCTAGGCAAAGGACTACAGTTGGAAATTAGCCAGTTGGTTAATATTGGTTAATATTTACAGAAATGCTAATTAAAGGGTTAGTTCACCCAAAAATGAAAATAATGTCATTTATTACTCACCCTCATGCCGTTCCACACCCATAAGACCTTTGAAACGCAAATTTAGATATTTTTGTTGAAATCCGATGGCTCAGTGAGGCCTCCATAGCCAGCAATGACATTTCCTCTCTCAAGATCCATTAATGTACTAAAAACATATTTAAAACATGTTTTGGAATGACTTGAGGGTGTGTAAATGATGACAGAATTTTCATTTTTGGGTGAATCACACTTTTATAACTACACTTCTCTCTTTAGTTTGCAGTGTTTTTGAGATTTATTCCTGGTGTCTTTTTCTGTAGGAGGTGAAACACATAGGCTCTGCTCATAACAGGAGTGCTATTCCATTCAATTCTGGCAGTCCCAGGGTGGTCACTAACCTGTACAATAACCCCGCTGGCCTGTATTCCTCTGAGAACATAAAGAGTTTCAACACTGCAGTGGATGATGTCCAGACTTCTTCTGTCTCCAATGAAGCCAGCAGGATGTAAGCATGATGCACACCTCACTGAAATACTTGTCACAAAGACATATGGTGCAACCAACATGCAGAAAAAATAAAACAGGAAATGATATCACAGAGTGGGCATCTACAGACCTTCATGGCTGTAAAAAGGCCAATAAGTCTCTAAAAATAGTAAATAATTTAGTACAGCAAGGTTAGTTGTAAAATGTCATGTGGGGCAACTCCTCAAAAACCTTTTGGTTTTCATCAATGAATAATTTATGATATTTGAGGGAGAAAAAAAAAAACTTGGAGTTTCTATGTTTTGAAAATAAGTCTTTTATCCTCACCAAGGCTGAAAAAATATCACAGTAACATTGTGATTATAATATTATTAAAATTTAAAATAATTTTCTATTTTAAAATGTAATTTATTCCTGTGATGGCAAAGCTGAATTTTCAGCAGCCATGACTCCAGTCTTCGGTGTCACACGAAATCACCTTCAGAAATCATCCTAATATGCTGATTTGATGTTCAAGAAACATTTCTTATTGTTATTATCATCAATGACTAAAACAGTTGTTGGCGCCGATAGCCTAGTGGGCAGCGCATCAACACATCAAGCACGGTTGCTCTTCGGGTGACCAGAGTTCAAGTCCCGGCTCGTGGACCTTTCCCAATCCCTTCCCTCTCTCTCTCTCTCTAATTCTCTCTCTCTCTCTCCCAATTCATTTCCTGTCCTATTTCAATAAAAAAAGGCAAAAATGCCAAAAAATAAATCTTTAAAAAAATGTTTAAAACACTTGTGCTGCTTAATATTTTTGTGGAAACTGTGATATTTTTTTCAGGATTCTTTGATGAATAAAAAGTTCAAAAGAACAGCATTTATTTGAAATGGAAATCTTTTTTAAAATTATAAATGTCTTTACTTCACTTTTAATTTTTTTTTTTACCCCAAACACTCACATGAACACTCACAAGTATACAGTGTGTAAGGAAAATATATTACTTTTTACTTAATGGTTACACTTTTTTTTCTTGAAAATGTATAAAAGTTTTTAAAGCCATACGAAATCAACATAAATATAAAGTTTTAAGAATTTAGCACATGTGTTTTGGACTAGTTTTAGTACATAGTCACCATTATAACTGCAACATTCATTCTAGTTCTGTGCTGTATTAGTATAGCTATTTGAATTTATGGCTGTCAAGGGCTGAAACTAGCCATTTGGGATTGGGTTGAATATCATAATACTATTGAGATAACATTGTTTGTCTTGTGACTGTCATGTGTGTCCTTCTTCCTGTATTATAGCTCAGATCCCTGTAAACCTGGCCAGCCAAAGCCTGCATTACCTGCAGACTCTGAGGTGTACAAAATGCTGCAGGAGAATCAAGAATCCAATGAGCCTCCTCGCCAATCTGCCTCTTTTAAAGTTCTGCAGGAGATCCTGGAAACTGGTATAATATCATACACACCTTGTATACCCTACCACATTGTGTCTGAATTACATGTAGGTGACCAGGCCTTAGCTTCTGTTGACAAAATGGGTGTCTGCTCTGGTCATTCATAATCATCAGTTTCTAACTCCATGCCTGTGGCCACAGCTGTGAAACATATTTTATAAATGGCATCAGATGATTTGGCCTATAAAAAAGCCTAAGCATCTTTGTTTCTTTGTGTCAGGTGATGCAGATAAACCCTCTGGCTTCAGAAGTGTCAAGCCCCCCACCACAAAAATTGGAGCCTCAGTTGGGAATCCTGAAAAGCTCTCTCTTTGTGACAAATGCGGTTCAGGGATTATGTAAGTTTCTCTGTTTTGGTATATCTTTATAGGAGAAGTTTTACAGAAATGCATCCAAGAACAGATGCATGTACTTTGTAGTTTCATGTGCAATTGTAGTGTTAAGCCAGTGTCGCCATCTAGTGGAACTTTTTGGAACTGAATCTCTTTATAACATCTTTTGGATTTTGGATTTCCCCATAATGATGAAGTGGTGCTCACTGCAGAGTCAAATGACATTCGGCTCCCCCTCTCTGGACATAATGGTTGGAGCTTGACCTTGTCCAGCTCCACCTCTATTGAGCTAATGGGTGGAGCTTAACCTAATTAGGTTTAGGGATAGGGTATAGTTGGGTGTGGCTAAACCTTCATGCTCCACCCATTATGTCCAAAGAAGGGAAGCTGGAGTCAAGCTCCACCCACTGGTTCTGCACTGAGCAGACTCTCATAATAATAGGAATTTTTCCCAAACATGTTTTTCTATATTGTGACTAACTTTTCTCTCTCTCTCTTTTTTGATTTTAAAGAGGAATGATTGTCAAAGTTCGAGATAAGTTTCGCCACCCAGAGTGCTACGTTTGCACAGACTGCGGGATCAATCTTAAGCAGAAAGGACACTTTTTTGTCGAGGACAAGATTTACTGCGAGAAACACGCACGTGAACGCGTCACTCCTCCAGAGGGTTATGACGTTGTGACTGTTTTTCCAAAGTAGAATATTTTCCAACGTTCTACTTTAAAACTGCACATTCCCTTACGTGGGGAATTCCTTAAGAAATCTGTAACACTTTATTTGGATAGTCTTCCAATGAGGCTGCTTTGTTGCCAGCATGAATGTTTTTAACAACTCTTACATGCTCAGACAGAAGTGCATGGATTTAAATGGACTTTGGCAACAGTAATCAGGAAATGTGATTAGACATCACCTGAATATGTAAATATAGGGTCTATCCAGATTGAGTGCTATTGTTATCATGCATTCCAATGTCTTAGTCATTCCATACATATATCTCTTTGTATAAAAGGCTCATATTTTTGGTGCTAGGGTATCTTGAGGCCACTTACTGCATTTGGAGTTTTTCATAAAAAGTTGATCATTGAAATGTATGTAATCATGGTCACATTTCTCACACACACCGGTATGTAAAATCTATTCCCTGTATGTATATTGTCTTTTGGAATCTCCATATTTTTTTATGAAAAAAAACTTGTTCAGCCTTGCTAGAAAAATAAAATGTTGCATATCCATTGTGAAATATCTTTATGGTTTATTTATCTAAAGATTTTACAGGTTTTTTTTTTTTTTGATTAGGAATGTTTATTCATTTGAATCACACTGGCCTTTCAATAAAAGCCTTTCTGCAAAAGCATAATTACAGCTGAATAAATGACTGAATATGAGTGTTGCATTGTAAGCACCAACCCACTCATACTTCAGTCAGAGTGCAATATTTTTTTTCAGCAGCTGTAAGAAATCTCAGAAATGATGCGTTATAAAAGTGAACCTCATCACAATTATTCAGTTCTTGCAAGAATATACTAATTGAACAACAGGGTTATTTAACAGAACATATGCAAAGGGAAATACATACACACACCAAGCATAATGATAATATGGTTTACTTGTTATCTTTTTAACGAAATTGAAGTGAAGGCCAAGAATCCATACTCGGAATATGTCCTCTGCATTTAACCCATCCAAGTTAGTGCGCACACATTAGGAGCAGTGAGTAGGAAATAGTTTGAGACACTGAATGTCTTTTTTTAACCTAAGAAATTAAATTAAGGTTTCATCTATATTTTAATGTTCCACTAGATATATTTCCCGGTCTCCCCTATTGTGAGCAATTATTTACCTGTTGCTCTGGAAAGCGCAGCTGATGTACAGCGCATGCGCAGAACCCTGTCAGTGAAATTACAACATGCAAGCTTCCTTCACGAAAAACGAAGCAGATTCTATATGAATTTATTGTGATTGTACAATTTCTATTCTACAGATACACTCGAATGAAAATAGATTTAAATAACTTTTTATTTATTTGCTTGAATTAAAATAGGAAGAAGGACATAACAGAAACAATATTTACAACATTTATATGTCTATTATCGCCATAGCATGCAATAAATCGTTTGAATAATTAAAATAATTTTTTCAGACTTAAACGAAAAGTAACATTTATACACTTAGGAGCTGCCCTGAAACGTGTCATATTCGTGGTCCTAATAGCAAGGGTCAACTTTTGCCAAATTTGTTGTGCTACTCGCAGATTCGATTTTCCCCAGCAAATCAAAATGTTAGATTGTCCTGAAAATTGCAATTAAATTCCTCTAGCAACAAATCAGTGTAGTAGCCTTGGGTTTCTTGATAATTTGATGATGAGTTTGTGGAGTGCCACTTGGACGCGCATGTGCTTGATGCGCTATAACGCGCATCCAAGCAAGCGCTCGGCACCGTGAGGTTCTCCTGGTCCCGAGCGTGATTTGAAATTTGCCGAACATGGTCTGCAATTCTCAATGTTTCTGACAATGCCCAAATGTAATTGTGCGCGAATCTCAGAGTTTCAATTTTAGTCAGTTTCGCGTCATCGGGAAAAGTTGGAAGCACGCTTCTCAGATTATCCAGAGCGGAGTTCAGCTTGTGCATGCGGTGCCTTTCTCTATCGTTTGCCTTAACTCTGCGATTCCCACGCTGTCTCCTTGCTGATTTAACTGGCATTTCTTTCTTCATTCTTTTATTTCTTGCGTTCTCTTCGCTGAAGGTAGACGAGCACTCTTTAGTCGCCGAGTCTACGTTGCCAAGCTCATATTCCCTGCTGTATTTGATTTGTTGACCTTTGGTAATGTCTGTGGATCCACACTTGAGATCTAATGCCGAACTCCAGTTAGATTTAAAGGTCCCATTCCTTCTCCCCGAAGCGCACGTGGGTCTTGGAGTCATTCTGTAAACATAAACACAACTGGACATCCTCAGTACAAGCGCTCTCTCGATTAACAATCTATAAGAAACCTATGATCATTTAGATGCTTACCTCTTGCAGACTGAGAGTGTGTTGGTCTACAGCACTGCGCGTCCTGTGAGCAACATGCAGTCTCTTAATCATTTCCTTAATATATAAATCAAAGGGACAATAGAGGGTGATGCGCCCATTCGTCATTTATGTCCCTTTATCCTGTCTGCGCTCTAGAACAAACAAATGAAGTCAAGTGGCCAATCAGAACTGAGACGGCCCTTTCCAAAATGTACCTTCCCATTTCAGAAATAAACTAAGAGAGGATTTTAAAACAGGGGAAGTTTTTTATTACAATTGTCTGTCGTTTTCTATACTAGCACTCTTTTATCACATTTATATCTATGATTTCATGACGCGCAACAGCCTACTGCAAATATATGAGCCTTTTTTGCACAATGAATGCTATAATTCAACACGGTAGAATTAATAATGGCACTGAATATGCATGCAATTTTCTCAATAAACTTCTGGAATGGATGATAGAAGAAGTTATGGAGATCTGAAGCAGGAATAGACGCAACAGGTGACTTGGTAATCTTGCCACTGCGTTAACACAGTAAACATGTAGGTATTATGAACATACGTGGTTCGTGGACATTTTAGTGGCACTTATTTATACCTTTTAACAAGCGATTTTCAATCATCAGAGCTGAAAATAATTCCTGATATACAATATTATTTTAGTGTCATGCGCCTTGTGGTGATGTTCCTGTGCGTAAATTGTGCTGTAGTGCACGAAACTCTGGGAAAATAATATTTAAGCCAAGAAAATGTGGAATAACTTGTGTCTGTGTGCAGGAGCAGTTTCCCAGTGCATTGAAAACACAGAATATTATGCACAAGAAAATTTGCAAAGAAAATAAAATGCGTGCGCACGGATGTCTCCAAATGGAGTCCGTTATTAGGAACATTAGGAAGTGCGCGTGGTAAATATAGTCACGGTTGCAAACAAAAGACTTTCAACGTGGTCGGATAGCACGAGTTTACACTTGGCCCCAAGTCTTGATAAATCTTCATTTATTGGAGAGACCAAGAGCCCTGTTAAGGGCGCAAAATATTTACCGTGGTGCCCAAGTGTCCACAAAGGCACTCATCGCCAGTCTAACTAAATATGTATTTTGTAAGACATCTGATAACCATATGCTTTCAATAAAATGGACAAATAAAGCAAGGAGATAGGGAATGTTGTCGTGCTGTTGTAAAGGCCTCGAAATAATCCAAAGTAAACCAAATATTACCGCTTTACAAATAACTTTTGATGCCAGATCCATATTGGGATATCGCGGGACAGGTGTGGGTTTGGGACTGTGAGATTTGTCCCCCGATTTTTATCAGTGCCGAGTAATATCTTGCTTGTTATGCAAAGGATGGGCAAACACAGGCGACCTGTTGCTGTGGAAATCACAGATATCGCAAAGAACCTGATTTAACAATAAATGCGCCTTACTGAAGAGCAGGTGATACCTGGCCTCGCTCTCTTGATTGATAGGCTGCTTCTTCAACTGCTGCACTTTACAATCTGTTGTAGTTATTTATGAAACGAAATCTATTTCTTATTATTTTAACCAACAGAAGTACCAGGTGGGGCTTTATTTTCATCCCCAGCCTTTGTTTGAAGGGCATCTGAAGAAGGCAATCAAGGACTAAAACTCGCTGACCAGCTTTTTGCCATCCATTTGTCCCAAACTGGCAGAAAAGCTATTTAATTCTTCTCTCTTGTTCAGACGCGGAAAAGGCTGCACATAAAGAAGAAAAGGAAACTTCACTGAGAAGACAAAAACAACAACTTAAAAACATTTAATTACAACCCGGATGCCATATGTACACCTCTTGTTAAAACTCAAACAATGTCAACTCTTTTGTGTGGTAAAACGTGCACCTTTGGAGACGTGTGCGCTTTTGGAACGGTGTGCGCATCAAGACCAGAAAGATCTTGAGTACACTTCTTGGAAGAAGTAATGCAGTTTTAATGTGCTTTTGAGGTTCCTTTTAGAGTCCACCCATTGTGCTAAAACGCATATGCTTGTTATGACCGAATACACCAATTATAATTGAATAGCCAAGAGCTTCTTGCTACAACTCTATTTGGTTTGAGCAATCGGGGGTCACCCTCAATAATTAAGCTTTGGTGCTGCTGTGAATGCGTGGGTTCAACCGCAGCTTTTCTCCAAACACTGCCCACATTCAGCACAGACTTGAATCGAATTTATCTTACTGTTGCTGTAACTTGCCAAGCTTTGGGGGAAAAGACATTTTCCATTGGAATGATGAAAATAGACTAAAATTATATTTAAAAAAAAGTAAATTAATAAATAGTAAGAGTTGTAAATCATTTCGATAAACGTAGCTATGAACATTACAATTTCCAAGATTTTTTTTGTGTTACATTTTTCCTGTATTGTAGACTATTATTACACGTATGGATGTATGCATTATATAAACTCACACACCTTGACCAAAATATGTTTTTTTAATCTTTAAATGTGTTTTGGGCACTTTAATGTACATGCTTGGTTACCAATATTTTTAAGCCCCACAGAATAAACAACCATATTTTATTTGACCACTTTTACTAAGTAGTTTAAATTAAATTCCGTCTATTCACTTGATTTTGTAAATTGATATTGTTCAATAAAAAATTAAATAAAAATAAATTCGATTTGAAAAAATCGTGAAAAAAAATATGCTATGGTTGAAGAAGTAATGAGATGTTTTATTTGGTCGTATTTTTACTTACCACAAAAACTTAAAGGGATAGTTCACCCAAAAATTTATTTTATCATTTACTCACCCTCATGTCGTTCCAAATCAACAAGACTTTCGTTTATCTTCGGAACACAAATGAAAATATTTTGAAGAATATGGGTAACCAAACAGTTGACGGACCCCATTGAATTCCATAGTATGGAGTGAAGTCAATGGGGCGCTTCAACTGTTTGGTTACTGACATTCTTCAAAATATCTTCTTTTGTGTCCAGCAGACGAAAGAAATTCATACAGGTTTGGAACAACTTGAGGATGAGTAAATGATGTCAGAATTGTAATTTTTGGGTGAACTATCCCTTTAATCACCTCACACCCTTAAACCAATGCAAACAACTAAAACAACAACAACAACAGCAACAAAAACCCCGCATTTATCATTTTCTCAAGCTTAATTGCTTTCTAATCTAGTAGTAAAATAAACCTGGTATTATTACGAATATTGTTGGTTCCTTGAATTGCTTTGTTCCTCTCTTGTAAGTCGCGTTGGATGAAAGCGTCTTCTAAATAGGCCTACATGAAATTATGAATGTAGGCCTAAATGTACCTTTGTCTAAATAGGTAAACAAACATGCAATCACAGACACACAAATAAGCATTTACATAAAATCGTTAGGCCATCATAGTTTTAAAAGTGCTTTTAGTCGATGAAATCTGACACTCTCTTCCGTATACTCACAAACTATGATTTCAGATATGAACGTCCTATAAACGCAGTTGTTTACTAAAAAATGAACAAGGTAGAAACATTATACCAAAATCCCCAGACTGTCCTTTAAAAACATCAATAGCGCCATCAAGTGACCATTCAAAGCACTGCTTGTGCATGAAACCTTACTTTATCCATTAAAACCAGCACAAAAGTTATCCTAGAAAATACCAATGCAGCCCAACTCAGTAGTAGATCATTTATTGTAAATAACATATGATGACATTTTCAATGCATTGAATATAAATCAAGATTTCTATGCTGTTCCTTCGTTTACCAGATTAAAAAAACTTAAAGGGATAATTCACCCAAAAATAAAAATTTCTTCATCATTTACTCACCCTCAAGTGTGCCAAACCTGCATTTTTTTTCTTTCTTTTTTTCTGCTGAACACAAAAGAAGATATTTTGAAAAATATGGGTAACTAACCAAACAGTTGATGGACCCCACTGACTTCCATAGCATGGGGAAAAAAAATACTAAAGAAGTCAGTGGGGTCCATCAAATGTTTGGTTACCAAAAATTTTCAGAATATCTTCTTTCGTGTTCAGCAGAAGAAAGAAATTCATACAGGTTTGGATCATCTTGATGGTGAGTAAATGATGAAAGAATTTTCATTTTTGGGTGAACTATCCTTTAAATGTGGTGCTTTCTAATGATGATTAAAATTGAATCATTTTAAAAATAAAACATGACATAAATAATTAAATATGAAACAACAGTAATAGGCTAAATACGTACAAAAATAATATATAAAAATAAAATATAATAATACAGTAGCTACATTTTAGAAAAAAAATCATTTCGCAGACTAATAAAAGATACTCTACACACAGACCTCCCTGGAAAATATCATGTAAACCGTGTCGAATCTGCGAATCGGCAGTACGTAGTGACTTTCACAGCATGTGTGCTGGACTAATCACTGTGATGAAGGGCGCTTGCAGTATATGAAGATCGGCGAAAGCGAAGTCACGCCTGAAAGCAAATCGCGTCCCCTTTTACTCACACGGCACTTCCTGATATAAGCTTGCGCCTCTGATTGTGTCATGCAACGGGGCATTGGCTCTCAAAACAAGCCAAACAAAGATCTTTCAGGCTGTCTTCCCCGTTTCTCCCAGAGTAGTTGAAGAAGCGACTTTTTCAGACAGGGTGTAACCTTGGCAAACAAAATGGACTACAGGGTAAGTGGGCATAATGTCAATTTGAAATCAGCTGTGCTTTAAAAATAGTATGTTCCAGCTATCCAAACATGATATGGTTATGTCACAATGAAAGCTTCGACTATAGAAAATGAGGATGTTTTGGTCCATCGTATTTTGTTACTTTGTTTTGCTAGTCGACACTGTTTCAATGTATCAGATCTAAAGGTGACTCTTTCATCTGATATAACATGTTTTCACGTTCACTGCTGGGCAATTAGGTGATTTTATGATGTAGAAACATTATTATCCATCTGAAGTGTTTTTTAGAGAGCCTGGGGACAAATGTCGTAATGTTTATTATCATGTCGTATATCAGATACTCTGTAGCCTATGTCTTCTGTAGTGTGTAAAGGAAACACATCATACTCAGTTTGAAGTGTTATAGCTGAGAGCTGTTATAAAACAGTTTCTCCTTCATGTAGTTCTCTGTAATAACCACTTGTCTGTGTGCAACAACCAGGTGCAGAGAGGGAAATTTTGTGTTTCATTGTGTATGTGTTCATCAGAAGCCTTCCTGTGACAAGGCTTGAACCCAGAGGAAGAGCTATTCTTAACAAGACTGTGTACAATGGGTGCAGATCTGTTTTGACTGCAGTCCAGCAGCATCTGTTTTTGGTTAATCCGATGCTCATGCGATTCTCTGAGTGATTTAATGTTTGTGAATGAACATCATGGCTCTATGAAAGGGATATTTAACACCAAAAATAAAATTATGTCATCATATAGTCACCCTTATGTCATTACAAACTTGTAGGACATTATTTCTTCTGTGGAACAAAAAAGGAGAAATTTGGAAGAATGACAGCCTCAGGCACCGACTTACCCTTCACTTTCATTGTGTTATATATATATATAATATAATATATTACTATGCAATAAGCAATAGTTAAAAAAAGTATATTATGCTCACCAAGGCTGCATTTATTTGATCAAAAATACAGGAAAGTAGTAGCATATTATTAAAAAATTTTAAATATCTGACTTCTCTGGTAATATATTTTATAATGTAGGCTTATTCATTCCTGTGATGGCAAATCTGAGTTTTTAGCAGTCTTTACTCCAGTCTTCAGTGTCACATGATCCTCCAGAAATCATTCTAATATGCTGATTTGCTTTTCAAGAGACATTTCTAAAAGACACTTTTTTTTCAGCATTCTTTGATAAATAGAAAGTTCAAAAGAACTGTGTTTATTTGACATATAAATCTTTTGTACCCTTATAAATGTCTTTATTGTCACTTTTAATCAATGAAAAGCATCATTGCGGTCTTAATTTCTTTCTAAAAGAATGACATTTGAATGGTAGAGTATATGGGTGATTACATAAATAAAAGCAATTGTATATTTATCTTTAGCTATTTAAATTATTCAAATTAAATCTTTTTTTTTTCATGTAGGCCCAACTTGTATTTACTAAACACTTTATTATAGATATGTTGTATTGAGTGCTGTGAAAGATGGGCTTAGCTGCCATAGCACTTTCTTTTTGATCCTCTTTAAGATGTTGGAAACAAGCTCTTTGACTCAGCAGCGGACAAACAATCAAAGCTTGACGAAGAGGGTGTGATTGTCTGTTGTATACAATGTTGAAAGCAAGCGGTTAGGGGCTACAGCGAATTTTCTATAAACGTATTGGTTTGAACTAAACGTATCCAAGTGCTCCAGACATGTTCTTTTACCACAATTGTGTTATCTGTCATGTTCAGGAGATGTGTTGTATAAAATAGCAGACGTGTACATCTCTTCATCTCTTTTGCAATGTGTTTCTGCTGGTTTTGCCTTTTGCCCATTTTACAAGATAACATAATCTCAGCATTTTATGGCTCATTAGACACGGAGAAACTGTCTGTAGGTCTTGTTACATAAGACTGATGGTCACTGTGATTTTTGCCAAGTAAGACATGTTCCTGGATCAACATATTTCATTGATCCTGGAACAAAAAATGTAGTCCTAACCCCTCTCCCTACACCTAAACCTAACCCTACCCATAAGCACTTTTTCTGGTTGTAAGCCTAAACTTGACATAAACTGTAAACTTGTCCTTTAAATCTGAATAGTTAATTGGGATGATGTTCCAGGATCAACAAAGATATTAAGCCAGGAACGTGTTGGTAAAATCACCTTCGCCTACAGTAATACTGATAGGGATTTGGATCCTGAATGTGTGATGCACCTCAGTCCTGGTCAAAGTTTCAGTTGTTCACTCACATGACCTGTTTACCTGCTCCTCTGAGTCCTCTCTACTTTGCAAACCCTGCTAAACCTGTCGGAAAGCTCGTTGTGGACTTGGAACTCCATTCAGGGGGTGTTGTTCAGCTCCTCTCTGATTTATTCATTATCTACTTGAAAATGATTAAAAAAGAATACCTTTTAATTTGTTTAATATAGTCTAATTAGGTGTCATTTGTGCTACATTTCAAGATGATATATGGTTCTAATATAACTAGTGCTCAAAATGCAAATTATAGCTTTTAGTCAGGCTTTTGAAGAAGTGAGATTCTCATTCAATTCAGATTACTTGGAGTTGACATGCTCATGAATATGGTTGGCTAAGACTTTGTTCATTTGACCTCCAGGTTTCCTGCGTGCTGTTATGGCGACGCTATTGATACACAATCTGCGCTGTTATCAAGCAAGACCACATTGTGCTGTAAAAAATAGTGATTGTGAAATGCGTCCACAAGATATGATTTTTACCGCTTTTTAAATGACATAAACTAGCCATTTATAAATATAGACTTTTCAGTATAATAGACTTGAACTAGTATTTTTTTTTATTTATTTTTTTTATTGCTCCCATATCCTTAGAAGCCCATTTTAAGTCTATGCTTTGGGTTTTGTGTGGCCAGTTTCTCATAATGAAGGTGTGGTCAGTAGGAACAATATCTGTGAAAGTAGTTATCTACTAAGCTTTCTATGATTCTTGTGGCTGAAGTTGACATTCTCCTGCCACAGTTTGATTAAGTGTCATTAGTGAAGCCAAGCTCCCAGTTAAGTTGAGACAATTAATTATGACTCATTCCTCTATAGTAAGTATTTAAGTATATTTTTAATTGTTTTTGTTTTTTATTGAGATTTTAATGTGCTACTTGCTATTATAATGCTAATCTGGGAACTGATTGCCAGCATGTTTGTACTTTTTCAACTAGTATCTAACCTTTTTAAGAATTTAGCAAGTAGGTTGTTTGAGTCCTCTATCAATGTTTATTGATTGTTTTTATGTGGCTGAGGCTTGTAATTGCTGTAAGTAGGCAATTATTGGTCTCTGTATTGAGTTCATGATTCACATCTGCTTAAGCTTTCCAGCTTTTCCAGCTGTTTACTGAAATCAGATTAGGTTAATTTCTAGTCTCGTTGCCTTGATTGACTATAACATGTCTTCTTTCCTCATGCAGAGTGCCTTGGAGGTGTATAAGGAGATGGTGCTGCTGTACATAGAGGAGGCTCGGCGCTTTGTGAATTCTCAATGTGCTGGTCTAGAGCCATGGCAGATCATTGCAACCACTTTGCTGTCCACACTCGGTGCCGTGTGGCTAAAGGGCTTCCTTTTTCAACAAGACAGTAAGTGTTATTTATCATTCATGTCTATGAACATTTGAATGCATCAGGCATATTAAATATGCTGTCGGGTTTACACTACCATTCAAAAGTTTGAGGTCGGTAAGATTTTTAAAATGTTTTTGAAAGAAGTGTCTTATGCTCAACAAGGCTGCATTTATTTGATCAAAAATAAAATGGTAATATTGTGAAATATTATTACAATTTAAAATAACTTTTTTAACTAAATAATAAAATAATAAAATAATAATAAAATTTAACTAACTAAATTTTAAAATGTAATTTATTCCTGTATTTATTTATTTTTTCAGAATTCTTGAATAGAAAGTTTAAAAGAACAGCATTTATTTGAAATGGAAGTCTTTTGTTGCATTATAAATCTTCACTGTCACTTTTGATCAACTTATGCATTCCTGCTGAATAAGTGTTGTTGTTTTTTTGTTTTTTTTTTACGACACAATTTTACTAACCTCAAACTTTTGAAATGGCAGTGTGTACATAATCTTGGTAACGTTCTATGAGTAAATAAAGAAGAAAAAAACAATGAAATGCAATGAATTATTTTTGTTTTTATTTTTCAAATATTTATCAAAAATGGTTAATAATAGTCAGTGCATATAATAGTTTATTTATCAAGTCTTTTCACAGTCATAGGCTACTGTGTTCTTTGTTACTGTGAAACAATCTGAAACATCATTATGTTACAAGCTAATTGAAAGTAAATAAACATGTCCCTTTTTGCTATTCATCAGTCAGGAAGTCTTTAAACAAAGTTGCTAAATGTCAAGGCCACTTGAACAATAACAAAATCTGTGGCACTTTTAAGCTTTATACGCTACTGTTGACCAAGACACCATTTCTTTGTTTTTTAATTCATTGTGGCGTGTTATGGTTGAGTCACCATCCAGAAACAATGGTTTCACATGAGTTTAGGAAGAAAAACTAAATATTTACACTAAGGTCTCTCATTTGTTTAATTTTCCATGCCAAACTTTAGATGTCCTACATTACTGTTGAAAATAAGAGATTGTTTGGAAGTCTCAAGCATTCACAGGCTTAAATTTTGGAAAGCAACTCAGATTTGGAAAAAATGCCTCACTGTGTAGTCATTTCATGTAACATCTTCACCACAATTTGCTCATTGTTCATGTTTTCTAGGCCTGACGTCAAGAGCAAAGAAACAATTCTTTAAAATCATCAGAAAAATCCCATTTGTCGGAGCAACAGTAAGCATCTAGTGGTTTTATAGTTCCCTTTCTTCCTTCAGACTTCTCTTTCTGACTCACTGATTGATGATTAAGTCACCATTTCCATGCTGAAGTGGAAATAAAGCTTTTATCACACTTTCATAATATGATCTTGTGATTATACCAGGGTTTATCTTGGGTCATTAACCTGAATAGATTGCAATCTGTTCTTGACTCCTTTGTCCGATATTTATCGGGACGCAACTAACCAGCCTAACATTACAAAATACAACCTAAACATGCCTTAGACAGTGGTTCTCTAAATTATTTTTGTCATTACATAACTTTCAAGAACTGTAGACTATTTAATAAAACAATAGTTAATATATACTATATAAATTGAGTGTATGTGTGTGTGTGTATATATATATATATATATATATATATATATATATATATATATATATATATATATATATATATATATATATATATATATATATATATATATATATATATATATATATATAATAAATATATATATATATATATATATATATACACACCCACACACACATACAGTGGGTATGGAAAGTATTCAGACCAACTTAAAATTTTCACTCTTTGTTATATTGCAGCCATTTGCTATAATCATTTAAGTTCATTTTTTTTTCCTCATTAATGTATACACAACACCCCATATTGACAGAAAAACACAGAATTGTTGACATTTTTGCAGATTTATTAAAAAAGAAAAACTGAAATATCACATGGTCCTAAGTATTCAGACCCTTTGCTCAGTATTTAGTAGAAGCACCCTTTTGATCTAATACAGCCATGAGTCTTTTTGGGAAAGATGCAACAAGTTTTTCACACCTGGATTTGGGGATCCTCTGCCATTCCTCCTTGCAGATCCTCTCCAGTTCTGTCAGGTTGGATGGTAAACTTTGGTGGACAGCCATTTTTAGGTCTCTCCAGAGATGCTCAATTGGGTTTAAGTCAGGGCTCTGGCTGGGCCATTCAAGAACAGTCACAGAGTTGTAGTGAAGCCACTCCTTCATTATTTTAACTGTGTGCTTAGGGTCATTGTCTTGTTGGAAGGTAAACCTTCAGCCCAGTCTGAGGTCCTGAGCACTCTGGAGAAGGTTTTCGTCCAGGATATCCCTGTACTTGGCCGCATTCATCTTTCCCTTGATTGCAACCAGTCGTCCTGTCCCTGCAGCTGAAAAACACCCCCACAGATGATGCTGCCACCACCATGCTTCACTGTTGGGACTGTATTGGACAGGTGATGAGCAGTGCCTGGATTTCTCCACACATACCGCTTAGAATTAAGGCCAAAAAGTTCTATCTTGGTCTCATCAGACCAGAGAATCTTATTTCTCACCATCTTGGCAAACTCCATGTGGGCTTTCATGTGTCTTGCACTGAGGAGAGGCTTCTGTCGGGCCACTCTGCCATAAAGCCCCGACTGGTGGAGGGCTGCAGTGATGGTTGACTTTCTACAACTTTCTCCCATCTCCCGACTGCATCTCTGGAGCTCAGCCACAGTGATCTTTGGGTTCTCCTTTACCTCTCTCACCAAGGCTCTTCTACCCCAATAGCTCAGTTTGGCCGGACGGCCAGCTCTAGGAAGGGTTCTGGTCGTCCCAAACGTCTTCCATTTAAGGATTATGGAGGCCACTGTGCTCTTAGGAACCTTAAGTGCAGCAGAAATTTTTGTAACCTTGGCCAGATCTGTGCCTTGCCACAATTCTGTCTCTGAGCTCTTTAGGCAGTTCCTTTGACCTCATGATTCTCATTTGCTCTGACATGCACTGTGAGCTGTAAGGTCTTATATAGACAGGTGTGTGGCTTTCCTAATCAAGTCCAATCAGTATAATCAAACACAGCTGGACTCAAATGAAGGTGTAGAACCATCTCAAGGATGATCAGAAGAAATGGAAAGCACCTGAGTTAAATATATGAGTGTCACAGCAAAGCGTCTGAATACTTAGGACCATGTGATATTTCAGTTTTTCTTTTTTAATAAATCTGCAAAAATGTCAACAATTCTGTGTTTTTCTGTCAATATGGGGTGCTGTGTATACATTAATGAGGGAAAAAATGAACTTAAATGATTTTAGTAAATGGCTGCAATATAACAAAGAGTGAAATTTTTTTAAGGGGGTCTGAATACTTTCCGTACCCACTGTATATATATATATATATATATATATATATATATATATATATATATATATATATATATATATATATATATATATATATATATATATATATATATATATATATATATATATATATATATATATATATAATTTTTTTTTCTTTTCTTTTTTTTTTTTTTCTTTTTTTATGTAAAATACTCTGTTTACACCTTGATGTGTTTTGTTGAAGATATTTTAAAATAATTGAAGTCATCCTGCAGCTCTGTTAGAAGTTTGCTGAAGCCCTCTAGTGGGCCCCGGCCCTCTGCTTGAGAACCACTGCCTTAGTAATTAATAGATCGTAATTCATTAATAGATCTCCTTTTCTACATGCAATTAGTGGAGGAAGTTACATAATATGAAAAATACAGCAGTTAATTGTTTATTTTCCCCTTAATTCCTCTATCCCCTATATTTCTGGGTTTAATTTAATATTCAGAGGTTTGTTTAACACTTTTTTTTTTTTTTTTTTTTTTTTTTTTCCTTATCAGATTCAGAATCAGCTCAACAAAGCATTGGATGACATGTCAGTGAGTCTGTGCACACTGAAGGAAGGCATGAGCTACACCAAACTCCTGCCGGCACAAGGCCTCACCCAAAAACAGCTCCTTGACAAGATCAGGGAGTACGAGACGCTGAGTGAGTCACCTTCAGCCTGTCCCAACTCCAATCTGTTATAATGATGAAGAGCCCAAAGGCTTTAAAGATAAATCATAAATTCTTAAAGTGTCAGCCAGATGTTCTCAGACTGAATTTGCCCTATAGTAGGGTGGGTGCAGTTTCTTTGCAAGCAAGTTTATTTACTAGGGAATAATGCCACTGGTTTAGAAGTCAGTGTCCCACTGTTGTTCTGTCATCAATCTTTTTTTCATACTTATGATTTCAGGTGAGGTAGACTGGGCGAAAGGCAAAGTGTCAGGTGCAGTCTACTGGGGGGATGAGAAGCTCACAGATCTCCTGGTGAAGGTATAATGGCCTTTAAATTATTTAGATCAATAATTCCCAACAAGGGGTATATGTTCCAGGGGTAATTTTGATTTTGCTTTGTTAACCTGTAGAACTGAACAAAATAAATAAATGAAAATAAAAACTAATAATAATTAATTATTAAAAAATAATAATGTAATTATTAAATGTGATAAATTGTATCCAGTATAATTATCTAATATAAATGAATATACACTACTGTTTAAAAGTTTGGGGTCAGTAAGATTTTTTTTTTTAATTGTTTTTGAAAGAAGTCTCTTATGCTCACCAAAAATACAGTAAAAACTGCAATATTGTGAAATATTATAAAAATAATTGTTTTCTATTTGAAAATATTTTAAAATGTAATTTATTTCTGTGATGGTAAAGCTGAATTTTCAGCAGCCATTGATCCAGTCTTCAGTGTCACATGATCCTTCATAAATCATTCTAGTATCCTGATTTTCGTGCTTTGGATCATTATCAATGCTCAAAACTGTTGTGCTTCTTAATATATTGTGGAAACCATGATTTTCTTTTCAAGATTCTTTGATAAATAGAAAGTTCAAAAGAACAGCATTTATTTGTCACTTTTAAATAATTTAATGTTACTGACCCCAAACAGCAGTGTAAGAGTTAAAGGGACATTTTTGGTTTGGTGTCACTGAAGTGCTCATTGATGGGGTGACAAACAAGGTTGGGAAACACTGGTTTAGATGTTCACTTTACTTTTGAATCCAGCAAAGGCTTTGTGAAACAAGAAATAAATCCTGGATTTTGTTTTATGTTTCTCTGATTTGCAGGTGTATGGTGATTTTGCCTGGTCCAACCCCCTCCACCCAGACCTGTTCCCTGGGGTTAGGAAGATGGAGGCAGAAGTGGTGCGGATGACGTGTGCTCTATTTAATGGAGGGCCAGACTCCTGTGGCACAGTGAGTCCTTCCTACTATCTTCCCTGTTGGAATAATGTGGTTGTGTAAAGTTTCAAGAACCCATAATTGAAGTCAATTTTCCTTTGCTCACTCACTAAACTAATTTGTAAAAAAGGTTTGGTTACATATTAATATACAGTTGTTTGTATGTAAGAAAATAGCTAAATGTGGTAAATGTCTCCTTAACCAAATCTGTAGAATTCTAAGAGGGTCTACATTCACACAGCAGCAGAATAAGGTTGTCAGTGCAGCATTTTTCATTAGAAGTCTCTTCACTGAAATTATTTGTTTTGTGTCCCTGTCATGAAAGGTTACTTCAGGTGGAACAGAAAGCATCCTGATGGCATGCAAGGCATACAGAGACATGGCTCATGAACGTGGCATCAAACACCCAGAGATGTATGTACATGTCTCGGTCTAGACAAAATGTACAGCCTTTGCAGTCATAATACTCTCTTTTTGCTTTGGTCACCATTGGTTGTCAATCAACACCGGAAATTATACCGTAAAAATAAAATATACCGTTATTTTATTCAAACTCACAGTATAAAGCAATTTTTATTGTTTTTGCCTATGCTGTAGCATTGCTCCAGTTAGCGTCCATGCGGCCTTCGACAAAGCTGCACATTACTTTGGGATGAAGCTCATTCACATACCTCTGGACAAGAAGACCATGAAAGTTGATGTGAAGGTACTGCTGTTTGGTTTGTTCAAAGTAATCCAGTACATTTCTAATGTTTTTGTGAATATTGATGTCCATCTAATTTTAATGACTACTTTTTTGACCATAGGCCATGAGGAGGGCCATCTCTAGAAACACAGCAATGCTGGTGTGTTCAGCTCCTCAGTTCCCTCATGGAATTATAGACCCTGTAGTAGAAGTGGCGACGGTAATAATGGCTTATTACAATGGACATGTCATCCAGTGCTTTTGTATCTGAAATATATTATGTAACTTCTTCTTCTTTTTTTCTTGTTTTAGCTTGCTGTAAAATACAACATCCCATTCCATGTGGATGCATGCTTGGGTGGGTTCCTGATAGTTTTTATGGAAAAAGCAGGTTTTAAACTTGATCCTTTTGATTTCCGGGTCAAAGGCGTGACCAGTATCTCGGCCGATACACATAAGGTGAGAACTTGATAGTGAGAGAAAGTAATAAATAAAAATACACTACCGTTCAAAAGTTTGTGGTCGGTAAGATTTTTTTAAAGAAATTAATACTTTTATTCAGCAAGGATGCATTAAATTGATCAAAAATGGCATATAATGTTTTGAACTCCCTAATCAACATATAATCTTTAAAAAGGTTTCCACAAAAATATTAAGCAGCACAACTTTTTTCAACATTGATAGTGATAAGAAATGTTTTATGAGCTCCAAATCAGCATATTAGAATAATTTCTGAAGGATCATGTGACACTGAAGACTGGAGTAATGATGCTGAAAATTCATCTTTGTCATCACAGGAATAAATTGCATACATATTGAAATAGAAAACCATTATTTAAAATTGTAATAATATTTTACAGTACTACTGTTTCTACTGTATCTTTGATCAAATAAAAGCAGCCTTTGTAAGCATATGAGAATTTTATTTCAAAATCATTAAAGTCTTACCAAGCCCAAACTTTCGATTTGGTAGCATAATAATAATAATAATAATAATAATAAAAAAGGTACAATTTATTGTTATTTTAATGAGTAAAACAATTATGCAATTGAACTACTCTCAACATTTATTCTGGGGTTTAAAAACAGAAAGGAAAAATCTCTCAACTAATATTTTTATTGTATTCTGTCCAAATGTCATAAATGAAAATTACAGTAAAAATGCAAAGCCTACTTTATTTATTTATTTATTTATTTATTTATTTATTTAAATCATTGTGTCCCCACAGTATGGTTATGCTCCCAAAGGCTCCTCAGTGGTGCTCTACAGTGACAGGAAATATCGCCACTACCAGTACTTCGTAGCGCCAGATTGGCAGGGAGGAATTTACGCATCTCCATCCATGGCTGGCTCTCGGCCTGGAGGCATAATTGCAGCCTGTTGGGCTACTATGATGCATATGGGTGAGAACGGATACGTTGAGGCCACCAAGAAAGTCATTGAGACAGCCCGCAAAATCAAAGCAGGGTCAGTATAATGTCATTTATTATATAACGCATAATTGTAATTGAGACACAGACAAGGTGTTGCTTTGAATGTATATCAACTGTGGAAAATGCATTTGCATGACCAGTAACATTTACATGCCAGAAAAGACTCTGTGCGCAGAAACAACATCTAAATAAACTCTCTCCCCACAGAATCCGTAAAGTAGATGGGTTGTTTGTATTCGGGGATCCAGAGGTGTCTGTGGTGGCATTAGGTTCCGATGTTTTTGATATCTTTCGCTTATCTAATGCTCTGACTTCAAAAGGCTGGAATCTCAACACTCTGCAGTTCCCATCTAGGTATGGTTAAAAAAAAAAATGTCCAATGTGCAAGTTGTAAAAATGATGTACTGCTGCCGCTAACACAGAATGAAAGTTTTATGCAAAATACACAAACACATACATCATCAAAATTAGTTTTGCCAGTGTATTATAGTTATGTAAAGGCCTCAATGCAACAATTATGTAGTAAAAACAAAAATATACATTTATGCATTTCACCATATTGACTTTAAATTTTAGGTACTGGGGCCGGTTGCATAAACCACTTAGACTAGTCTTAAAAGTTAAGACACTAATGTTTTTCTTGAAGAGTGGTCCTAATTTTTTAAAGTCCGTTACATAAAAAGGTAGATTGGTGTAATTTGAATTGGAAAAATAACATTGATTACCCTTTGGTTAACTGCAAGTTGGTCAAACTAGCTCTTAAGACACAGTCTTACTATAGTAACTAAGTTTATGCAACTGGCCCCTGGTCAGAAAAGTTGTTACTTAAATCATTGTTCTAAGATCTTTTGTTGTTCCCTTTTAGCATTCATATTTGTGTCACAATGCTGCACACAAAGCCTGGTGTAGCAGAGCAGTTTGTCAGTGATGTGAAGAGAGAAGTAGCCATTATCATGAAGAATCCTAAAGAGAAGACCACAGGAAAGGTGAGTTTTATTTTCATTAGACATACCATTCATTTATTTCACTCATATTTAGCTTAACAAAAAAAAAGCAAGAAAAAAAATTCAATCTTACAACTTTGAGTTGATCTACAATACTGTTTGAGTTTGTGGTCGGTAAGATTTTGTAATGATTTTGAAAGTCTTTTACCAGTCTGCTCACCAGTAAAAACAGTACTATTATGAAATATTAGAAGGATTTAAAGTAACCATTTTCTACTTTAATACATTTTAAAATGTAATTTATTTCTGTGATGGCAAAGCTGAATTTTCAGCAGCCATTACTTCCATCTTCAGTGTCACGTGATACTTCAGAAATCATTCTGATATGATGATTTGGTGCTCAGGAAACATTTCTTATTATTATCAATGTTGAAAACAGTTGTGCTTCTCGATTTATTTTTTATTTATTTATTTATTTTGTGAAACCTTGATACAGTAATTTATATGCTGTTGCACTCAAATTTACTTTTAACAGATATTTAAATTGATTTTTGTCCAATCAAACGTACACAAACTACACGTTTTAAGTAATTTATACTTTATATACATTTTTCTGGCAAAATGTTCATTGTCCTTAAAGGAGATGGGTAACATCCTCTCTTTGCACTTCCAGTCCACTTCAGTCTAGTTGTACATGTATAATCTAATCTATTAAACTGTAATGAAATTACACTTGTTAACTCTCCTCCTTTGTCGTAGGGAGCGATCTATGGCATGGCCCAGTCCATTCCTGACCGATCAATGGTGACCGAGATCTCACAGGGCTTTTTGGACTGCCTCTATAGCACTGAGGTGGCCAAGATACAGAACAAGCACCACAAAAACCATAAGAACCACATGAATGGGAACTCCAAAGTACACTGAGATTGACTTCCAGGGTCTCCACCCTTAGCTGGCTGAAGGGATGCTCACCGCAATCATCTAATCATTCATTTACTTCATTCAGTCATCTATTTACAACTAACTATTTTATGTATAAGCCATAGTCACCTGATATTTTGGGATTTGTGACTGAGGAGCAACAGTATCCTGTCTGTAAGACTATGGAGACAGCTGCACAAGTTTCTGTGTGAATCTGTGAAGGGTCTGGGACATCTCAGTCTAATTTTGGTGAGCAGTGAGTGCAGTTTTACTTGTTTCATTTCTTCAGTTTCTTATTTTTATGACCTGTGCGCACCATATGTATTTGATCACACTCCCACTGTTATTTTTGGAAGTGTTTTCTGACACTTAAACCTCAGGATACCAGGGAATAACATTGTCACAATGATTTAACATCTGGTGGTTATTGACAAACAGTTTAGACAGTTTCTGGTAATTAAAAAATGCAGATTAGGATAAAACCCATAATATGATCAACATGGAAAAACCATAGTGTTAGTTTTTAAATCATTCCCAATAGAAACTTGAAAACATAACGGACCATTTTAGGATGGTAGGGCTGCTCAGGTGAACATATATTACAAATGTTTAGTTTTATTTATTTTAAATCCCCCATATCTAGTAAATATTTGATATTCCAGTTGCAAAACATCCATCTTATTGAAGATAAAATATCTCACTGTTTTTAAATGACCTGATATCAGGGCAAAACTTAAATCCATTGACCACGTTGTGAAGTCAATATTACCTGGTTCAAATTCCCATCCATATGGGTTTTTAATTTCCACATTTCACCCTATCTACCTCAAATCTATTTAAAATAATTGTAAACTTAATCATTGTATCCCTTTTGTCTAAATCCTGAGAAATGTCACCCAAGTGGACATTTTGATCATCAGTCAATGCCATGCTCCAGGTTATGGTACTCTCTTTCATCGGGTTTTCAGAGAGTCAAAGACCCAGCTCTCTTTCCAATTGATTCATGAGTGTTCCTTTGAGTTATATTTGTGTGTTGTTTTTGTTTGGTTTTTTTGTTCCAGCTTAACTCAACTGAATGACAGCTAAGCCCTGGAACAACAAGAAGGGAAATTAATTTGTGCATGAAGTCAGTGAAATGAGGAAGTGATGACATGGTACCATGGAAACATCACACCAGTTCTTGTCAGCAATGTAATCCCATAAGCACTCATAACATTTGTGACCACTGTGTGTTTTTTATATTTTAAATCACTAATATAATATCTCATATTTCAATGTTTTTATTTTCAGTTCAGTAATTTCCATGTACTTTTTAAACCTCTTTTTGGGGGCTTTGAGTAGTAGGCAGGATAGTTTTTTTTTTTTTTTTTCTATGATACCACTGTAGTACAGTGTAGTTTCAAGAACTGTAACATGCCTTAGGCTAAGACATAGATGTGGATTTTTGTCTTCAAAAAGTTACCCTTCTTGCCTAAAATGAAGCATTTTAATGCCATTATGCAATAGTCTGTAATTACTGTAACTACTGAAACTGAGGCACCTTGTTCTGAATATTTGAAGCATTACATGACCTCTACGGTTATGGTTGTATGAAGCACAAAACTAACAGCATTCACCTAAATGCCTTTCACAGTCGTCAGGGTGTGTGCTATTAGATTAACAGTAGCTACATCAGCCTCAGGGACTAGGCCTTTACCACATCATGCAATCCATTTCAATTTTGTCCTGTAATGTTTTGTTGTTCCTATATAAATCAATAAACATGGTCCTAAAAAAATATGAATAGGCTGGTTGCACAATATATTTACAGAATAACATGTCTGATTTCACCAAATAAGCCAGAACCACTGTCACAAGCCACTGTCCACTTCCCTCTGTCACATTTTTTAAATTTCATTGTGACTGACGTGTTTGACCAATGCAATCGCGTCTCTTGCAGTGTCTGGTGTTCTAAAATGCTGCACAAGTTAAAAATTAAAGAATGCATAAAGGGGGCCAATTTGACCCGTATTCATTTCCTATTGACCTGACAGTATTTTTGGATGCAGTTTTTGTCAGTAAGTATATTTACTTTCTTCAACTTTATGGATTACTTAATTATTATTATGGTTTTTTTTTGTTTTTTTTTAATACTATTTGCATTTATCTTCCAGAATCTGGCGGTAAGTTTTGGGAGTTCAATTTTAGTCCATCTCTGCAAAATGGACTTGGAGAACATTCTGGAAGATGAATTTTTCAAACAGTGGTACAAGAGGATGTGGTACTTGACCTTCAAGAGTCACTCTCAATCTGTCTGTCTATAAAAAAACAGTCTTCATGTATTCTACAACACTTCAGCTTGTGATTCTTATTAAGTGGGGCCATTTTTTAGGATTCTTTACCTAATGTAAGTCTCTGAGGTCCTGACACCTTGCACTTCTGGAGACCCCAGGTAGGTTGCAGTTCTGGAAAATGATGGTGCTGGAGACTAAAGGGTTCCTGATGGTTTCACACTTAACTGTTCACTTTAATTCTTAATTATTTTTGCAGTAAATGTGTCTTTTTCTTCTCCACCTGTTTTTGTCTGACCCTGTTGACCCACTGAGCACTTCGCTGTCCAATGGTCATGCCTTAACTTTGCAATTTTTAGTATTGCATCCTCCTCACGTGCACTTAATAATTTTTGACTTTTCAGTCTGAGTTAAATCTTTTTTTGGCTCATTTTGCCTGTAAAAGAAAACCTGCCTAATAATTATGCACACCTGAATATAAGACATTTTTCATTTCCAGCCTTCATGAACAATTATATATCACTTATGAATGATTAAATACAAAATTCATAGTAATTATGAAGATTGATGTAGTTTGGAATTGGTAAAATGTGACTGAAAAATAAACATGATCAGAAAATCAACTTGCATAATAATTATGCATGCACTGTGCTTTAACAGTCGTGAAGATCTTCATCAAATGTAGAACCTACGCAGACAATATGCATTTTTAGTTGCAGTAGAGAAAGGCTACATACAGGAAGCATAGCTGAAGTGCTTTTGACAGATGATACATTGATTTCACAATGCCCAAAAGTTGACAAACATTCAGTTTAATACAATTCATTGAGGCACTAATTATGTCATCGTTGGATCAAATGCAAATAAAGGCACTGTACATTTAGTTTAAAAAAAGACATAGAACACAGTAATGTAATAGTGTTTCACCGGTCTCTTTAGTGTTCTTGCAATTCTCATCTCTGATCTGTAGTACTTTTATGTACTATGAATGTGAAATGATTTAAAATATGAATTTTGTCTTGACTGTACTATTAATACTTATTAAGAAAAAGATCAAGTGTAACAGGCAGACAACACAGTCAAAACTGAAATGGTGATAACTATGGTACATGAAGTTTTACAATATTTTTGATCCAGTTTTACAGGCTACACGGGTTGATTGACGAGCTGTCAAGCGAGAGGATCCATTCAGAAGACAGAGGCTTGATCTATGAAGGTTGCGAGGGTGATGTCACGCTGTGAGAGTCCTCCACATTCATGAGTACTGAGGGTGATTTGAACCTACCAGAGAGAAAACAGGCAGACAGGACACAGTCAACATGAAAACAAAACTGGCCGCATTTATTTTCTTCATAAACATTCCTGGTCTTATTAAAAATTAATCAGTACATATTACAAAACATCTTCATAATATTTTCTTATTAAAGCACTAATGCACTTACTTACAGCCAAGACCCCCAATCAACTATTAAAAATGCTACACTAATTATTAGCCTTATTA
Source organism: Megalobrama amblycephala (assembly GCF_018812025.1). NCBI lineage: Eukaryota > Metazoa > Chordata > Actinopteri > Cypriniformes > Xenocyprididae > Megalobrama > Megalobrama amblycephala. The sequence continues at coordinate 16,214,969 of NC_063053.1, read as the reverse complement.
TCCATTTACCTTATTATACACGTTAAACCATTCGGGATGATGATCCATTTTCTCAGCCTGTAGTGCTACTCTGGACATGAACCCAAAAGCCTAAAGTGAAAAGAGCATGTCATAGGGTAGGCTATGTGAGTTGTGAAGTATCTAACACTAAATAGTGGCACTTTTACATAGGTTATTACCTGGTTGAAGTCTTTGAAGAGGAACTCTTTGTAAATGGCATCTCTCCCCACCACCTCCACCCACTGAGCATTCCTCATCATGGGCAGGAGGTGCTCCCTCTCCTCCATAGAAAGAGTCTGAATCTTCCCAGCCTTAGTGTTTAAAACAGTTCTGGTTAGAAAATATCTTAAATTGTAGTTTGTAAGAATGAATGTTACAACGCATGTCACGTCTCTGTAAGTAAATTGTTTATATACACTCCTGAGCAAAAAATGGGCAAAATGGCAAAACACAGTTTTTAACTTGTCTAAACCACAATTTATTGGTCAGGAAATTAGCAAAATATAAGAAAATGCACTGCTTTTAAAGAAGCCACTGCCGTCTCAGAAAAACATCAAAGACAGATATGGGAAGTTGTGTGTGGAGTGATGAATCACTATGAAACACGAGTCTCATGGTGATGCTCCAGAGTGGTTGTCTTTGAAAATCTGCTGAGAAATATAATAAATGCATCTCTACCACAGTGAAGCATGGAGGAAGAGGTGTCAGTGTGTGGGGAGCCTTTGTAAGACTGATGCCGGACTGTCTGGACCGAGAGAGGGCTACTCTCAGAAAACAAAGGAAATTAACATTTGAACTCTCACTTGCAAAATTAGCATCATTATTGTCTTAATCTACATTTCCTTTCCTTCACCCCCTCTTCCCCCATCTCTCCTGTCCATGTTGAGATGACCTGAAATTCACCCAAAAATCTATATGGTTTAATGTGAACAATTATCACATCACTATACATGTTTGGTATCATTTGAAATGTCTTGGCGCGACTGGTACAAAGGTCCCATCCCCACAGAGGTAAACCAAAAGGTTTTAAGAGTTTAGAGATACTTTGCTTTCTATGGTGGGTGTGCCCTTTTCGCAGGGTCTTTCATGCAAATTAATAGTTAATAATTAATTCCCATTAACTCATGTCTCCTTTGGAGGAGGTTTCGTCTTGGTCTGGTATTTAAGAAAATGCTGCAAAATGCTCAGTGTGTTCAGATCTATGGGGACCAAGTAATGTATTCTAGAATGAGCAAAGTGGGTAAGGTCTCTAGAATATTAGTGATCGCCTCTGTCTAATGACCAAGAATGACGAGTTTGTGAGTATGAGATCGTATACCTGGCCTGTGCGAGACTCATAGCATTACAGGAATCCAGATGAACGGCTGTAATTTCAATGAAGAGTTAAATAGAATAATCAAATGTGTAGCTAATCTATTATACAAATGACCAATAATAATAAATGCCGTTTGGGCGTTTAACTGCTTGTATTGGCGCTGCTTCACTGTGAAAAGTCATTTAATGCTTCAGAATATTGCACAATAGCTTGCTTCCCACAAATGAAAAATTGTTATCTAAAGAGGACTGATCAGATGTTATTTTGCAAAGACAACCAAGAAGTGGTTATATATTGTGCTTATATTTTATGAAATACCTGCCTGGTAATATATAACACAAATTATTTATAACAATTAAATAGTACTGTATTCAATTGTACATGTACATACTCGGATCATTATTTGTTAATAGTTTTGCAAACACACTCTTAAGCAACCATTTGAAGGGGATGTTTCAGAAAAAAGCACTGTGATTGGTTGTTGTGAGCCTCATATGGAAACAATGATGACTTGCATTTTCAATTTTAAGAGCTTCCACCATGTGGTTGGGGCAATGAAATTCCTAAGCAACTTAACCCTTCCCTGTTCCCCTTGAAGTAAAGATCACATGAGCTTTAAACATGTCTGTTACCCCAAAAAGAATAGAGAAAGAATAAAAAATATACTATTGTAATATATTGAATATGCATTTATAAAATAGTAACTAACTTGAAAATATAGGCTTTCTATATTTTCTCTATATGCTTATGTGATACATTTTATGGACTATTAATTGAATGAAAGGGAAATTAAGTTGTTTGTGTCCTCATTTTCTTTTGTACTATCCACACACTTTAGTCCCTGAATGAACCATCAGTATATTGCGTCAGAGAGCCTGTGCAAACACATGTCAGTCACAATGAAGCTCAAACACAGATAAAGCAGACTGACATCAACAGGTCTCTTAGCAACAGTGTAATCTGCTGAACTAATGCTGCTGCACGAACAGACACGGCACGACAAAGACGAAGTAAAACCATGACAGTTCTACCAAATTAATATCAGACATTAATAAGACCTTAATGATAACAACATGAACGATTTTATAAGGCAAAACACGAAATCTGCAAAAAACCATACTCGATTGTCTAAAAAAAAAAAAAACTTCGAATAATACGAAAATAAAACGTCAGATTTTAAAAATGACTTAATATAAAATATCACGATACCTGTTCAGCCCATTCCAATATAACGTAATTGAAGCATGTCGTTTGTGCAGCAATGTTATGCATTCATTTGCAAAGTTGAGAGATGCAAAGACTATAAAGTGGTTGTTAATCCACAAGCAATAAGAGTACAAAAAAATACAACTTTTTTTCTCTGTTTTCTCTTACCATGTTGGAAGTGCTGTGCGTGTAGCGCTGCAATGGTCTCGTGCAAGCAGCTGGATTTCAACCTGTGGCCAGAGCGCGAATTTACGAATCCTACTATGGCGAAGGGACGTCTTATGAATATTAACTAAGTTTCGTGTTGGACGCTTTTGAAAAGTTGCCAGGCTACGTCAGCACGCTCTATTTAATATTAATATAGGGGCCCTCTTGCTGCTGTCCTACAGGCGCCTGAACAAAATATAAGTGTGAAAACAGAGAGGCGTTCCAGAGAGAATATAATTAGACCATTAACAAATTATAGCAGCAAAAATGTTCTTAACTTCATATAGATCGTCAAACGACAAATCGGTTACAAACAATGGCTTATAACATCAAGCATCTGTTCGGGAAATATGCGAGCCATTTTATTTGTCAATGTGCGCGTTTCATATAAATGGTAACGACTGCTGTTCATGCCTGAGAAGGTCTGAATTCGACACAACGGGAAATTATACCTGTTAAGTGAAAAGATTCAACCAGGGTCACACACACTTTCAGAAAATAACAACACAGTAAAGCGGAATAATTAACATGAAAGAGTACAAACATGAGAAGTACTCATTTCCCGTTTTCCCCTAAGATAAGATTTTTGTTATCAAGATCATTTCTATTCTTCTCTTTTACACACTTTGTCTTTTATCAATGAAGTATCATCCTCACACGCAGTGTTCTCCATTCTTTTTTATCTAGCAGTTACATAGGCCTACTACTCCTAGTCAATTAACCCTCATATCTTTGGGGAATCTTGTGGTGTCTTCTGGTAATAAAACTCCAACACATCTCAAAGATCACTGTTATCACATGTACAGTGATCTTTGAGCTCTCTTTATTTTCATTTACACAAAACGAAGAAAAAGAAATACAGCAGATTTGGAATTAACAATGAATATAATCAAGATCTTGAATGTTTTCTTTTTTACTCTTCTCTCAGCAGGGATGTGTGAAAGACGTAATCAAGGTAGGTCATAATTATGATACTCAAGTTGTTTAAAATGTGCATAGATAAAATAAGTGTATTGTATTTAGGATACTGCAATCTCAGCACCTCTGTCCTTTTCTTTAGTTTACATGCTGAAAATGGATCAGGCATTGCTAACATTCCATAATGAACTTCCTTACAACATTAGTGTTTACTACACCTCAGATTACTGTTATAAGGTATTTCAAATTTGTTTTGTCTTGTGACTTATGAGTGTTTATAGCATTTTCTGTACTGCCAGAAATATAAATAAATTTGTTCCATTGATAATATGAAGTTTTCAACCAGGTTGAGTTTTGTGACCAATATAAATCTTTATGTAATTTCTCATACTAACCTGTAGTGCTTGAACATGGCTTATGAACATGGCTTTAGTGCTTGAAAATGGCTTATATTAAATAAATGTTCAATAACAGATATCTACATCTTCTACAGTGTCTTTATCAGCCCCTTGCCACAGTTGGGAATGGTCACAATATTCCTGTGGTGGTGAGCACACAATTCACACTGACTCTAAGAATCACAACTGTAGATGGAAACAGCACTCAGTGCAGGTAAGAATCACCTTGAACTACACCTCAACTTGCTAATTATGGTGAATATATTATTTAACATCATCCTGAATAATGTTTTTTTCTTTAATTGAGAGGTTTTTAACCATAGCAAAAAAATGGTACAGAAGGACCTTACATAGGCTATATATATATAGCCTTAATAGCAGCCAGTGAGACCATTTATGAGCATGTGTTTGAATATGACCTGGCTTTAGTGCTGCCCTTTGGAGAATTCCTCACTGTGCATTGATCGCACTGCATTTTGGGGTTAACAAGCTGACACTGAAATAATGATGAAAAAGACCATTAAGACATCAAAGCTTGTGGTCCTCCCCCAGCTGGGATGTTGGAAGCAGGAGACCGTAGTCATATTTACAAACAACCTGGGCCTCAAACAGTCTTCAAGTTTTGGGCCATTTTCAAATAGGTTGTCGAGGGTGTCTGATTTCATAAGACAAGTCACAGTATCTCTCCCACCCTATGGCTGAGGTCTAGTCCTGGGCTTCTTTAAGATCGATACCGAGGTCCCTTTCCAGACCGAGCAGTTATCGATTTACCTTCTCCCCCAAAGAACGTGCTGGCCACTATGTCATTCCCAGGCCGATCAATAAAGTCTTATAGTGCACATTTTGGGGGATGAAAAGGGTGAAATGGGTTCAAATGTTGCAGTTTTCACTGTTGCCCTCTAGATGGCCCCCTTCAGCCTCTTGTATGTTACTGTTTATGTTATAAATTTGCTCCATGCTGGTACAAAGAGGCATTTATATATACAATACAGTCAGAAAATACTAAAATATTGGTGATAAACTATATAAATCAGCTTGATTTTAATAAATATAAAGTGAAAGTTGATTTTTGGACTACTTTAGATAAACAGTTACATGACAGGTTACTTACATCAGTCAGCAAACAATTTATGGTTAACAAGAAAACAACAAATTCATGAATCTGGAAATGATGGTGATGATGTGTAACAGAAAATGTAAATAACATTTAAAAAGAGGAAAGCTTTTTAAACAAAACATTAAAAATTCAATAACCGTCATCATGACTATAAGGATGTGATGGATGGATCAGTGTTTTATTACATGTTGATGACATTATTTCTCCTCCCTAGTCTGAGTCAGACATTTGAGGAAGCTGGCCATTATTCTCTCTGGATGAGGCAGCCTGGCTCGCTAAATGATGTAACCTGTTCTCTCACTGTGGATAGGAGTCCGAATAGTGCATACCTGCGTAAGTATACATACTGTGTAATTAAAAACATTAAATAAGTCACCAAAAGACATGTATTGTGTTCCAAAGTTGAGCATGGAAGTGCCTTTCTCATATCCCAGGAGTCAGATGAGACTGTATTGATCCGATGAACTGCTCGTTTCTTGAAAAAAACAGCTCAAAGAAAAGCTTTTCTGCCATGTTTGTTTTGGAAGATGCCCCGGGAGGGGAGCATTGTAGGAAATACATTAGAGGAGCGTGAAGGATTAAAGCATAATGGGGTTTTGAAAGCACCACGCTCCATAATGTGCAGTCTACTTTGCAATAGTGCAGATTATGTTGTAGATCAGACTTTTAAGGGCAAGTAGCCATTATCTGTCAGATATATGGCCAGTGTGACTAAACTCCCGGCTATATGATGAGCTTCCATTAGCCGGACTGGTTGGTGATTACACTCCAGCTCCAAAGGGCTCTCACAACTTAAGTGATGGTGCTAGTGATCAGCAGATGTTAAGAAGAACTGATGAGGCTACACTGAACAAAATTAACAAAAATCAGGCTGTTTTCAATTGAATTGCACTACCCAGAGTGACACTATTTTAAGCCTGTCTTGGCCTGAAAAATTGAAACTCTGACTTCAGTCTTGGCTCTGTGATGAATACAAGCAGTCAATTATACAAACATGCAGTAATTGGTCTGCTTAACCTTAAATACTAATTAACATTTAGACTGAACTGTGCAAATTAGAGTAAATTTAAATGTTGCTGATTCTCAACTTAAGCAATTAGTCTTAAATAATTTACTGTGAAATAAAAGTAGGAGGTTTATTAGACAGTGATGATCAGCATTAATTGTATTACTTTTCACTAGAAATAAATACATGACAGCAATTGTCTACAAAACTTGTCTTTGAAGGAAGCTTGGTAGCATTTGATTACAGCAAGGTTTTCATACTTTTTGATGACATGGATCTCCAAAAATGATGACCGCCTTCTTAAAATATAATTTATGTTTATATATTTTCAGGTATACATTACAGACCCATTTTTACTGTGTGCATAAAATATTATGTGTGATATTACAAAGAAAACATGGCTCTAAAATTAAATAATTAGCTCTCATGTTGTAATTGTTTATTGTTGATTAGGTCAATATGTATTACTGTATTGTCAGTAGATTAAAAAAAAATGTGATTAATCTCATGATTTCCAACCTGTCTTTAGAAAGAAAGATTTAACCCCTGGTTTCACAGACAAAGCTTAAGACTAGTCCTACAGTAAAATGCGTGTTTGAGCTGAAAGCAACTTGGACGGGCATATCATAAAATATGTCTGTGCCATTGTTTTGTCTTAAGATGCACACCAGTAGTGTTTTTTTCTAAGGCATGTTTATAAAAGCTACTTAAAGGGTTAGTTCACCCAAAAAGGAAAATTATGTAATTTATTACTCACCCTCATGTCGTTCAACACCCATAAGATCTTCATTGATTAATTGATTAAGATGGTTTTGATGAAATCCGATGGCTCAGTGAGGCCTCTATTGCCAGCAATGTTACTGCATTTCAAGATCCAGAAAGGTACTAAATTTTGTATTTTGTGTATTTAAAACAGTTCATGTGAGTACAGTGGTTCTACCTTAATATTATAAAGTGACGAGAATAATTTTTTTTGCGCCAACAAAACAAAAAAAAAAACCAAATAACGACTTTTCAACAATATCTAGTGATGGGTGATTTCAGAACACTGCTTCGAAGCTTTACAAATCTTTTGTTTCGAATCAGTGGTTCGAATCGCGTAAAATCTGAAATCGCATGACTCCAAACCACTGATTCGAAACAAAAGATTCAGAAAGCTTCGAAGCAGTGTTTTAAAATCGCCCATCACTAGATGTTGTTGAAAAGTCGTTATTTAGTTTTTTTGGTGCACAAAAAGTATTCTTGTCGCTTTATAATATTAAGGTAGAACCACTGTAGGGTAGAATTCAACCACAGGTGAGTCTAATTATTCATTACACAGGTGTCCAGCAGACAGTTGACTATAAAAGGGTGTTAAAACCCCTTCCCATTTCATGCTTTCAGCAATGGCACCACATGGAAGAGAAATGTCACAAGACCTGAGAAAGAATATAATTTCTTTACACCAGAAAGGTGAAGGCAACAAGAAGATCAGCAAAGCTTTACTTATCAGTCCGAATACTGTAGCAAAAGTGGTACAAAAATTTTAAAAAGATGGAACTGCAACCATCTCACAGAGACGTCAAGGTCGTCCACAGAAGTTAACACCTCGACAGGAGCGTCTTCTGATGAGAAGGGTTGAAGAAAATCGGCATGCAAGTTCACTGCAGTTATCTAAAGAAGTAGAAAGCCAAACTGGGGTGACTATTTCCTGTGACACAATACGGCGTACACTGCAGAGGAATGGCATGCATGGGTGCCGTCCACGAAATAAACCTTTCTTAAAGCCCAGACACAAAAAAGCCAGCCTTGAGTTTGCCAGGGCCCATGCTGACAAAGATGAAGACTACTGGGAGTCTATACTCTGGAGTGATGAGACCAAGATAAATGTTTTTGGAACTGATGGCTTCAAAACTGTATGGCATCACAAAGAAAAATGCATGACGCCTACAGTGAAACATGGTGGTGGCAGTGTCCTTATGTGGGGCTGCATGAGTGCTGCTGGTGTCGGGGAGCTGCATTTCATTGATGACGTCATGAAATCACAGTTGTACTGCTCTATACTGAAAGAGAAGATGCTACCATCACTCTGTGTCCTTGGTCGTCGTGTACTGTTCCAACATGACAATGATCCTAAACACACATCTAAGACCACTGTTGAATTTCTGAAGAAGAACAGGGTGAAAGTGATTCAGTGGCTCCTGATCTGAAACCAATCGAACACCTATGGGGAGTTCTGAAGGGACAAGTTGAGCATCACTCTCCATCCTCTCTAAAAGAGGACATTGAAGAATGGAAAAAGATAGATGTTGCAAAATGTCGCCAACTTGTTCATTCCATGCAGAGAAGACTTGGTGCTGTCATTAAAAATCATGGAGGCCATGCAAAGTACTAGATGTAGTAGTTTTTGTTGTGGGGTGTACTCATTTTTGCATCACCCTAGTTTGAGTTGACTGAAATCTAATTTATATTATTAACCTTACTTTCATCTTATAAGTTAAACAGATGTTATATTAAACTTAGTCTTGTCAACATTTTGGAAATTGTTTTTGTGTTCATTAAGATAATGTTTAAAATGTTACTTTTCAAAGGGGGTGTACTCATTTACGCTGAGCACTGTATGTTTTTAGTAACTTTTTTGGATCTTGAGAGGTTCAGTGTCATTGCTAGCAATTGCAGGCCTCACTGAGCCATTGGATTTCATCAAAAATATCTTAATTCATTGATTCATTAATTCATGTTCCGAAGATGAAATAAGGTCTTACGGGTGTAAACGACATGAGTGTGAGTAATTAATGACATTATTTTCATTTTTTGGTGAACTAACACTTAAAATGTCCAAATTGAACTATGGCCTAATCCTGGCTTAATCTAAGCCCTGTCTGTGAAACCAGGCCTACAAGTTCAACTTTAAGAGCCCTAAAATAGACCAGCAAATTTTTGGAACCCCACAAAACTATATGCAGATTAGGTTCTTATTTCTTACTGTTAAAACCGGTTCTGTCAATAGATAAAAAAAAAAGATTAATCTCATTATTTCTGATTAATCTCACAATAATAATAATAATAATATCAAATTATATTTAAAATGAATGCCTTAAATATAATTATAACTTTGACAGCCCTAAACATGCATATACACAAAAAATGCTCAATTAAATGACCTGTTTTAAGATGTTAGTTTTTCTGTAGTTGTCTTAGTAGCAACCAGTTAGCTTCTTTGACTTCTCAAGTTAAAGGACATTTGAGGCATGACAAACATGATATACTTAAAAGTACTCTTAAGAGGGCAGAGTGTTGGATGTACACGAAGTGTTTGTTTATCTCAGGGCCAGTTTGTCCAGGCTCCTGAACTCAGTCGTCACTATAGTATCATCACAGCTTCAATGTTTCCCCTCATGTCATCAAGTGTATTCACACTTTGATCAAATGGTCCTTTCTTTGTTTGTTTTTCCACAAAAGGCCTCCACTGTCTCATTGAACAGTGATCGCTTGAGCTCACCGGGTGTAACGTGTCCATTTGATTAGCCATGATGTTCTATGTGAGGGCTGTTGTCCATGTTTTGATTGTTAAAGATGATAAACGGTGGGCTTCCAATTTAAGACTTACGTAAGCATTATGTAACAATGTTGAATTCAATTTGGTTTTATGGAAAGTGAAAAAGTATTTTAAATGCTCCTGCTCCCACTTCAGTATGATTTTCAATTTTATCTTGCAGTATACACATACCCAAAAAATACGTCTGTAGCTTCCAAATACTTGGAATATGACACATTATTGCTTCCTGTTTTACACCTTCCCCTAAGCAGTCAGTATCATGGAGGACGGCCTCTGGCAGCCAATATGATCCATTCCATCATGCACTGTGAAAATATTGCCTCAGTACATGGCCGCATTGGAGACCCAAGGCTAGGGTTTCATAGATTGATTGTACGCCTATAGACTGGTTTCAGATTACATAAAAGGACACTGCTGGATTCTTGAGAGCTCCCTTGTGGCATAGCATGGGTGACAAAGGCTGTTCAGAGCGAAGGCTGAGAAAATCATAGAAACTGAACATGTTTCAATTACTTTTCTTTACTTTTAATTAATTTAACAGACTGTAAGGAACATTCACAGGATCCTTATTGCTAAATATTGAAAAAACAAGTATTTATGTATTTAATATTGATTCCTCAGCGCTGTTGGCGGCATTCTTAATTCTGGCTTCTGTGACTGTATTTTGGGCCTCTTTGCCTTGTATACTCAGGTAACAATATTACCTGTTTTTCTCTTTCAAATTTGATATTACAATACCATTCAAAAGTTTGGGGTCAGTAGGATTTTTTATTTTTTTTTTAGAAATTATTACTTTTATCAAAGACTATAGAATAACACTTAAAGGTATATTATATTATAACATCTTAAAGGGACTTTGCTTTTATTCAGCAACAACACATTAAATTGATCAAAAGTGACAGTAAAGACATTTATAATGTTACAAAAGTTTTCTGTCTCAAATAATGCTGTGTCCAAAATCTTTACAGTCGCTGAAAAAGTACATTCTATAATATGAAATTGTGTGGAATGAATGAAATTCGTATGTTCTACATCCACCATGTTGTCATTGTAAAGTGACCTACGGCATCAGTTGCGTCACTTCAGTGTGCGGACACTTGACATTTGACTTGGGGCTGCACGAAAAAATGGTCAAACTGATAATCGCGATTATTTTTGCTCAAATTATAATCACGATTATTCTATCAAAAAGAGTAATGTAGTTATGGCTATTTTGCAAGTTCTTTACCATCCTGCACTTCACCCAAAAGGCCTGTAGGTGGCACAAAGACCAACTATGATAACTTCGTTAGATGGTAAATCAATACAAAACATGGTTTTGGTGAGCGCTTTGTAATATGTATTCACATCAAATTTTAAAGCAACACAATTCGTTTGCAAATAAGACAAACCAGATTCAGATTGCCCGGCAAATTCGTAAAGCAAAGAACAATAATTTCTAGCTGATCAACATTATGAAAACTCGTAAAACCTTTAGGAACTTCAAAAGATAAAACAGCGAAACTCCTAATATTACTTCCAATATTTCCAAATTATGTTCATTTTCATAGAGCGGGCCAATATCGTGACGATTATTTCAAATCAATCGAGAGAAGCAGATATTGTTATCGTGATTAAAATACGATTAATCGTGCAGCCCTAATTTAATTTAATTTAATTTGACTTGACATTTGATATTCAACAGTATTCTTGACATTTATTCAACAGTGCTTTTGATCTGCCTGCATTGACACTATTCTTTAAGAGAAAAAATTATATACCAGTTATCAATGTAAAGCTGCTTTGACACAATCTGCATTGTAAAAAGCGCTATATAAATAAAGGTGACTTGACTTGACTTGACTTCACCTACATTCACAAATGCTCTCCCGTGGCCTCGTGGGATAGTAAAGTGTCCATCGAATGCGCACTTCAGAATCTCAGGGTACGTTTTGCCTACTGTTTTATGAATACTATGAATTCGGACAAACTACTTGGCTCACATAATGTTTTTGCCTATATAGTATGGAAGAAGGCATATTCGGACACAGCGATAACTTTAACAAAAATATTAAGCAGCACAACTGTTTTTAACACTGATAATAAATCTTTCTTGAGTGCAAAATCAGCATGTTAGAATGATTTCTGAAGGATCATGTGACACTGAAGACTGGAGTAATGATGCTGAAAATTCAGCTTTGCCATCAGGAATAAAGTACATAATTAAAACAGAAAACAATATTACTATTTTAATTGTTTTATCAAATTTGGTGAGCATAAGAGACTTCTTTCAAAAACATTTAAAAAAAATTACTGACCCCAAACTTTTGAATGGTAGTGTATGTAAACATTTTTTTTATGTTTAACACAACATTTGTTTAAGTTGATTAAGTTGATTTTGCATTAATGTTATATACCTCTTCAGATGCAGCTGTACACAGAGGCTAAGGAAACGTATCCGCTTATTCTGCTGTCACAGGTCTCAAAACTCCATGGAAATGGTGAGGGCAAAAACGGTTCATGCATCATACAATAGGAACAGATGTTATGCATCAAATACTGTGCATTTGTTTATGTTTAGTTCATAGCAGCCCTAATCTGCAATTTCCAGGATTATCACATCTAAAACGTAAATGGCTCATTGAGACGTATATGGAACCTTGTAGTGGATATAGTTTAATTTTTTGAGGTATTGTTTGATTTTGCTGGTCTGAAAGTTTGATTAGCTTTGTCTGCAGCCTATCATGCAGTTGTTTGGAGAGCCAGAGCAGGAAGAGGGTAATGCTAATTCCTTTCTGATGGATCTCACTGCCATCGCATGACCATATGGTGAATGGGAATGTCTTCCTTTGGAAATGAGAGGAACTATTCATGCTCTCCAAACATGTTTGAGAATTCTCATGCTACCCAAACATGGGCAAAATTTAATTCATTTAGAGTTCTCAATCCAGAAATCTTAGATTTTCTCATTTGACACCCATCATAATCGTTACTCTATTAGTTCTGTGCAACTATCTTAAAATATATATGATATTATATTATTGTTTAGGGAGCATGAATTTCTTTCATTTTCAAAAGAAAAATGTTCCCATTCACCATATGGTGTTATGATAGCAGTTATGAAATCCATCACAAAGGTATTAGCATATAACATATATATAACTTTATATATTTAATACTTAATCACATTTTATTGTAAATATATTTAAAATATAATTTTACAGTAATATAAAGTATATTATTAAAACATTCTTGGCTTAAATTGTATTCATGTTGATTAAGAATAACTAAAAAAAATTATAAATAGATGTAAAAGTTTATTTACAGATATGTCTTAGTAAACTTTGAAATGACTGTCTTAAAATTCATACTAGATTTTTTGGTTTTATTTATTTTAGGAGGAGGCAAATAATGAACATTGTGTGGACAAAAGCAAAACAAAGTCATCAAGACTGAAGTCACTGGACACATTTCGAGGGTATGTGGCAAAAAAATGATTTTCATTTATTTGGATTAAAATGGTAGCAACTTAATTTTGAACCCGTTGAGCTCCCTCAATTCTACGAACTTAATATTTATCAATTGTCATCGACTTGATGGCCACATTCACTCAGAGAATGTATTGTGAGACTAAGGAGATTGTGAGGGGTCACAGACTGGACATACACTCACTCGAGCCATTGTTTATGGTGGTCGCTCTAGGCATCATCTCTAATATCTTTTGCTTCTGTGGTGGGGAACAGTGGATTGCTGTTGAGCAAGGGTGATGTGATTTAATCGGGAAGCCCAGCAGGGCTTGATAGTGGCTTGGGGGCAAACACATAAGCACGCCTCTCCCGAAACAGGAAGCTGCTGTGGCTTTGACCTCTCACTTCCCAGTAATTGATGTAATAATACAAGCATCATATCAGCACATATTCAGCAGGCTGTAGATCTGGAGTTGGAGAGGATATGACTTCCCAGATCAAGATTTGTGTAATGGATAATCCATGAGTGTTGCAAAAAGTGCTTTTCAGATAGCAATCAGTGACAGTAAGAATAACCAAGCTTTTATGGTTCTTAGAATTACTCGTCACCATTATGCTTTTCCCACCTTTTTATGTGGAACTTTTAGCGCAATTCATAAATGCTCCATTCACATTCATAATGATATTCCTTGTAAACCACAGTGCTGATAAAAACAGATGTTCCACTCAGTCTAAACCTGCTTTTGCTCTTGGATATGAAACAGTCCATTTCCTTGTTAAGCCTAATGGTTTTATCAGTGTGCCTGGAGATTTTGGTTCGTTGTTTCACCGTTTCCTTCATGCCGGCCTTAGTATTCTTTAATCTGGAACTAGAGTGCTGATTTTGAATATGATATAGACATCATCTCATACATATAGACTCAGAGGATGACATCACAGCTGGCTTGTCAGGTCTGTTGATTCATGATGTCGAGGTAATATTAGATTCTGCAACAAATGCATGATATTTCACAAGAGCTTTGCAGGTCCAAAACAAAATCAACACTGTGAAAAGTTCACATGGGATCCCTGATTTGGCTATACATGGAACTTAATAATGTTGGTAGATGTCTTTGGCTCTTTGTGAGAATATCAACCCCGAGAAAGCCTGTAGTGTTGCAACTCCCTTGCTGTATAACATGAAATATGGCCTGTCCAGCAGTGAGTCAAAACTTTTCACTGAAGACAGAAGCATCTGTCATCTGCCCACCGCCCTGGTGAAATTGTTACGGCTACGGTTTTTCTCAGAGCTGAAGAACAGCGCCCTCAATTCATCAGATGCCATCAACATGATATATTGTATAACCGTAGACTTTGTTTGCATTTTAATTTTTTAAAAAGGATTTGGTTTTTAATCTCGCCAGCCAAAAGCCTGCAGCCAGTTTCCTCATATTTGTGATTACAAATTGACGTTGGTGGTTTTGTAATGATAAGTTACACTAACAGCAAATGTGCTTCAAAAAGTTCCCAATTAGTTAAATATACCCTGTATTTTCCTAAGCAGGAAACAAGACATTTTTCTCCAAACTTTTCATAACAGTTTAGTTTTGTTTTTGATGTTTGGCATTTACCACATAATTTGAATGTATAGTCCTGTTGCAAGTTATCTTATTCAACTCCTCTGTTTTAATAATTTGTCATATTTAAATGGTTAGTTCACCCAAAAATGAAATTTCTGTCATTAATTACTCACCCTCGTGTCGTTCCAAACCCGTAAGACCTTCGTTTATCTTTGGAACACAATTTAATATATTTTTGATGAAATCCGAGAGCTCTCTGACTCCTCCATAGACAGCAATTTAACTACCACTGTCAAGATCCAGAAAGGTACTAAAGACATTGAATGAAAAAAAAAAAACGTTATTTATTTTTGAGCATAAAAAGTATTCTTGCCACTTCATAAAATTAAGGTTGATCCGCTGTAGTCACATTGACTATTTTAATGATGTCTTTAGTACCTTTCTGGACCTTAACAATGGTAATTAAATTGCTGTCTACGCTCATAAAAAAAAAAAAAAAAAAAAAAGTGATATATATATATATATATATATATATATATATATCACTAAAAGTGGTTCTTGGCTCGTAATCATAGGGGAACCATTTTTGCTGCTATGTAGCACCATATCTTTAAAGGTGCTCTACAGCACCTTTGTCAAATGGTGCTATGTAGAACCCATAAGAGGTGCCATATCACATTTTATTTCTTCAACAAAAATGGTGCTAAACAGCACCAACAGTGGTTCTTTGGCTCGTAAAGAACCTTTAAAGGGGCATAACAGGTTCTTTGTATGGCAGTGGTGCTATACAGCACCTTAACCACCCTAAAGAATCACTGAAGAACCAAGATTTGGTGCTATACAGCACTTAAAGTGGTTCCCCTATGATTACAAGCCAAAGAACCACTGTTAGTCCTATATAGCACCTTTTTTTTTAGAGCGTATGGAGAAGTCAGAGAGCTCTCAGATTTCATCAAAAATATATTAATATGTGTTCCGAAGATAAACGAATGTGTTTGGGGTGTGGAACGTCATGAGGGTAATGACGTAATTAATGACAAACTTTTTAAATTTTTGGGTGAACTAACCCTTTAAGTTTTACCTGTACTGGTTTTATGTGATATCTCAGGCATTTTACAGTGAAAACTGCAGTATATA